>NC_133417.1:19995714-20308571 GCF_049350105.2 Macaca mulatta | reverse complement strand
AAGCGGGAATAGAAGCAGGGTAGATTTAGGGTCAATTTTAAGGAAGAGTTGAAACAGCATTTTAAAAGGCTGTAAATAATGTTAGTGTATGGATATAAATTGAAGAAAAGCAAACATTTTGGGAAGAGAAACAAAGATGAAAATGAGTATATTGGTTTTAGGGAGAATGGCTGTGGGTTTGAGATGACCAACATTTAGTGTTGTGTAAACAGTTGCATATGTGGAGATGTATACTTGAGATGTGGAGATATAAAATAATGTCAATCTGTGGAATGGCTTAAATATCATGCTAATGAGTCCAGATCTGCAGGTGTTTTGAGCAAACCAGTATTAGGAGGCAACTCTGGGGCAGAGTTATCCCTACAGATGGTAGAATCAGAGGGCAGAGTTGGGAGGTATGAAAGTATTCAGGCAGAGATTCTCTGAGGGCCATCCAATAGTGGAACAATTGCAAGAATAATATTAGAATAGATAGATTTTGAAAATATTATGGATAAGAAATAAGAAGGACTTCATAACTAAGTGGTTGTAACAAAATGGAAGAAAAAAAAAATCATTCATTGGAATTCCAGGAATCTAGAGAGCACACTCTGACCTGGTGGAGCTACTCATCATGCACAAGAAGCAAGAGTGGGATGTAGATGCTGAATGTGGAGATGTTGCCAAGCCCAGGACATGGGCTGTCAAAGGGGCCTGATTGGAGGTGAGAGTGACAACAGGGTATGGAACCTGGTTGGTGCTGAATATGGTCTCTTTAATGTGATATTCCCAAATCCTCAGGAAAGTTACTATATTCACAGATTGTTGAAGTGAGTGGATATTTTTAGGTGGGTGATGGGGGACCAGTGGAGAATGAAACTAAGATAATATATGCAGAAGAAAAAAGAACATTGGAAAGGCCTGTGGAAGTATTCTCCGAAATTAGAACAAAGAGTTGGGAGATATTTAACTATGTGAGTTGGTAAGAAAGAGTTCAGATTAATTCAAGTCCATATGCTAGAGGTGAGGAAGTCCGATTTGACTTCTGAGTCATTTGGTGTGCGGGATAAGGAGCAAAAAGGCTATGAAGATAACTCAGGTTTTGAGATTAAGTTCCTGGGGCAAAGGTAGTTCATATGTTAATAAATTAGGAAAAAAAGAGAAAAAGGTGTTGGAGTAAGAAGAGGAATATATTCAATTTGAAGCACTGGCAAAACATTAAAAGATGTCCAGGAATTCCCATGTGGAACCCCTGTTAGGGGCTGGAAATAAAAACATGTACTTGGAAGTCATTAGCATGGCGGTGCCAAGTAACACTGAGTGAATGAAAGAAGAGCAGATGGCGAAGGACAGAATGCTGGAAGTCACCCAACAAATATTTATCGAACGAGTGACGTATATCAGGGACTCATCCCAGTGCCAAAAATACAGCAGTGAACAACACAGATGAAGTACCCCTTTTTCGTGGGGAATATGGCTGGTATGAAAGTGAGGTGAAGAAGATAACTTGATAAGAGAGAGTGAGAGAAGAGAGGAAGTAGAAATTCTTCGTAAGAAGACATGGGTACAAAAAAGAGACAGACGGAAATAGGGCAAGGCTTGGAGTCAAGCAGAACAGAGTTAAATTACATCTTCCTCACTTTGTAGAAACTCTGATCTGGATCAAGTTACTGAACTTCAGTTTTCTCATGTATATAAGGGGAATTATGATTATTTATTGTGAGGATTGAATAAATAAAATATGTTGAGTGCCTCACTCATTGTAAATAGTTTATTCATATTAGTCTTTTTTTTTTTTTTTTTAAATAGCTTCTTCCCATCTTCATTGCTGAGAAACTTAAGAGAAAACAAACGCCTATACATCTCTACAATGATAGGCATTGTGCTAGGGGTTTTTGAGGACACGTACCTTGCCTTTAAAAAGGCAGCTGTCTAGTAGGGAAGTCAGTACATGTAAACAAATGTTTGCAAAAAGGTATTCTAAAACAGGTAGCTGACAGAGTATGTTTGTTTTATAACACGATGCAGGAAACACAATGGCTTCCTACTACTCACAGTATAAATTCTGAACTTCCTATTGTGGCTTATGAGAATGCAAAGTGATCTCATCTGCACCATTTCCCACCTTCCTGTGCCTCTCTCCGTGTGTGCTCTAGTGATACTGGTCTTCATGTGGTGACTTCAACACGTGACACTCCCTGTTGAAATGCTTTGTATCCTCCCCAGCTCACCATTCATTGCCTGATTAATTCAGATTTCAGATTCACTTTCTCAGCAAGTCATAACTTCCTGAACCAGATGAGACTATACAGTTGTATTCTCTTAGAACCTAATTCTTCTTTGTAATACCTTTTACAGTTGTAGGTAAATCATGAATTGTATGATCAGGAGATAAACGTCTACATCCTATGCGTAATCAGCAGATGAATGTCTGAACGTAGGATATATGTTCAGGAACTGTCTGTGCTCCAATTAGCTTGATGCATGTCCTAAAAGTAGATGCTCAGTCTGCACCTGTTGCATCTGTGAATGCACCAGGTAGATGCTCAATAAATGATCATTGAACAAGTGAATGAAAACATAGGAGTAATACATTAGGATAATGCCACTGTAGACACAGTCTAGATTCTATCTCTAGTCCAAACCAGAAGGGCACATTAGAAAAATAAACATCCTTCCTTCACAATATTAACTCCCAAGGTCTAGGGTCATGCCACACAGGTAATCTTTTTGTAATAGTTTTGTATGTGTGTATCACCCATGAACTTTCCTACACATTAAAAATGCTTCATTATGTATTTAGATTGTGCTAACTCATAGACAGATGTTATTATAGAAGTGTACTTCCGTGTGGAAGGGGAACATCACACACCGGGGCCTATTATGGAGGGGGGAGGGATTGCACTGGGAGTTATACCTGATATAAATGACGAGTTGATGGGTGCTGATGAGTTGATGGGTGCAGCACACCAACATGGCACAAGTATACATATGTAACAAACCTGCACGTTATGCACATGTACCCTAGAACTTAAAGTATAATAAAAAAAAAAAATGTACTTCCGCGTTACTGACTTAATAGTTATTTTATTTGCAACAAAAAACTTATTCCCTAAAACTTTAAAGTTTCCTTCTTCTTGTATTGCAATTCAGAATTTCCAGTCTTAGCTTGCAGCCCAATCAGCTTTTGCTTTTCTGGATGGAAGAGACTGACCTTTGCCCTAGTGTCTTGCATGGGGTAAGTTTTTAGATTGAAGGCTTTTATATTTGAACTTGGCTGATTGGCTTACCTTTTCTTCGGGCTTTGCTCTTCCTTCTGCGTATTTGTGATGTCTTCTCAGAGTTAAAAATGCAATGAAACACGGTCTGTTTCTTGGTATTCACAGTGTCTGAGGGAAGGAGATTGATTTTACCTTAAACTAAAGTCTTCTTTAATGAGACCCTGGATTGGACCAATGTTCCGCGCCTGATTATTGGAAATGGTTATTATACAGGTCACACTAAATAATTTTAAAGCACAAAATAAATAAGTGATTTTAAAATAGCTCATAAGAAAAAAATGTGCTACAAAGTTAAGTAATTGAATTTTTATAATCACTCCATAATGGAAAAACAATGTTTCCTAGAGGCAAATAGATGTGGGTCAGAAACTCAGAGTCCACCATACGTTAGTTATATGACTTAGGTTAAGGCACTTACATTTCCTGGGCTTCATTTTCTCCAAAAGTGGCCCACATATAGTCTGTGCCATTGCTGTGGGGATTAAGTGATGAATGAAGACAACAGAAGTGGGGACAATGTTTTAGAAAATAGTACTTCACGATTTTTCTCCTCTTTCAAACGAGAGTATTGTCTGTTTCAAGATATTCTTTTCGTCCATCTGTTTTGTTCTTTCCTCTCTTCCTTGCTATTTTATTTCCACATTAGTTTGTAAAACCTTGTAAAGCTATCATAATTTGAAAAATACGGACTTTTACAAATTATCTTTGCAAAATATAAGTAACTATGTGGCTTTATCTTCTAGAACAGTAATGTTTTTATACAACCTGCAGAGATGACTTCATGCCATAATAAGTTACACAAAAATCAAGTTTTTGATAATAAATTTCTGTTGAATCATAGAATTAGGAATGCCGAACAGAGGAGCTGGGCCATGGAAAAACAGGGTGAAATCAAAGTTCTGAAAGCATGTGAAAAAGAATGTTTTTATTTCTGTTGCCTTGGGACAAGCTGGGGATGATGGGTGTGATCTGAAGTTGAAAACAGGAATATCATTCATTTATCATAAATAATACCATTAATGGAAAAATATATTGAGCAAACAGTTTATCAGAGTTACTCAAGGATCGGCTTTCTTCCTCCTTGACCTTTGTCCTCCTAGTGCGCAGGGCAGTGTCTGGCATTTACTAAGTACTCTACAAGTTGATAAACTTGACTGAAATTTATGATATTTCTCTATTGTAAATCCTTTTTTATATGACTTTTTAAAGTTTTTAAAGTTAATTCGGCTGTTTTATTGAAAAAATTAGAATTATCAGAAGCTGAGGTTAGTTATATGTTTACGTAATCTTCCCAACTCATTACCAATTCCACAAGTGTTTAAGAATGAAAACATGAAGTTCACATCTGTGGAGTAAACATACTGTTAGTTCCACTTCCTTTGAGCACAGAGGAAATGCTTTCATTAATTAAGCTTCCAAACATCCTCCTCATTTTAAGCAAGGATAGATTTGGTACACTGATGGTTGATTTGGCATACTGAAATTAGGTGTTTTCATGAACGGATCCAAATGCCAGGGAGGAACACAGTAGCTCCAAGTATGAGCATGCACCCAGGATCCCAGATTCACAGAAACCTCTGTGGACGACAGGACGATGGCAACCTGAGCAACAGCAGTCACAACACTAGCAACCATCTGCTACTCTAGATAACAATTACAGGCTCCTGCCTATAATTCCAGCAACTTGAGAAGAAAATTACTTGGAGCAAGGAATTCAAGACCAGCCTGAGCAACACAGAGAGACCCTATCTGTACAAAAATTTAAAAACTTAGCTGGATGTGGTGGTGCGCCTGCAGTCGCAGTTACTCATGTGGCTGAGGCAAGATGATTGATTGAGCCCAGGAGTTTGAGGCTGCAGTAAGCTAGGATCACACCACTGCATTCCAGCCTGGGTTACAGCAATACCTTGACTTTAAAAGAAAAATATAATAATTTCAGTTAACTAAATATCTACATAAAAAAGAATGAATTTTTAATTTCACCTCACATTATATTCAAAAATACATTGTTGCTGTATTGAAGAATTAAATGTGAAAAGGAAAATAATAGAAAGTTTGAAAAATAATACTTAGAAAACATTTAAAATTTCATGGTTTGCAAAGATTTCCTTGTTAGAAAAGAAAATATTATGAAAATAATGAGCTAAAAATGTCCAAATTAAGAAGTGAGGATAAGCTGAAGAATAAATCCAAAAATACCAAGAGGAAGAAAACATGTAAGAATTGAAATTAATGACTGAAAAATACCACGGAGAGTATCGGTAAGTCAAAAATTGGATTATTTTAAAAATCAAAACTGATAAACTACTAGCAGGAATGATAAAGACAACCATAAATAAGAAAGACTAAGAGGCATTTTCAAAAGAATGTTAGAAGAAAGCTATAGATACAGATGAAGCAGAGATTAAAAAGATAAATGGGGATATACTGTAAGCAATATTTTTTCAACAAATGCTAGACTTTGATGAAATAAACTATTTCCGTAAAACATGAATAACCAATTGTGACACAGGGAAAAATTACGCCAAGATAGTTTTCTTGATGAGTTCTGCCACACATTCAAGAATCTTATGAATACTGTCTCATAATCAAGAAATAGATTATTCAAAAATTGGATAAGCTTTATTGTAAAAGTAGTAAGAGATATAGTAATTCTCAGATAATGCTGTGCATCTAATTTATCCTTGGTAACAAAATCAAAGATAAAATGAAAAAGGCATATAATTATCCAAGCTTACTTCTGAATATAATCACAAAAATTCCAAAGAAAATGTTAGAAAATAAAATGCAGAGACACTCTTATGTTCTTAAGAAGTTAAATACAACATGCCTAAGTAGGTTTATTTCATAAATATAAAATCAATTTCACTATAATACAGTGTTTTAATTTTTCAAATTAATATTTCAAAAAAGGAAAATGATGTGATTATCTAAATAGATGCAAAAGGCAAACTAAGAATAGAAGGTAATTTCCTTAAAGTACCATGACAGAAATAGCTAGGACGTTTTGGTATCCTTATTCTCCTCTTATCCCAGCATAGAATTAGATGACCTCTGGAGCCTCTTTTGCAGCTAGATGTGACCACATGGCAGAATTCTGGCCATTCTAGTGAAAGAGGAAAAGATGTGCATTTTTCCAGGCTCTGACCATGAAAATTTCCATCAGGATTTATGCAATCTCCTCTCTGTCTGCCTACTAAATTGACAGGACTCTGAGGATTAAGAGCCACAAGATGGAAATTACTGAATAAGTGTGTGCAGCAAAATATTCACTACCATAGCTAGCAACAAGTACTGTCTGTGACAAGAGCAAGAAATACATTTTGAAGTGGTTTGTTTTAGTAGCTAAAGTTATCCTGACTGATACATTTGATAAAGGATATTTACCAACAGTTCACAATGAACATACTACTACATGTATATATTAAAGATCATAGTCTGCACAATAAAAAGAAGAAAATAAATAAAAAGGTATAGGGATTAGAAAAGAAGACACAGTATTAGTTCTAGTCACAGAATATGACTCTCCAAATAGTAAATCCTATTGTCTTTAGTCCTAAAGACTAAATGCCTCTTAGTCTTTCTTATTTATGGTTGTCTTTATCATTCCTGCTAGTAGTTTATCAGTTTTGATTTATCCTATTGTCTATTCATCAATAAGTAACCAGAATACCAAAGAAGACATACAAATGGCCAACAGGTATATAAAAACATGCTCAACATCACTAATTATCAGAGAAATGTAAATCAAAACCACAATGAGATATTAAGTCATACCTGAAGGATCACTATTATCAAAACTACAAAAGACAATAATTGTTGGCAAGGATGTAGAGAAATTGGAACTTTTGTACACTATTGGTGAGACTGCAAAATGGTGCAGTCACTATTGAAACAGCATGGAGGTTTCTCAAAACATTAAAAACAGAACTACCATATGATCTGCAACCACTTCTGGGTATTTATCCAAAAGAATTGCAATCAGGGTCTAAAGTGATATTAGCACTCCCATGTTCATTGCAACATTATTCACTATAACTAAGAGATGGAATCAACTCTTGAACTAGAGAATCAAGAGCAAACAAACCCCAAAGCTAGCAGAAGGCAAGCAATAACCAAGATCATAATGGTACTGAAGAAGATAGACATGAAAAGTCTTCCAAAAAAATCAAAGAATACAGGAGATAGTTTTTTGAAAAAAAAAAAAAAAAAAAAAAAAAGCCACTGGCCACACTAATAAAGAAGAAAAGAGAGAAGAATCAAATAGACACAATTCGAAATGATAAAGGGGATATCACCACTGACCCCACAGAAATACCAACAACCATCAGAGAATACTATAAACACATCTATGCAAATGCACTAGGAAATCTAGAAGAAATGGATAAATTTCTGAGCACATACTCCCTCCCAAGACTGAACCAGGAAGAAATGGAATCCCTTAGTAGACCAATAACAAGTTCTGAAATTGAGGCAGTATTAAATAGCCTAAAAAAAAAAAAAAAAAAACTCAAGACCAGAGAGATTTACAGCTGATTTCTACCAGAGGTACAAACAGGAACTTATACCCCTTCTTCTGAAACTATTCCAACCAATGGGAAAGAAAGGATTCTTCCTTAACTCATTCTATAACGCTAGCATCATCCCAATGCTGAAACCTGGCAGAGATACAACAACAAAAAAGAAACTTCATGCCAATATCCCTGATGAACATCAATGCAAAAATTTTCAATAAAATATTGGCAAACCAAATCTAGCAGCATATCAAAAAGGTTTCCACCACAATCATGTTGGCTTCATCCTTGGGATGCAAGGTTGGTTCAACATACGCAAGTCAGTAAGTGTAATTTATCACATAAACAGAACTAAAGAATAAAACCACATGATTATCTCAACAGATGCAGAAAAGACCTTTGATAAAATTCAGCATCTCTTTATGTTTAAAACTCTCAATAAACTAGGTATTGAAGGAACCTACCTCAAAATAATAAGAGCCATTTATGACAAACTCACAGCCAATATCATACTGAATGGGCAAAAGCTGGACGCATTCCCCTTGAAAACTGGCACAAGATAAGGGTGTCCTCTCTCACTATTCCTATTCAAAATCGTATTGGAAGTTCTGGCTAGGGCAGTCAGGGAAGGGAAAGAAATAAAGGGTATTCAAATACCCAAGAGAGGAGGTCAAATTGTCTTTGTTTGCAGATGACATGATCCTATATCTAGAAAATCCCACTGTCTCAGCCAAAAAGCTTCTTAAGCTGACAAGCAAGTTCAGCAGTATCAGGATACAAAATCAATGTGCAAAAATCACAAACATCCCGTACAACAACAACAGACAAGCAGAGAGCCAAATCACAAATTAACTCCCATTCACAATTGCTACAAAGAGAATAAAATATGTAGGAACGCAACTGACAAAGGAAGTGAAGGACCTCTTCAAGGAGAACTACAAACCACTGCTTAAGGAAGTTAGAGAGGACACAAACAAATAGAAAAATATTCCAAGCTCATGGATAGGAAAAATTAATGTCATGAAAACGGCATTACTATCCAAAGTAATTTATAGATTCAGTCCTATTCTCATTGAATTACCATTGACATTCTTCATAGAATTACAAAAAACCTATTTTAAAATTCACATGGAACCAAAAAAGAGCCCCATATAGCCAAGACAATTCTAAGCAAAAAGAACAAAGCTGTAGGCATGCAACGCACTACCCAACTTCAAACTGTACTACAAGGCTACAGTAACCAAAACAGCATGGTATGGGTACAAAAACAGATACACAGATCAATGGAACAGAATAGAGAACTCAGTAATTTTCTGTATCTATGTATCTCTTGATGAACACTTGAGTGTTAATGGAATTTGAAGAGCCAAATTCTATCGTCTAAAATCTAAATATATATATATAAAATAAAAAGGGCTCAAACAGCTGATACACTCCCTGAAAGAGTAACTGGGCATGAAAATTGCTTACAACACTATCCCTTCACTGTATTAATTGACAAAGTGTGGAAGTTGCATGGAGACAGACTGATAAATCAATGAAACGGATTAGACTCCAGAAACAGAGTAACACATATATGTAAATAGAGTCAAAATGGGAGACCATTAGCTATAGTGTAGAAATAACTGAATATCCACGTTAAAAATATGTTTTGAAAGGGTCCTTTATATCACACACATGTACATACACATGCATCCTAAATATAAGAAAGACTTTACACTGAAAGAAAAAAATATGAAAGCTAAAAAGTTCTAGGAAGAAATCTAAAACAGTTTGGAGTCTGGACTTAAAAAGCACAAATCATGAAGGAAGAAGAGCTTGATACCTTCAACTCTATAAAATATAAAAAATTCTGTTTATTGAAAGACTCCAAAAAGTGAATGTGTAAAGGAGCCACAGCTGAGAAAAGAAACTTTCAAAACATATGACTGGAAAAGGATGTGTGCTAAGGCCTTTAAAATATCCTATCAATCTGTAGAGAGTCAGCCTAATTAAAAATGGACAGAAGATACAAGCTATTTTCAGAGAAGAGAAAATATGAGAAGAGAAAACATGAATAAGAATATAAATGTAAATGTCCACTTACTATTCATCAGGGAGATTTTAATTTAAAAAGCAATAATTTTACATTTATCCAATTTGGCAAAAAATTTAAAGGACTGCCAAAGGATGTGAAGAAAGGGAACTGTCACTTCTGGAAAAAATAAAAATGTGTGTAGAAAATGATTTTAAAAACAATTTAATATTACATAATCAAGCTAAACATACACATAACCTATAACTTAGCAAGGCATACTCAGAGCTCATGAAAGCATGTAATAAAACACATGCACACGCACATACACACAAAATTGGAAACAGGCCAATATTCATGAGTGGTAGCTGGACAAATAAATTGGGATTATTCATGCAGTGAAATACCCTACAGCTATGAAAATGAGTGGCTTGCAGCTATGAGTGTCTACATAGCCAATTCACCACATTATGGTAAGCAAAGGAACTGAACACACAAAGCATATTCTATTGATTACATTTCAAAAAGCCAGAACTAGAAAATATATCATTTATAAATATACATGCGGTAAAAGGATAATGGAAATGAATGACATGATTAAAACTACAGAGGCAGTGAGGGAGGACAGGACTGCAGGAACGTTAGTTGGATTCCTAAACGACACAGGTAATGATCTAAAGCTGGATAATGGGCTCATAGGGTTTATAGTATTAATATTCTTTAAATTATACCTAGTTCCTTTTTGTGCTTTTCATATGATATATTTTAATATTTAGAATATTAATGCAAATAAAAGCCCAAAGTGTGTGGAACAAAAGCTATTTCTCTATTGATATCTTCAGGAATTTTGGATTTTTAAACTAAACAAAATTCAAAAAATCTTCTGGACTAGATTTCATTTTATTTTACTTAAACTTTTATTTGGTTGATGTAACTTGACATGGAAAAAATAGTTACAAAATATGCTTGAGGCTCAAATTCACATTCAATAAGGCATACTTCTTGAATTCTTCCATAACCTCTGTTTTTAAAACCTCTGTTTTAAACCTCTGTTTTTGACAGATATTGTATAAAATATTATTGATTTTCTACATTATTCTTGAGCAACCTGTAATTTTTGTGCATTCAAATTTTCCCACTCTGCTTAAAATATTCCTACAAACCCTCACCTTTCCAAGATACATTAAATAAGGCCAGTCTCTCACTGTGGCCCAGCAGGGCAGAATTACTGGGGTTTGTGCAATTCTTTTCACATTGCATATATTTGAAATGCTACAGTAACCACAACAGCACCGGATGCCAGAGCTGTGCCAGTCCCACAGCTTATTGACTTACTTAATTTCTTTTATGTCCAAAGGCCCCTGTCTCATTCCTAGCTCTTCATTTTCTCCAGAAACACTGTTATTCCCCATGCATTCCACTGCCCCTTTGTGCCTGCTATTTTGTTTCTTGGAATTCCCTGGCTTGGCGTTTTGTCTGGTTAACTCATTCATTATTTCAAAGTTGCTTGGCTATCACCTCCTTTGTACCTATAACTCACAGGGGAGTCTCTGTACCTGCAGCAGCGGCGTGCTCTGGAGGTTTGCTCAGAATGCAAACTCTTGGGCCCAACCCCAGACCTACAGAGTCAGGTACTCCCGGGGCGGGTCCAGCGACCTGCTCTTTTCATCCCTTTGAGTGACTCTGACCCACACCAATATTTGAGAATGTCTAGAGTAGGGAAAGCATCTCTTTTGTGTTTCCATGTGACCAGCCTCTACTCACTGTGCCACTGTATCCTCACCATATTATGTTAAAACTCCATGTTTGCCTGTCTCTCTGTATGAGGCACAGACTCTTATTTACCTCTGTATTCACAGCTGCTGACCGTGGGAGTCACTCAGGAGATGTTTAGAAAACTGTAAGTTCTAAAATATTTTAAAGATGTTCGTCAGAGGCACAAACGAGACAGACCGGTATTTCAGAGCCCTGCAACCCATCTTCCTACCAGAGATTTATCCCACAGCCCCGCTGAGAAGTGTAAGTCATCTTAGAAAAACCTTATTTGACAAGGAAAAAATCAGTCAATGTGTGTGTGAGCATGGGTTCTAAAACATAGCCTGCTGATTTTCTGGCCGTAAATGTAGCAAGAGACCGATAATTCTGAATTCAAGAGAAACTCATTCTAGTTAAAGGCCTTGGTGGTGACTGAGGGTATGGCAATCCTAATCCCGTTTTTCTCTTCTACCGGTTCCCACGTCATAAGGATCTCTGGATCACAAATATACATCAAGGAAACCTCTGCACTAGAATCCAGAAGAGCAGGTGAAGTGGTCATTTTCTAGATCTGGAGGTTGCTTGAATCATAGTAGATAATGGTTGAAACTAGATCACTAACCTGGAATCAGGAGGGTGGAGATGTACAAATTCTGACAAGGCAATGAGTCAAAGTCTGGACATGTCAGCACAAATCACGACTATTTATTTATTTGCTTGTTTGTTTATTTATTTACTTATCTTGAAACAGAGACTCTGTTGCCCAGGCTGGAGTGCAGTGGCATGATCTCAGCTCACTGCAACCTCTACCTCCTGGGTTCAAGCGATTCTTGTGCCCCAGTCTCCTGGGCAACTGGGACTACAGGCACGCATCACCACACCTGGCTAATTTTTGTAGTTTCAGTAGGACAGGGTTTCACCTTGTTGACCAGGCTGGTCTCAAACTGTTGGCCTCAAGCAATCTGCCCAAAGTGCTGGGATAACAGGCGTGAGCCACTGCATTCAGCCATAAATGATGAACATTTTAGAAACCAACTGTTACAGGTAGCTAGCAGGCATGAGGGGGCAGGAGAGGGCTCTCCTCCACCCACTAGACATATCAGTTAATGATTTGGCAATGATCACATTGACTGTCTAAAAGTTATACATTGGCAACCGGTGCCAGGGAAAGGCCATATCCTGATGGTCCACACCTGTTGCACTAAAGTGCTAATTGAATGCAGATACCAGGCAAAAGCAAATTCCCAGGTATGTGCATTAAGAGACAAAATGGCTGAGTATGAGCTTCCAGGGACACACCCCTGAAAAAGAGAAAGAAGTCTCAGATGGGCTTGTGTGTAACTTCTTTTTTTTTTTTTTTTTTTGAGACGGAGTCACACTCTGTCGCCCAGGCTGGAGTGCAGTGGCCGGATCTCAGCTCACTGCAAGCTCCGCCTCTCAGGTTTATGCCATTCTCCTGCCTCAGCCTCCCGAGTAGCTGGGACTACAGGTGCTGCCACCACACGTGGCTAGTTTTTTTTTTTTTTTTGTATATTTTTTTTTTAGTAGAGACGAGGTTTCACCGTGTTAGCCAGGATGGTCTCGATCTCCTGACCTCGTGATCCGCCCATCTTGGCCTCCCAAAGTGCTGGGATTACAGGCTTGAGCCACCGTGCCCGGCCGTGTGTAACTTCTTAAACACACTGTGTGTGCTCACTTCCTAGGGTTAAGGAGGGCACTGTGCATGTGGGTGGCCCACCCTAAGGGAAGAATCATGGGAAAGGGGCCAGCATATAAAGTCCTAGGATCAAGGTTCAACACCACACTGGACCTTCAGGTGCCCTCTTCGGTCTCTTCCAAGCATACTTTCCCTTGTTTTCTGTTCAAAACCCTTTAAAATACACTTTCACTCCTGTTCTGAAACTTGCCTCAGCCTCTTTTTCTGCCTTATGCTTCTCAGGCGAATTATTTCTTCTGAGGAGGCAAGAATTGAGTTTGCTGCAGACCCATATGGATTCACCACCAGTAACTCAGATACTGTCCACTGGTGACACAGCAAGGACTATGGAATTCAGCAGCAGGTGTGTGAAGATTCTTGCTTTTGGCCCATTCATGAGTTTTAAAATAAATTTCTTTGACAGCAGAAAACTTGCCTATGTTAAAGGTTTCGCAGGCAGGAAGTAAGAAGAGATGAGAATGTACATCAGATGGAAGTTTGGGTGAAGGGCAGGAAGAAGGTCAGGTCAGAGGGAGAGAGAATGGTTAAAGAAAAAATAAAGGGCTAAGGATGAATACTAACAGCTTTGAGTGTTAACCCCATACTATGATGCAAATCTAGTGTGTCTTGCAATATTAAAAATGTTGTCTTCTCAACAAGTGTGTTGAGATGGGCAGACTCTAAAATCAGATTGCAATGCTACCTATTAAACCATAAGCTCATTAAAGACTATGATTGGTTTTCATGTCTAATATTGAAATATATATGCTCCTCATCTTCTTTGCTCAATACATATTTTATGAACACCTACTATGTACCAGCTACTAGGCACTGACATCCCCAAAGAGCCAGGCTGGATATAGCTGCTGTCCTGAAGTAGATCACAGACAAGTAGACAGGAGGATGGGTCCAGGCTTAGTTCATCCTCACATGTACTCACTCCTCACCTCACAACAGCGTCAAGGTCATGCAGATTTGAGCCTCCCATTCTCCTGCCTAGGCCACTGTTCCTCAAACCTGGTTAGATTGCAGTGAATCTAGGATTCACAATGTTTTAGACAAAATACCACATATTGTTGTCTTTTTCTTAAAAGCAATGTTTTACACTAATTCAAATAACACCTCATATTAGCACCTTGTGTTTGCTCATCATTTATTCATTCAACTAAAATTTATTGATAGCTTATTATGTACCCATTCCTGTGCCGAGCACCAAAGATATGATGACAAAGAAGATGGGCACAGTTCCTGCACTGAGTCTCATGAGCCTCCAGAGGGCAGGTCATGAACAAACCAAAAGTACAGAGAAAAGAGGAAGAATACCTGCTTTATATATGAAAAGGATGGGTGAGTCAGAAAAGCTTCAGCAAAGAGATGATAGCTGAGTGGAGTCATGAAGAATGAGTTTCTGTTTAGCAGCAGACAATGGGGACAGGGAGGAGCACGGAGAATTAATCTCGAGCTTGGAGGAAAGCAGTCCATCAGAGAGAAGAGTACCTCCAGAAAGGGCTGGTGGTTATGGTTGGAAGATACGGTGCTTGACAGACAACAATAGTAGGTGAGAGGGAAAACAGAGGCCAGCTGAAAACGTCCTTGAACTGCCTGCCAGGAGCTTGACTTATATCCTCAGGGCAAGCAAGCAAGAGTCATGGAAGGACCAAACAGAATATGACTGACTTAGTTAGGATTTTGGACACATCAAGGTGTGTTGTGTGATGGAGTTCTGAAGGCAGGTACTAGCCAGATACTGGAAGGTGATGTAGGGCAAAGCAAGAAGTTATTGGAGCTTTTCTGAGATTCTTGATGGCACAACATGGCTCCAACCTTACTTTTCTCTGGCTTCTCAGGTAAGGAAGGATAACCACTCAGAAGTGGGCACACTCCTAAGTGTTGATTGGCTTCTTGATAAAACCCTGATAAACCAAGACTGAACCACAGCCTAGGAAAGGAATAAACAGGGCAGGCTGATCAGTGTGGTGCTGCTTTGGACAGTGGAGAGGGCAGATGTGTCTCTCTGCACATCATTTGTATCTCCCTCTGTAATCACTTCATTCTCTTGTCTGTTTATCAGTTGCCCACATTTCAAACATGTTGACAGCACATCTTATTTAGCTTGTGTCTATGATTTCCACCACCTGACTGACAAGCACAGGTCCCATAGGTTCTCTCTGTTTTCAATGCCAGTGGGTAGCCAATCAGTCTTTCAATTTATATGTGGAAGCTGCAAAATCCTGAGAATGAACATGCACTATCAACCTTTCAAAACCAGCTTTACCACTCCCCAAAGATATAGTAATTAAAAAAGAAAAAAAACTTTGCAACAAAGAAATAGGATTTCTTCTTTATATTCTCTTCTAAGAGAATTTTAAAATCTTTTCTTTTATAAGAAAAAACTACATTTCTGACAAGAAGGGAAGGGAAGAAGAAAGAGAAAGAAGGAAGAAAAAGAGAGAAAAGAAGACATTCTCTCCTTAGAGAGAAAGAAATCATGTTTGCTAACTCACCTATTCTTTCTCTAGTAAATATAGTGTAGTGAATATTTGAAATCATGAATTCAGTTTCCTGAGTTCTAAATACCCATTTCAAGTATTAATGAGAAGTTATTATGATACTTTCAAATTACTGAGTATAAAATTAGGGGAGAAGCCTAAGCTTTCAAAAGACTGTAAAGGAACCCAGAAGACTAATGAATGATTAATAAAAAGACAAATAAACAGGAAAAATAAATAAATGAGCCTCAGTTGATCCTGAAACTGAATTTTTATAAACCAAGCCACAGTATCCAAATGGAAGTCAGCTAGTTTCTCTCTCTTTTTTTTGTTTTTGTTTTTGTTTTTTAAACATCAGCAATATTGTTAAGGACATGTCTTTTGTAGCTTATTTCATTTGTCCCTGAATTGGAGACAGTAAGTTGGGAAGTAACAGAGGATTGTAGTAATGGATCTAAGTGCAAAAGTGTTGTGGTTTTTCTTTTAAACAGTAACTTCCTAAGAGGGAGGAGGCTAGTAAAGACCTAATAGAATTACATTATATAAGATTATACATATACATGTATTTAAATAAATTCCATTGTGTATATTTAAGGAATACAACATGATGTTATGAGATAATATATAAATCTTTTTCTTTTTGTTTTGTGGTGGAAGCAACTAAAATCCACTCATTTAGCACAAATCCCGATCCAATACGGTTTTATTGCCTGTGACCCTCACATTGTCTATTAGGTCTCTAGACTTGTGTATCCTGCATATCCGCTACTCCAGGCCCCAGGCTGCTCTGTTGTTATTTCTTTATTTTATTTTTCTTTTCTTTTATTTCTTTTCTTTTTTTTTTTTTTTTGAGACAGAGTCTTGCTCTTGTCCCCCAGGCTGGAGTGCAGTGGCTCGATCACGGCTCAGTGCAACTTCCGCCTCCCGAGTTCAAGCAATTCTCCTGCCTCGGCCTCTGAATAGCTGGGATTACAGGCGCCCGCCACCACGCCCAGTTAATTTTTGCACTTTTAGTGGAGACAGGGTTTTGCCATTTTAGCCAAGCTGATCTCGAGCTACTGGCCTCAGGTACCCGCCCGCCTCGGCCTCCCAAAGTGCTGGGATTACAGGCGTTAGTCACCGTGCCTGGCCGTCATTTCTTAGCAATATTTCTTTTTTATGTTTGCCTTTAAAGTTCATTTTAACTTTATTGTTCTCCATAAATATGTTCAGAAATGGAAAGTTGATTTTCTGAAGCTCCACACTTCTCTAGAGATAAGGGAATTATTTTAACTGGCCCTTCTGTATCAGGTACCATAGAAATCAGATACGTCCAGGATGTCACTTAGGTTAGGAGCTTTCCATGTCGCAAAGAACAAAGTATAACTATTACATCAACGTTTTTACCCAACAACGACCCCTGGTGAAAGTCCTGGGTTCCTCTTCTGTAGATTGCTGTTCTGGGGGAATGAATATGATATAACACTGCAGAAGAGGTGGTTTCCAGCCTTTCCCCAGTCTCTGATGGTATAACGCAGCAGCTATCCACACACTCGCTCTTATTATGCTTAAGGATATTTGGAATTACATATATCTCTTTGAATTTCTTTTCCGCAATACACACACTTAAAAATGTTCTCTATTTTATCTTAACCCTTTTCTTTTCAGTGAGTCTAAGAACACACAATGTCTCCACCATTCTCATTTGCCAAAATATAAGCACATTAAGGATGGTGAACTACCAACTATCAGGCACTGTTTAGAAGGAAGAAATGCTTTGGGGAAATTATTCTCTAGGTTTATCTACACAAAAACACTTAGAATAGTTTTACTATCAGTTTGAAATAACTTCGTGATATACAAAGCTGTTACCCAAAGAATGATGCTATCATTAAGTCAAGAATTAGTAGTTAATTACAGCAAGTTACCAGAATGTATAAGTAATACTTGGAATTTAAAAATGTGTGGTCTTATTTGAACCCTAGTACTTAAGTATCTCAATCCTAGATTAATAAGAATCAGGCAAATGAAACACTTTCATTCACAGGCAAAGACAAAATATTGAATATAATTTACTGGGTCTGGTCTAGTCAAGCAAGACTAGATAATATATAGTTCTAATAATACGTTTTCTAGCATTGAAACTTTTCAAGATGAATTACATAATAATTACAGAGTCCAGGATTTCTAATATATGGTACAATTCCTAAGGTATAATCTGTTCTAATTGGACATTAAGGGTGAATATAAAAAGCAGAAAATATGAAATAACGAATTTAAAACCACCACATTACACTTTCAGAGTTCTAAAATATATCTGAGTTTTGCCTTTTCTGAAATAGGTAATTGTATTACTTTTGTCTCCTCTGAAGACATAACGTGTCAAAGAAAATACACTTCAAAGACGAAACTTATTTTGTTGAGGATTTTGGGGGGGGGGGGGTAAAATTTCCTATTTCAATTTTCATGATTTTCCCAAATGAAAGTAAACCTCCCTTTCTTCTCTTTAAGGACCCTGGCCGAGATAAGTTTTTTAAAAACTACAGAGTAGTGGTTGTGAAAAAAATGTTGAAAGTAAGTCAGATCATATAAACCACACAGCAGTTCTTACATGGCTTTTTGCAAATTCTAACTCAATTTATAACTGCCTAATATTTGCCTCCCAGACTTTTATTAGGTTTAAATAAAAGAATAGATATTATAGTGCTCAGAAAACGTACAACGTATTACACACGTTTTATCAGTATCATTTCATCAGCAATATTTACTATAAAGTTGATGGTAATATACAAACAGTTCATTGGAGGGAGGAGGATGAGGGGAAAGGGGAAAACGGAATTCTCCATAAACTACTGAAAGCTGCAGGTCAGTCACTGGTCAATGAACTTTCTGAGAAACAGACATAAAATGAAAGCAATATTCTGCCTGTAGTCCCAGCTACACGGGAGGCTGAGGCAGGAGAATGGCGTGAACCCGCAAGGCGGAGCTTGCAGTGAGTGGAGATCACGCCACTGCCCTCCAGCCTGGGCGATAGAGCGAGACTCCGTCTCAAAAAAAAAAAAAAAAAAAAAAAAAAAAAAAATTGATAGCAATATTCTGCAACCTTGTTCTTGGTGGTAGCACAGCCGGTCAAAAATAACTTATTTGCCAGGTTTTTAACCTTTGCAGAAATTGAAGAATGTTCATTTAGCACTAAGGGCTCTAAAGCTCTAAAGACAAAAATCTGACCGTTTTATGCAATGGCATAAATGCACGTAGCTAATCTCAGTCATCCAATGAGATTTACTGTTGAGCACTTGGGGTCGATGGAGAGGAAACAGGAAGGGATTAAACACAGAACCTCTGTCTATACGCATATACCTAATTTGTAATGAGAGCTGTTTAGTCAAAATGTCTTAAAAAGGGCAGAGAAAATAAAGCAAACTTTTTTGTTGAGTTTGTTTGTTTTACCTCTCAATATTGATTCAGCAGAATCATCTCTTCCCCATAGTGCATGAATACAGATGAGACTAGCTCAACTCAACTCCTGGAGGAGAGCATGTCATTAAGGCTTACACCAAAGTGTTTTTTTTCTTTTTCTTTTTTCTTTTTTTTTTTTTTTGAGACGGAGTCTCGGTCTTGTCCCCCAGGCTGGAGTGCAGTGGCGCAATCTCGGCTCACTGCAAGCTCCGCCTCCCGGGTTCAGGCCACTCCCAAGTAGCTGGTATTACAGGCGCGTACCACCACGCCCGGATGATTTTTTGTATTTTTAGTAGAGACGGGGTTTTACCATGTTAACCAGGATGGTCTCGATCTCCTGACCTCGTGATCCACCCGCCTCGGCCTCTCAAAGTGTTGGGATTACTGGCGTGAGCCACCGCGCCCAGCCCCAGTGTTTTGTTTTAATCCAAGGTAACTGATTGGATTAGTGATAGACTTGTTTCCCAAAAAAACCATAAAATGCAATGAAAGGTTAGCTGAAAATTCTAGGAAAGGGTAACTTAACCTGCTAGTATTTTGTCTGGAGTTAAGAAGCATCTAGCTTCCAAAAGGGGAAATTTTTTCTGAATGACAGTAGATGACAGTAGAGCAAAGTTAGCAGGATGGAAGGCAGGAGAAAGAGAAGACGAACTGAATTCTGCAACAAACTGTTCCCGAGACCTGCCCTTACTCCTAGAATTTTCAGGTAAGGTCCCCTTTTGCTTAAGCTAGTTTGCATTGAGTTTTCTTTTACTTTGAATTGAAATAGGTTTAAATAATTGGAAAATGAAAAACTAGATGTTGAAAACCAGAAAGTTATGAATAAACTAAATTCACAGATTTAACAGAAATAAAAAATTAATTAGTTTCCATCAAAATCCACTCACTTGCACTCAGGCAAAATTAAGTGGCCTCAAATTAGGCCAACTATGGTAAGTTAGAAAACTAATAAAATAAATAATATATCAGGAATCTGGATACACAGATGCCCAGGAAACAAGCATCAAGCAGATGAAACCCAGATAGATGTAGGTACCAATGAGCAAGGCCAATCCAGAGTAGTATATCCACAAATACTTACTTAATAAATTGCAACTAAGGGTTAAACAAGTGATCAAGAATCAATTTATTTGCATGAATCAAAAAAGGGAATAATGTAAAAATTTAAAAATTATAGCATCAAAAACAAGAATAAAGGCTGCCATTAATTGCTTACTACACCAGTATCATCCTCTGTGGTTTACATACTGTATCTCATTTTATTTTTACTGTTCTTTTTTAAAATTTTATTTTACTTTAAGTTGCAGAACAAAGAGGTTTGTTACATAGGTAAACACGTTTCAGGGTGGTTTACTGCACCTATCCACCCATCACCTAGGTATTAACCACTGCATGTATTAGCTATTTGTCCTGATGCTCTCCATCCCCTCGCCCCATCAACAGGCCCGGATGTGTGTTGTTCCCCGCTCGGTGTCCACGTGCTCTCATTGTTCAGCTCCCACTTATGCATGAGAACATGCAGTGTTTGGTTTTCTGTTCCTGCATTAGTTTGCTGTGGATGAAGGCTTCTAGCTTCAGCCATGTTTCTGCAAAGTACACATCATTCCTTTTAACCACTGAATAGTATTCCATGGTATATATGTACCACATTTTGTTTATCCAGCCTATCACTGATGGGCATTTGGGTAGATTCCATGTCTTTGGTATTGTGACTAGTGCTGCAATAAACATACATGTGCATGTATCTTTACAATAGAATTATTTATATTCCTTTGGGTATATACCCAGAAATGGGATTGGTGGATCAAACGGTATTTCTGGTTCTAGATCCTTGAAAAGTCACCACACTGTCTTCCACAATGGTTGACCTAATTTACATTCCCACAAACAGTGAAAAATTGTTTCCATTTGGCTACAGCCTCGCCAGCATCGGCTGTTTCTTGACTTTTTAATGATCGCCATTCAGACTGATGGAAGATGATATCTCATTGTGGTTTTTATTTGCATTTCTCTAATGATCAGTGATGTTGAGCTTTTTTCATATTTGTGGCCACATAAATGTCTTCTTTTGAGAAGTGTCTGTTCATGTCCTTTGCCCACTTTTTGATTTTTTTTTTTTTTGTCTTATAAATTAGTTTAAGTTCCATGTAGATCCTGGATATTAGACCTTTGGCAGATGGGTAGATTGTAAAATTTTTCTCCCATTCTGTAGATTGCCTGTTCACTCTGATGATAATGTCTTTTCCTGTGCAGAAGTTCTTTAGTTTAATTAGATACAATTTGTCAATTTTAGCTTTTGTTGTAATTTCTTTTGGTGATTTCATCATAAAATCTTTGTCCATGCCTGTGCCCTGAATATTACTTTATCTCATTTTATTTTCACTATATCTCAGTGAGAAAAATGTTGTCATCTACATTTTTTTCTTAAATTTTTAAAATTTTTATTTGTTATTTCCATTGATTTTGGGGGGAACAGGCAATGTTTTGCTACATGAATGAATTCTTTAATGGCGATTTATGAGATTTTGATGCACCTATCACCTAAGCAGTTTACACTGTACCCAATTTGTAGTCTTTTATTCCTCACCCACCTCCCACTCTTTCCCCCAAGTCCCCAAAGTTCAATGTATCATTCTGTGTCTTCACATCCTCATAGCTTAACTTCCACTTCTGAGTGAGAAAATATTATGTTTAGTTTTCTATTCCTGAGTTACTTCACTTAGAATAATGGTGTCCAATTCCATCCAGGTTTCTGTGAATGCCATTATTTTGTTCCTTTTTATGGCTGAGTAGTATCCCATTTCTTTAGAAAATTCACAATTTCTTTATCCACTCATTAATTGAAGGGTGTTTGGGCTGGTTCTAGATTTTTGCAATTGTTAATTGTGCTGCCATAAATATGCATGTACAAGTATCTTTTTCATATAATTATTTCTTTTCCTCTGGGTAGATAACCTATAGTGGGATTCCTGGATCAAATGATAGTTCTACTTTTAGTTTTTTTTTTTTTTTTTTTGAGACGGAGTCTTGCTCTGTCACCCAGGCTGGAGTGCAGCAGCGCGATCTCGGCTCATGGCAAGCTCTGCCGCCCAGGTTCACACCATTCTCCTGCCTCAGCCTCCCCAGTAGCTAGGACTACAGGTGCCCGCCACCACACCTGGCTAATTTTTTGTATATTTAGTAGAGATGGGGTTTCACCATTTTAGCCAGGATGGTCTCGATCTCCTGACCTCGTGATCTGCCCGCCTTGGCCTCCCTAAGTGCTGGGATTACAGGTGTGAGCCACCGCGTCCAGCCCTACTTTTAGTTTTTTAAGGAACCTCCACACCATTTTCCATATAGGTTGTAGTAGTTTACATTCCCACCCACAGTATAAAAGTGTTCCCTTTTCTCCACATCCCCACCAACATCTATTACTTTTTTATTTATTGATTATGGCTATTGTTGCAGGAGTAAAGTGGTATCACATTGTGGTTTTGATTTGCAATTCCCTGATTATTAGTGACGTTGAGCATTTTTTCATATGTTTGTTGTCCATTTGTATATCTTCTTTTGAAAATTGTCTGTTCATGTACCTAGCCTATTTTTTGATGGGATTGTTTTTTTCTTGCTAATTTGTTTGAGTTCCTTGTAGATTCTGGATATTAGTCCTATGTTTTAAATACATAGAGCCATGCTATAAGAGTATAGGGTTTGAAGTCCATGCTTCATTTGCAGAAATAGTTTCCATGTTATTCTCACCTCTTTTAACTCCTTTGCTATATCAGAATTACAAATATAAGCCTTCAGCATACGAATTTGCAGTGCCTCTAATATGAATAGAGAATATGCTCCTATTACCCTCATGGCAATTGGCTTTGGCCAAGTGAATGTGGGTAGAAGTGATGGTGGGCCAGTTATAGACACAGGATCTATGAGCCATCACGTCACTGCTTTCTCTCTTGCACTCCTGAGACTTACCATGAGAAAAACATGTCTTAGGTAGTAGAGACAAAGACCTGAAGTCAACCAGAAGGCTGGAGTTCAGCCCAGCCCAGACTAGCCCTGCCTAGATCAACCAAACTACATGTACAGCATAATAAAATAAATGTTTATAAGCCATTGATATTTTGCGATTATTTTTATTACAGAAAAAAGGACATTTATTCTGAAGGACATCAAATCATACCTACTAACGCAAGAAAGTGTCTTGATGTGGAGACTGCTAATCCAGAGCACAGCCAAGTTTGACTGGCAGGTGGAATATAGAAAGTCTTTGCCCTTGTCTGAGAAGAGTGTTGGTCCTGACTGTATTACAGTGATTTGGGTTCCCATTGAGAGTCTTTTCAGCAAGAGTGTAGGCAAGTTATTGACAAGTAGGGTTCAGTGTGAAATCCAGACTCTGCTACTTGCTAATCATACTAATCCTTCGAAATCTTTTCTTTTCCACAAAATATGACAAATAACACATAATTCACTGGGTCCCTGTGAGGGGTCTGTCTATGTAATGTTTATTAAATGCCTAGTACAATGCCTAGCTCAAAGCTAGCACATAGCAAGCTGTCGCTATGCCTGGGATAGTTGTGTCTATCAATATCATTTCCTAAAATTATTCCCAAATAATTATTCTGACAAGGGAACTCTCCAGTTTAGTGAAGCATAAAAAAAAAAACAATCACAGCATACTTGTATTTGAGCTGGAAAACACATTTGGCAAACCTAAATTAATTCTAAGTTTTGGCTATTAGGCTAAAAAAGTGTATTTCTTCCATTTCTTTTATCACTCCTTTATATTTTGGCATCCCTACCAAGTCCCATTTCCACCATTTCCCACAAATATAACATGATTTCAAATGTTAAGAAAGAATTGAGAGTTTTTAATTTTAGCTGAGAATACTTTTATTCTTTACCTGTGGGGATATGTGAACTGGTGACTAGGAGTGTGCTTCCCTTAGAAAGAAAGATATAAAATAGGAGCAGTAGTTACTCATCTGGCAATGACAGTAAATATCCTCCTACCAGAAACTCAAGTTTCTCCTTGAAGATGTCAACTTCAAATGAATTTCAAAGATTTATTTTCTTATAGTTTTATCGATTCCTTGATTTGGTTTTGACACTAAAAAGCAAACAAGGTCAGAGGCTGTATCTTCTTTGATTTTAATAAATGGCTTAGTAAAATGAGATGGTACATCACACAGATGAAATATCTGACAGCAGTCTTACAATAACAAAATACTACTTTATGGGCCCAGAACAGCAGGTGGTTATCCCATCCTGGAAGAGCAGAGGAGGGGAGGTAGCACCATTTCTATCTCCCCCTCAGAGGGTTCAGCATTGGGTCTGTTGTTCTTGAAGTAAAGATGCAAATTTAAGGGGTGGCAAGAACAACAGCAGTAGCATAACTTTGTGACAGCATGTTCCTTTGATGGGCGTCTTGATAAACTCTTTAATCATGAATCATTTAGTATATACAACTGGCCTATAAATTCAGTTGTAATCAATATAATTACATTGCCACTTGATCCCACATATATCTTACAACAAAGACTCTGTTTTTAAACACTTTAACATCTCTCCTTTTATTCAATTATTCTTTCAACTTTTTCTTTCCAATCTAGCTTATTTTAAAATATTTAATTGACAAAGATTAAAGACATTTAAGGTGTCTGCAGTGGTGACTTGTAATCATTACACACTGTGTAATGATTGTCACAATTAATTTACATATCAATCACTACCCATACATTAGATCCCGAGAATGGGCTCACTTTACAACTGGAAGTTTGTATCCTTTGACCAATATCTCTCCATTTCCCCACCTGCTCAGCTCCTGGCAACCACTGTTCTACATCCTGCTCTTATGATTTCAGCTTTTTAAGATGCTACATACAAGTGAGAACTTACAGTATTTACTTTTCTGTTTCTAGTTTGTTTCACTTAGCATAGTGTCCTCCAGGTTCATCCATATTGTTGCAAATGTCAATGATATTCCATTGTATAAATGTTCCACAATATTTTGTATCCATTCATTCATTGATGGATGGCATAGGTTGTTTACCTATCTTGGTTATTGTGAGTAATGCTGCAATCAACATGGGGCTTAGAAATCTCAAGAAACTGGTTTATGTCCTTTTAATATGTACTGAAGTGGGGTTGCTGGATCAAATGGTAGTTTTACTTTTAATTTTCTGATGAACTTCCGTATCATTTTCAACAATGGCTACACGACTTTACAGTCCTACCAACTGGGTACAAGGGTTCTCTTTTCTCTACACCCTTGCCAATACTTGTTATCTCTTGTTTTTTTCAATAGTAGCCATTAGAAAATGTGTGAGGTGGTATCTCATTGCGTTTTTGATTTGCATTTCTCTGAAATGCTCAAGCATCCTTTCTAGATCTGTCAGCCATGTGCATGTCTTCTTTGAATGAAATGTCTATTCGATCATTTGTCCATTTTTAAAATATTGAGTTCTGTGAGTTCCTTATAGATTTTAGATACAAACCCTTTACCAGATATATGGTTTGCAAATATTTTCTCTTATTCTGTAGGTTGCTTTTACATTTTGTTGGTTGTTTTCTTTGCTGTGTAGACACTTTTAAATGTGAGGTCTAAAAGCATAAAACTTGTAGAAAAATACATAGGGGTAAGGCTCCTTGACATTCATCTTGGCAATGATTTTTTGATATGACACAAAAGCATGGGTAACAAAAGCAAAAATAAACAAGTGGGACTACATCAACATATATTCATTAAGCTTCTTCTACGTGCTAAGCAAAAGTCCTTGCTGTCATTAAATTTGCATTCTAAGAGGCATGGGGGAGACAGACAATAAATGAATAAACAATAAATATATTCAGATAAGAAATGCTATTGTGGGCCAGGTGCAGTGGCTCACATCTGTAATCCCAGCACTTTGGGGGGCCTAGGCAGGTGGATCACTTGAGGTCAGGAGTTTGGGACCAGCCTGGCCAACATGGTGAAACCCCGTCTCTACTAAAAATACAAATATTAGCTAGGTGTGGTGGCGTGCACCTGTAATTCCAGCTACTAAGGAGGCTGAGGCACGGGGATCGCTGGAACCCGGGAGGTGGAGGTTGCAGTGAGCCGAGATTGCACCACTGCACTCCAGCTTGGATGACAGAGCAAGACTTCGTCTCAAAAAGAAAAAAAAAAAGAGAGAGAGAATTGCTATTGGGGAAAATAAAGCAAAGTAAGAAGGAACAAGGAATGTAGCAGAGGGGTGATGCTCTTTTAAGGGGCAGTCATCTTGGTGAAGATTTTGTGGGTGACAATTGAGGAGCATCTAGGGAAAATGTTGTCACCAGCCATGTAGCATAAGATCATCCCAGAGAAAATTGCATGTGGAAAGGACCTAAGGCAGGATCATCTATGGCATGTTCAAGAAACAGTGGGGAATCTAAAGTGAGCAAGAGTCATGGGAGCCAAGGTTAGAAAAGTGGTGGGAGGCAGATCACATGGCCATTACTAGGGTTGAATGGTGTGAGAGATCCTAGCATGCCTGTGGAAAAGCCATGCCATGATCTGACTTGCATCCCAAAGGTTCAACCTGGCCTCTCTGCCAAAGACAGTGGGTACGTGTTGAAGAAAGGAAATTCATCAGGAGGCTATTGGAATAATCTGGGGGAAAAGGGGAATTGTGACTGCTTTTATCACTGAAATTGCAAAAACTGCAGAATTTACTGATGGATTTCACATGGGGCCTGATAATAGGAGAGTATTCAAAGATTGCTCTAAGTTGTGGGGCTTAAGCAACTGAAATGACTAAGTTAAATATGAAGCAGTATGTGTGTAGTATCAAGAGAGGGACTAAAAGCAAAAATGCCTAGACAGCAAGGATGGAGAAGGTATGGATGAAGGGATAAGGAGAGGCAGAGCAGGACGCAGAGAGAGAAGAGACAGGCCCTGAAACCATGACTTATGAGTTTGAAGATAAGGTGGTAATAGTATGTGAGGCAATCTGTAAAAGTTCTGGATAAACCCTATTTATTTGGAACTCTGTGAATCCAAATAAAAAGCAACTTTAGAGATAGATATAAACCAGATGGTATTATTCTATTCCAAAGATCAATATAATAGAGTAGAAGTGAAGATTCCCGTTTATATTTTGCCATTCTCAAAAGTCCACAAAAGCCGGTGGTGGGCATGGTATGCATCTGCTTCGGGAATACCTGGTCCCACAGATGCTTGGCAGGGTGAAGGATGGGCATAGGTTAACATTAGGTTAACATGTACCTTTAGGGCTCACAAGCATTTAGAACGACATTTTATTATAAACCATCACTGATCAAAATTCTTTGTTCTCCTCTGTGGATACATATTTGATTTTTATAAATATGAAGTTGTTTGGAAGCCACTCTCCTGACAAGGCGATTTAAATCATGATGAGGAATGAGGGTCAGAAAATGAGATGCAGTCATAAAATAACAGAACTGCTTTCTTTGTGTGGCTCTGAAAGTACGTCCAAACATATCTTCAGCAACAAAATAACCAAAAATGTAGCCAGTTTCCCAAAATGATTTCTTTAAAAGATAACTCTATTATGGATACATTCATCAATGTGTTATTAAAGAAGCCTTACATCTTAGTCACAAGTTTAATAAGGTATTGCAGCAGAAGGGGAATATATTAATTAGTACAAGCTCCTCTTGATTTTATGTCTCAATTTATTTTGATAGTTCCTCGGGTGGTGTTTTTTAACTGAATAGAAGGGGTACTGATGAGTCTGTTGGCAACCAGGAAATGACTGAGGATTCAGGTACAATGTAGGGTTCTTACCCTAAAAAGACTTAGAGAATAAAGAAGATGAAAACAGAAAAGATACAGTTCCAGTCAAACTAAGAATTTGCTTTTCACTCTTTATAAAAAGAATGTTTTCCTCGTGTATTTTATTTCCTTTTTATTTTCCTGGGAGAAAAGAGTATGAGAAAAACATATTACCCAAAATGAGCCTGAGAAGGAAAGAAAATAATAAAAACAACTGATAGGTTACAAATGAGAAGAGTCCAGCAAATGAAATATGTATTAACAATGAAGATAAAGAGAATGTGTAGGAGCAGACAAAAAGGAAAGGTAGTAGAAGAAAGACATATAGACTCAATCACAGACAGGGTCTGAAAATTAAATGCCCTAACAAAAATGGGCTTGCAGACAGATAAAAAAGAGAATGGGAAGAGCAGATAGGAAGGGATAAGTAATGCAGCTTGTTCCTTCTCAGACTACAATCTGGCTTTAGAGAGAAAAAGTCATTAATATAGCTTATTCACTCACACATTGTCAAGAAGAAGCAACCAAAGAGGGCCCTTTGGTTAAATTTAGAGCAAAGCTGCTATTTGCACCATTGGCTGTGAACCTCATTATAAAGCCAACATGTGGAATAATCTCTGGGTTGAGAAACAGGAGACCCAGAATCTAATTCCAGATCTGTTGTGACTCACTAATGCCCATTAGGAAGCCTCTGGGCCTCACCCTCAGCATCTATAGAATGGAAGAATCAGGCTAAATGTCTTCTAAGTTCCCTCTGGATCCATTGTTTAATGACTTATACAAGTCTTCCATCAAATGTCTAGTATTTGACTCAAAAATGATAGAAGGATAAATTAGTCAACTTCAGACTTCTTGATTATCCTTTTTGCCCTATTTGTCTTCACTTTTATTCCTAGGGAACAGCCTTGACAAGTTTTTAAAACATATGCTTGTTACATTATTAATTTATCTACCTTTCAAATCTCACAATTTATTAAATCCAATCAGTCTGGCCATACCAATGAAGAAACTGTGACAATTTTTCCTTCTAGTTATCTAAAATAGCATCACAAGATGTACAGAATTAGCACTTACTAAAGCATTTTCTATGTGATATCAGAGTCCTCTATAACTAGCTTCTTTATTTTGAAGAATGCTGGTAATGGAATAGATCTGAGAAATTATCTAATGATTACATCATGAAAGAATTATCAAATAACGTTTAAAATTTTTTATAGTGTTTTAAAAAATTTCAACAGCTTTGGGGGAGCAAGTGGCTTCTGTTTACATGGATAAACTCTATAGTGGTGAATTCTGAGATTTTAGTGCATCTGTCCCCTGAGCAGTGTACACAATATCCAATATGTAGTCTTTTATCCTTCACTCCCTCTTGCCTTTGCCAAATCCCCAAAGTCTATTATAACCCTCTGTATTTCTTTGCGTCTTCATAGCTTAACTCCCATTCATAAGAGAGAACATAAAATATTTGGTTTTCCATTCCTGAGTTACTTCACTTAGAATAATGGCCTTCAACCCCATCCAAGTTGCTGGAAAAGACATTATTCTGTTCCTTTTTATGGCTGAATAGTATGCCATGGTGTATATATACCACATTTTCTTTATCCATTTATTTGTTGATGGGCACCAATCAGAGATTGGTTGTACTGCTATAAACATGCATGTGCATATGCCTTTTTTGTAGAATGACTTCTTTTCCTTTGGGTAAGTTCCCAATAGTGGGAATGCTGAGTCAAATGATAGATCTACTTTTAGTTCTTTAAGGAATCTCCTTAATGTTTTTCACAGAGGTTGCACTAATTTACATTCCCATCAGCAGTGCAAAAGTATTTCTTTTTCACCACATTCACGCCAACATCTATTGATTTTTGACTTTTTAATTATGGCTATCTTTGCAGAAACGACGTAGCATCTCATCATGGTTTTAACTGCCTGATAATTAGTGATGCTTACATTTTTTCATATGCTTCTTGGCCACTTATGTATTTTCCTTTGAGAAATATCTATTTATATCCCTTGTCCCCTTTTTGATGGAATTATTTTGGGGGGCAAAAGGGGGAGGCTGTGATTTGTTTGAGTTCCTTGTAGATTCTGGATACTAGTTATTTGTTGGACGCATAGATTGCAAATATTTTCTTCCATTCTGTGGGTTGCCTGTTTACTCTGCTGCTTATTTATTTTGCTGTGCTCAGAAGCTTTTTAGTTTAATTAGGTATCCTTTATTTCTTTCTGTTTTTGTTGTATTTCCTTTTGGGGTCTTAGTGATTAATTCTTTGCTTAGGCTGATGTCTAGAAGACTTTTTCCAACATTATCTTCTAGAATTTTTATGGTTTCAGGTCTTATATTTAAGTATTTCATCATGTTGATTTTTGTATAAGGTGAGAGAGGGACCAGTTTCATTGCTCTACATGTGGCTTGCCAGTTTTCCCAGCACAATTTCTTGAATAGAGTATCCTTTCTCAATTTATGTTTTTGTATGCTTTGTCAAAGATGAGTTGATTTTAAGTATTCAACTTTATTTCTGAAATTTTTATTCTATTCCGTTGGTCTAAGTACCTATTTTAAAATCAGTACCATGCTGTTTTGTTAACTATAGCCTTGTGTTATAATTGAAGTATGGCAATGTGATGCCTCCAGATTTGATTCTCTTTTATTAGAATTGCTTTAGCTGTTTGGGCTCTTTTTCGGTTCCACAAGAATTTTAGGATTTTTTTTTCTAGCTCTGTGAAAAATGATACTGCTATTTTTATGGAAATTGCATTGAATCTGTAGATTTCTTTGGGCAATATGGTCATTTTTACATTATTAATTCTCCCCATCCATGATCATGAGACACATTTCTATTTGTTTGTGTCATCTATGAATTCTCTCAGCAGAATTTTTTAGTGTTCCTTGTAGAGATCTTTCACCTCCTTGGTTAAGTATATTCCTATATATTGTACTTTTTTGCAGCTGTTGTATAATTTAAGTTATTGATTTGATTCTCAGATTGTCATTGATTGGTCATCATAGCATAGCAGTGCTACTGATTTTTGTACATTGCTTTTGGAACCTGAGACTTTACTGAATTTGTTTATCAGATCTAGGAATCTTTTGGATGAGTCTTTAGGGTTCTCTAAGTATATGATCATATCACTGGTGAAGAGCAAGTTTGACTTCCTTTTTTCCAATTTGGATGGCTTTTATTTCTTTCTCTTGCCTAATTGCTCTGGCTAGGACTTCCAGTACTATATTGAATAAGAGTGGTGAAAGTGAGTATCCTGGTCTTGTTCCAGTTCTCAGGGGGAATGCTTTCAACTTTTCTTCATTCAGTATGATCTTGGCTGTGGGTTTGTCACATATAGCTTTTATTATTTTGTGGTAAAACCCTTCTATACCTAGTTTATTGAAGGTTTTTATTATAAAGGGATGCTGGATTTTATTGGATGTTTTTTCTGCATCTATTGAGATGATCATGTAGTTTTTGTTTTTAATTCTGTTTATAAGATGCATTATATTTATTGATTTGCATATGTTAAACCATGCCTGAGATGAAGCCAACTTGATCAAGATGTATTATCTTTCTGATGTGCTGTTGGATTTGATTAGCTAGTATTATTATTTTTTTTTTTTGAGAATTTTTGCATCTATGTTCATCAGGAATATTGGTCTGTAGTTTTCTTTTTTTTGTTATGTCCTTTCCTGCTTTTGGTATTAAGGTGATACTGCCTTCATACAATGATTTAGAGAGGATTTCCTCTTTCTCAATGTTTTGGAATAATTTCGGTAGGATTGGTACCAATTATTCTTTGACTGTCTGATAGAATTTAGCTGTGAATCTATCTGGTCCTCGTTTTTTTTTTATTGGCAATTTAAAAATTAATGATTCAATCTTGCTGCTTATTATCGGTTTGTTCAGGATTTCTATTTCTTCCTGATTCATGCTAGGAGGTTTCATGTTTCCAGAAATTTATCCATTTCTTCTAGATTTTTTATGTTGTGCACATAAAGGTATTCAGAGTAGTTTTGAATTATTGTATTTCTGTGGTGTCAGTTGTAATGTCTCTAGTTCTATTTCTAATTGATATTATTTGGATCTTCTCTCTTGTTTTTTTGGTTAATCTCACTAATGGTCTAACAATTTTTTAATATCTTCAAAGAATCAGCTTTTTGTTTCATTTATATTTTCTATGTTTTTGTTTCAATTTTAATATTTATTTAATATTGAAGTTTATTTATTTTCTTTTGCTGACTTTGTATTTAGTTCCTGTTTCTCTAATTCCTTGAGGTATGACATTAGATTGTCAATTTGGGTTACTTCAGACTTTCTGATGTAGGCATTTAACTCTATGAACTTTCCTATTTGCACTGCTTCTGCTGTATCCCAGAGGATTTAATAATTTGTGTCACTATTATTACTCATTTCAAAGATTTCTAAATTTTCATCTTGATTTCATTGTTAACCAAAAATCATTCAGGAGCATATCATTTAATTTCCATGTATTTATATAATTTTGAAAGTTCCATTTGAAGTTGATTTCAAATTTTATTCCACTGTGGTTTGAGAAGGGACTTGATATGATTTCGATTTTCTTAAATTTATTAAGACTTGTTTTGTGGCCTATCATGGGTCTATCTTGGACAGTGTTTCATTTGCTGATGAAAAGAATGTATATTCTGCAGTTGTTGGGTAGAATATTCTGTATATATCTGTTACATTTGTTTAGAGTGTAATTTAAGTCCATTGTTTCTCTGCTGAGTTTCTGTCTCAATGATCTTTATAGTGCTGTCAGTGGAGTATTGAAGCCCACCATTATTACTGTGCTGTTGTCTGTCTCATTTCTTAGACCTATCGGTAATTGTTCTATAAATCTTGGAGTTGCAGTGGTAGGTGCATATACATTTAGGATTATAATATGTTCTTGTTAGATTGATCCTTTCATCATTGTATAGTGATCTTCTTTGTCTTTTTTTTTTTTTTTTACTTTTGTTACTTTTAAGTCTGTTTTGTCTGATACAAGAATAGCTATACCTGCTCATTTTTTATTTCCATTTACCTGGAATCACATTTTCCACTCCTATACCTTGCATTTATATGAATCCTTCCATGTTTGGCAAGTATCTTGAAAACAGTAGATATTTGGGTTGTGACTTTTTTTTTTATGCTTTAAGTTCTAGGGTACATGTGCACAACGTGTGGGTTTGTTACATATGTATATATGTGCCATGTTGGTTTGCTGCACCCATTAACTCATCATTTACATTAGGTATTTCTCCTAATGCTATCCCTCCCTCATCCCCCCACCTCATGACAGACCCCAGTGTATGATGTTCCCTGCCCTGTGTCCAAGTGTTCTTCTCATTGTTCAATTTCCAACTATGAGTGAGAACATATAATGTTTGGTTTTCTGTTCCTGTGATAGTTTGCTCAGAATGATGGTTTCCGGCTTCATCCATGTCCCTACAAAGGATGGGAACTTATCCTTTTTTATGGCTGCATAACATTACATGGTGTATATGTGCCATATTTTCTTAATCCCGTCTATCACTGATGGACATTTGGGTTGGTTCCAAGTCTTTGCTCTTGTGAATGGTGCGGCAGTAAACATATGTGTGCACATATCTTTATAGTAGCATGGTTTATAATCCTTTGGGTATGCACCAAATGTATATACCCAAACGGTATATACAATGTGTCAAATGGTATTTCTAGTTCTAGATCCTTGAGGAATCGTCACACTGTCTTCCACAATGGATTTGGAATAGTTTACATGCTTTTTATGCTCCCACCAACAGCGTAAAAGCGTTCCTATTTCTCCACATCTCCTCTCCAGCACCTGTTGTTTCCTGACTTTTTAATGATCGCCATTCTAACTGGTGTGAGATGATATCCCATTGTGGTTTTGATTTGCATTTCTCTGATGACCAGTGATGGTGAGCATTTTTTCATGTGTCTGTTGGCTGTGTAAATGTCTTCTTTTAATAAGTGTCTGTTCATATTCTTTGCCCACTTTTTGATGGGGTTGTTTGATTTTTTTCTTGTAAATTTAAGTTATTTGCAGATTCTGGATATTAGCCCTTTGTCAGATGGGTAGATTGCAAAAATTGTCTCCCATTCTGTAGGTTGCCTGTTCATTCTGATGGTAGTTTCTTTTGCCATGCAGAAGCTCTTTAGTTTAATTAGATACCATTTGTCTATTTTGGCTTTTGTTGCCATTGCTTTTGGTGATTTAGTTATGAAGTCCTTGCCCATGCCTATGTCCTGAATGGTATTGCCTAGGTTTTCTTCTAGGGTTTTTAGGGTTTTAGGTCTAACATTTAAGTCCTTAATCCATCTTGAATTAAGTTTTGTATAAGGTGTAAGGAAGGGATCCAGTTCCAGCTTTTTACATATGGCTAGCCAGTTTTCCCATCACCATTTATTAAATAGGGAATCCTTTCCCCATTTTTTATTTTTATCAGGTTTGTCAAAGATCAGATGGTTGTAGATGTGTGGTGTTATTTCTGAGGTCTCTGTTCTGTTCCATTGGTACTGGTATCTGTTTTGATACCAGTACCATGCCATTTTGGTTACTGTAGCCTTGTAGTATAGTTTGAAGTCAAGTAGCGTGATGCCTCCAGCATTGTTCTTTTTGCTGAGGATTGTCTTGGGAATGCGGACTCTCTTTTGGTTCCATATGAACTTTAAAGTAATTTTTTCCAATTCTGTGAAGAAAGTCATTGGTAGCTTGATGCGGATGGCATTGAATGTATCAATTGCCTTGGGCCATATGGCCATTTTCACGATATTGATTCTTCCTAGCCATGAGCATGGAATGTGATTTTTAAATCCATTCTGCCATTATGTATCTAAGTGGAAAATTTATTCATTTTGGTGTAAATCAAGCTTTTGTTTCAAGATTTAGTCCTCCTTTTGGCATTTCTTATAGTGCTGGTTTGGTAGTGGCAAATTCTCTCAGCATTTTTTTGTCTGAAAAATGGTTTTATTTCTCCTTCATTTATGAAACTTAGTTTTTTTGGATACAAAATTCCTGACTGACAATTATTCTGTTTAAGGAAGCTGAAGATAGGACTTCAATCCCTTCTAGTTTATATGGTTTCTACTGAGAAGTCTGCTGTTAGTCTGATAGATTTTCCTTTACAAGTTATCTAATGCATCTGTCTCACAGCTCTTAGAATTATTTCCTTCATGTTGACTTTAGGTAGCCTGATGACTATGTGCCTTGAGAGTATCCTTTTGCAATGAATTTCCCAAGAGTTCCTTGAGCTTCCTGTATGCAGATATCTAAATCCTTAGCAAAGCCAAGGAAGTTTTCCTAAATTAATCTCTCAAATATGTTTTTCAAAATGTTAGCCTTCTCTTAACATTTTACATAATCTCATATTTTTTGGAGACTGTTCGTTTCTGTTGATTTTTCTTCATCTTTGTCTGATTGGGTTAATTCAAAACCTTTGTCTTCAAGTTCTGAAATTCTTTCTTCTACTTCCTATAGTCTACTATTGAAGCTTTCTACTGCATTTTGTAATTTTCTAAGTGCATTTGTCATTTCCAAAAGCTCTGATTGGGTTTTCTTTATGATATATATCTCTCTAGAAAATTTTTCATTCATATCCTGATTTTTTTTTTAAATTTCTTTATGTTGGTTTTCACTTTCCTCTGGTATCTCCTTGAATAGCTTAATCATCAGCCTTCTGAATTATTTATCTAGTATTTCAAATATTTTATATTGGCTTGAATCAATCACTGGGGAGCTAGCATGATCTTTTGGGGGCGTCATAGGATCTTTTTTATTATATTACCAGAAGTTACTTCTCTGGTTCCTTCTCATTTGGGTAGACTATTGTAATCGTTCTTGACTTTATGTTTTAACATTACATTTCCCCCTTAAGGATGTGACTTTAATGTTTAATGTTTATTATAACTTCATTTTGTTCTTCATCCTCTTTAAGGGTGAAGATTCTGTATGAGTTCCTTGGTTATAGAGACTATTTGTATGACGGTTTTCTCAGGTGCTCATTGTAGTACCAATGTATGCAGCGTGTGGGCAAGTTCCTTGTCTCTTATGAGGTTGAAATGGCATAGGTCTCTTGAAGCTTATCTCATTTTCCCCGGGTGTGTACTATTTTATTTATTTATTCTTCCACAGTATTTTATTAACTGAGTTGATGGTTCTGGCTTCAGGTCAGTAGTTGAGGTGTCCTTGGGTAAGCACCGGTTTTAGCTAAAGCAGGTGGGTAAATGCAATATCCAATGGTGAGCAGAGCTCTCACCCTTGACAGAAATGGCTGTGGGAGCTCTCAGTGAAATGCCCTGAGGTTTTATCAGTTGGGAAGGGTAGGAGTCACTTCAGCTCCCCTGCCAGGACATCAGGAAAGCTATCCACCTCTTAGACTCATTTCTTCCCCAGTGTTCTGGCTATTCAGATTAGACAAGCACCTCTTTTCATCTGTAGAAATGTTGATATTCCAAGTAAAGAGGAATTGTGACTCAGCCTCTCATGAAAGCCTGAACCTGGGGTGTACGCCTCCTGTGAGGATGCGGTCACCCTGAAGTATTTCAGGAAAGGTGTCTATAGGTGCAGCTATGCCAAGCTCCCATGGGAGAAGCCCCAGCTATGTCTGTAGTGGTGGACAAGAGGGGAAAGAAGCCCGCTTCTCCAACGTTGTTCACAAATACCAAAGCTACCTGGGTTTTGGAGAAGAGCTACTGACTTTCCCGGCTAAGCCTAGCACTGCAATTATGCCTTTGCTGAAAGAAACTTCCTACTAGTGGAAAGATCTAGGATTCAAGGCCTCCCATCTGGATTATTTTGTCCTGTGGGATATTCCCTTGATATGATGCTCTCCCCCTTCTCCTAAAAGTAGGAGTTCTTGACGGTCAAATTATAAGGATAATATTGGTCTTTTAGGCCTAGCCACCAGTTGGGCTGCCACATTCCAGGCTGGTACTGGGGAATGTCTGCAAAGGATCTGGTGATGTGACCTGTCCTAAAATCTCCCAGCCCAGCACCAGCTCTGATGCGGGTGGCAGGAGAGTGATGTAGACTCTGTGAGATTCCTTGGTTATAGACAGCCTTAGTGTTCTTGAATGCTGGCTTTCTCAAATGCTGGTCTTCATAGTAGCGAACTGGTCATGTTGACAGACTAAGGACTTCCTGGTTAGCCAGCGTGTTGCAGGCAATGGTGATAGATGACATCATGCACCAGTTTTCTCCTTTATGGGCGCAGTGTTATTCTACCTAGAGGTGCTGTAATGAACTGTATTAGTTGGCTTCCAACCAGGAAGTGGCATTTGCAAAAGAGCACCAGCTGCAGTGGTAAAAGTGGGATTTGAGCTTGTTCTATGTTGCCCAGGGGAAGTATTCTGGTTTCTCAGGTGAAGGGTGGGGCCATAAATCTCCCAAAAGTTTCTGTCCTTTGTGTTTAGCTGCCAGGGCAGGTGGAGGGGAACAGACAAGTAGGGGCTGGGTCAGACAGGTCTGTGCTCTGACACTCCATGTGCGGGCAAGCTGCGGCCCCTGTGGGGATCAGTGGTTCTCAGGCTACTGGAGTAAGGTTCCAGTGGGGAGTGTAACTGCCTCTGCTGCCCAGAAGGCTTTGCACAGGGAGTGGAGAGTAGTGGGTGGCAGTAAGTCTCACCTAGATTCTACACAATTGGCAAGGCAGATCTCACTCCTGCATTACCCCATTAAAAGCACCCAGCTAAGTTCTAAGCAGCTGAGTTAAGAACTCCACCTGTCTCAGACCATAAGTTTTCCCTGTGGCAATAGCAATTGTACCGTTCAGGGCATGCCCCTTTCCATCTGCATGCAAGGCCAGGTGCCCAGTTCCTGCGCTGGTGGCTGCAGCACACTTCTGGCTCACCCCCCAGGTTCTGGCCAAAGGAGTTTGTCTCCACTTGATGTTATATTGCAAAATTCAACTGGAAGCTTCTTTTAACCTGTAACCTCTGCCTGAGCTAGTTGGCTGACTTCCCCAGGGTCTCTTGTGACATACAATAAGGAATGGCTTTTCTAGGTCGGCATTAAAGACTGGGAATACCTGCCAGGCAATTTCCACTGCCACTTCTTCTGTTACATTTCTCATCACTCCCTAAATCCGTTCCAGTTCTGGGTAGGGTTAAGGCCTTCTCAGATAGCCTGGATTTTCAGGTTCCCTTGTGGGGATGTGTATCCTGGAGGCAGTGTCTCCCACTCTCATACTCTGGGGGTTTACAATTTTTCACCTGTCTCATGGTGAAGGCTGCAGCCTGACACTTCTTTCAAAGGGTCTGTAGATTCTTTCCATTTTTCTGTTAAGTTCGTGTGTTGCTTCTTGGAAAAAATATACGGTGTGAACCTCTACACATTATTCTTTCCTTCCAAGTACCCATCAGGCTATTGATGAATTTCTTGGCAAAAACCTTATAAGCCAGAAGAGACTAGGGGCCTATTTTCATCATTCTTAAATAAAAGAAATTCTGGGGATGAAGCCAACTTTATTGCTTCATCCCTGGGAAGCAAGCTGGTTCAACATACACAAACCAATAAATGTAATGCATCACGTAAACAGAACCAATGACAAAAACCACATGATTAACTCAATAGATGCAGAAAAGGCCTTCGACAAAATTCAACACCCCTTCATGATAAAAACTCTCAATTAAGTAGGTATTGATAGAGTGTATCTCAAAATAATAAGAGCAGGTTATGACAAACCCTCAGCCAATATCATTCTAAATGGGAAAAAACTGGAAGCATTCCCTCTGAAAACTGGCACAAGACAAGGATGCCCTCTCTCAACACTCTTATTAAACACAGTATTGGAAGTTCTGGCCAGGGCAGTCAGGCAAGAGAAAGAAATAAAGGGTATTCAATTAGGAAAAAGGGAAGTCAAATTGTCTCTGTTTCCAGATTACATGATTGTATATTTAGAAAACCCCATCATCTCAGCTCAAAATATCCTTAAGCTGATAGCAACTTGAGCAAAGTCTCAGGATACAAAATTAACGTGCAAAAATCACAAGCATTTTTATATATCAATAACAGACACAGAGCCAAATCATGAGTGAACTCTCATTCACAGTTGCTACAAAGAGAATAAAATACCTAGAAATAAAACTTACAAGGGACGTGAATGACCTCTTCAAGGAGAACTACAAACCACTGCTCAAGGAAATAAGAGAGGACACAAACAAATGGAAAAACATTCCATGCTCATGGATAAGAAGAATCAATATTGTGAAAATGGCCATTCTGCCCAAAGTAGTTTATAGATTCAATGCTATCCTCATCAAGCTATCTTTGACTTTCTTCACAGAATTGAAAAAACTACTTTAAATTTCATATAGAACCAAAAAAGAGCCCACATAGTCAAAACTATCCTAAGCAAAAGAACAATGCTGGAGGCATTACGCTACCTGACTTCAAACTACACAATGCTGCAGTAACCAAAACAGTATGGTACTGGTACCAAAACAGATATATAGACCAATGAAAGAGAACAGAGACCTCAGAAATAATGCCACACATCTACAATCATCTGATCTTTGACAAACCTGACAAAAACAAGCAATGAGGAAAGGATTCTCTATTTAATAAATGGTGTTGGGAAAACTGGCTAGCCATATGAAGAAAGCTGAAACTAGATCCCTTCCTTATACCTTATACAAAAATTAACTCAAGATGGACTAAAGACTCAAAAGTAAGACCTAAAATCATAAAAACCCTAGGAGAAAACCTAGGCAATACCATTCAGAACATAGGCATGGGCAAGGACTTCATGACTAAAACACCAAAAGCAATGGCAGCAAAAGCCAAAATCGACGAATGGGATCTAAATAAACTAAAGAGCTTCTTCACAGCAAAAAAACAAAACAAAACAAAACAAAAAAACATCATCAGAGTGAACAGGCAACCTACAGAATGGGAGAAAATTTTTGCAATCTATCCATCTGTCAAAGAGCTGGTATCCAGAATCTAAAAAAACCTAAACAAATTTACAAGAAAGAAACAAACAACCCCATCAAAACGTGGGTGAAGGATATGAACAGACACTTCTCAAAAGAAGACATTTATGTGGCCAACAATCATATGAAAAAAAACTCATCATCACTGGTCATCAGAGAAATGCAAATCAAAACCACAATGAGATACCATCTCACACCAGTTAGAGTGGCAATCATTAAAAAGTCAGGAAGCAACAGATGTTGGAGAGGATGCGGAGAAATAGGATTGCTTTTACCCTGTTGGTAGGAGTGTAAATTAGTTCAACCATTGTGGAAGAAAATGTGGCTATCCCTCAAGGATCTGGAGCTAGAAATACCATTTGATCCAGCAATTCTGTTACTGGGTATATCCCCAAAGGATTATAAATCATTCTACTATAAAGACACATGCACACGTATATTTATTGTGGCACTGTTTACAATAGCAAAGACTTAGAACCAACCCAAATGTCCATCAATGATAGACTGGATAAAGAAAGTGTGGCACATATACACCATGGAATACTATGCAGCCATAAAAAAAATAGGACATGAGTCCATGTCCTTTGCAGGGACATGGATGAAGCTGGAAACCATCATTCTCAGCAAACTAACACAACAACAGAAAACCAAACACCGCATGTTCTCACTCATAAGTGAGAGTTGAACAATGAGAACACATGGACACAGGTAGGGGAACATCGCTGACTGGGGTCTGTCAGGGGGTGGGGGACTGGGGAGGGATAGCATTAGGAGAAATACATAATGTAGATGATGGGTTGATGAGTGGAGCAAACCACCATGGCACGTGTATACCTATGTAACAACCTGCATGTTCTGCACATGCACCCCAGAACTTAAAGCATAATAATAATAATAATAATAATAATAATAAAAGAAATTCCAACCAAGAATCTTATGTCCTGTCAAACTAAGGTTCATAAGTAAAAGAGAAATAAAATATTTTCCAGACAATCAATCACTAAGGGAATTTATTACCACTAGACCGGCCTTATAAGATATTCTCAAGGGCATTCTAAGCACGGAAATGAAAGAACAATACTTGCTCACACACACACACACACACACACACACACACACACACACACACACACACAACACTGCATTGAAATACATAGTCCAGAGTCCTATAAAACAACTAAACAATAGAAACTACAAAGCAACCAGCAAATGACTTCACAATAGGATCAAAACTTCACATATCAATATTAACCTAGAATGTAAATTGTCTAAACACCCCACTTTAAAGACACCCCACTTTAAAGACACCCCACTTTAAAGACACCCCACTTTAAAGACACCCCACTTTAAAGACACCCCACTTTAAAGACAGAGTTGCAAGTTGGATAAAAAAAATAAGACCATTTGTCTGATGTATTCAAGAGACCTATCTCATATGTAACAGCACCCATAAACTCAAAGTAAAAGGTTGGAGAAAGATCTATCTTGCAAACAGAAAACAAAAAACAGCAGGGGTTGCTACTCTTATATAAGATAAAATAGACTCTAATCCAACAACAGTAAAAAAGACAAAGAAGGCAATTACATAATGATAAATGGCTCAATTCAACAAGACATAAACAGGGCAACAAGGAAGAAGTGCTTCTAGACCTGCAAAAAAATCTAGACAGCCATACAATAATAGTGAAGGGCTTCAATGCCCCATTCACAGTGTTAGATAATCAAGGCAGAACACTAATAGAAGTTTTGGACTTAAACTTAACACTTGATCAATTTCATCTAATGGACATCTACAGACCACTCCACCCATCAACCTCAGATTATGCATTCTTCTCATCTGAACACAGAACATATCATGAGATTGACCACATGCTCAACTATAAATCAAGTCTCAATAAATTCAAAAAAATTGAAATCATACCAACCATACTCTTGGACCACAGTGAATAAACATAGAAAGCAATGCTAAGATGATCTCTCCAAACTAAACGATTATATGGAAATTAAACAACTTGCTCTTAATGCCTTTTGAGTAAAGAAAATTATGGTATAATAAAATTTAAAAACTCCTTGAAATGATTAAAGACAGAGACACAACATATCAAAATCTCTAGAATGAATCCAAAGCAGTGTTAAAAGGAGAGTTTATAGAGCTAAATGCCTACATTAAGCAGTTAGAAAGATCTAGAATTAATCTAACATTATACCTAGAGGAACTAGAGAAAACAAGAACAAACTAACCCCAAATCCAGCAAGAAAAAAAGTGGCTAAAATTAGAGCATAACTGAATAAAATTGTGAATCAAAAATTCATAGAAAAAATCAAGGAAACCAAATGTAAACCAAATGTTGGCTTTTTGAAAGAATAAACAAAATCAGTTCAAACGCTAGTTAAATTAACAAAGAAAAAAAGAGAGGAGATCCAAAAAAGCACAACCAGAAACGGCAAAGGAGATTACAACTGATTGTATAGAAATACAAAAGATCCTCAGAAACTATTGTAAACACCTCTATGCACACAAATGAGAAAATCTGGAGAAAATGGATAAATTCTTGGAAACACACAACCTCCGAATAATGAATTAGGAAGAAACTGAAAACTTGAACAAACCAATATTAAGCTCTGGATTTGAATCAATAATTAAAAACATAACAATCAAAAAAAAAAAAAAAAAAAAGAGAGAGAGAGAGAGATAGACCAGATGATTTCACAGCCAAATTTGGTTACACAACCAAATTCAAATGTACAGAGAAGTGCTGGTACCAATAATAATGAAACTACTCTAAAAAATTGTGAAAAGAGACTGATCCTTAACTCATTCTTGGAAACCAACATCACCTTGATATCTGAACCTGGTAAAGAAACATCAAAAAAGAAAACTACAGGCCAATATCCTTGATGAGCACAGACACAAATGTTCTCAACAAAATACCAGTAAATCAAATCCAGCAATCACATCAAAAAATTCATTTACCATGATTGGGTGGGCTTTATCCCTGGGATGCAAGGTTGTTACAATATAGGTATATCAATAAATGTAATTCATCACATAAACAAAACTAAAAACAGAAACTATATGATCATTTCAATAGATGCAGAGGCTTTTGATAAAATCCATCATCGCTTCATAATAACCCTCCCCCACCTAAGAAACTAGGCATTAACAGAACATACCTCAAAATATTAAGAGCTATCGATGACAAACCCACAACCATCAGTCTGAATGGGCTAAAGCTGGAAGTGTTCCTCTTAAGAACAGGAGAAACACAGTAATGCACACTCCAACCATGCCTACTCAACATGGTATTGGAAGTACTGGCCAAAGCCATCAGGCAAAAGAAAAAAAAAGGCATTCAAATTAAAAAAAATACAAAGTCAAAGTATCTATCTTCACTGATGACACGATGCCTAGAAAACTTTAAAGACAGTGCCAAAAGGCTCCCAGACCTGATAAACAGCTTCGGTAAAGTTTCACAATACAAAATTAGTGTACAAAAATCAGTATCATTTCTATACACCAATAATGTTCAAGCTGAGAGCCAAATCAGAGTGCAATCCCATTTACAATAAGTTGTTTAAAAAAAAAAAAAAAAAGAGAAAGAAAAAAAAAAGGAATACATTTAACCTAGGAGGTGAAAGATCTCTACAAGGAGAACTATAAAACACTGCTGAAAGTAATCAGAGATGACACAAACAAATGAAAAATCATTCCATGCTTACAGACTGGAAGAATTATATCATTAAAATGGCCATACTGTTCAAAGAAATCTACAGATTCAATGCTATTCCTATCAAACTACCAATATCATTTTTTCAAAAAATTGGAAAAACTATTTTGATTTATATGGAACCAAAAAGGAGCCATATTAGCCAAAGCATTTATAAGCAAAAAGAACAGAGCAAGAAGCATCACAAGACCCAGCTTCAAAATATTCTTAAAGTTACAGTAATCAAAACAACATGGTACTAGCACAAATATAGACACAAATACTGTCCAATGGAACAGAATAGAGAACACAGAAACTAAGCAATATACCTACAACTATCTGATCTTCAACAAAGTCAACAAAAATAAGCAATGTGAAAAGAACTCCCTGTTCAATAAATGGTACTTGGGTAATTAGCTAGCCATATGCAGAAGAATGAAAGCAGACCCCTGACTTTTACTATCTACAAAAATTAACTCGAAATGTATTAAAGATTTAAATTTAAGGCCCCAAACCATAAACATCTTAGAAGAAAACCCAGGAATTACCTTTCTGGACATCAGCCCTGGCAAAGAATTTATGACTAAGTCCTCAAAAACAATTTCAACTAAAACAAAAATTGACACGTCGTACCTAGTGAAACTAAAGAGCTTTTGCACAGCAAAGGAAACTATCAGCAGACTAAAACGGCAACCTACAGAATGGGAAGAAATATTTGCAAACTATTCATTGGACAAAGTTCAAATATGCAGAATTTATGAGGAACTTAAACACATCAACAAGCAAAAAGCATATAACCTCGTTAAAAAGTGAGCAAAGAACATGAACAGACACTTCTCAAAAAAGGATATACTAGCAGCCAATAAGCATATGAAAAAAATGTTCCATACTAATTATTAAAAAAATGAAAATCAAAACCACGAGATACCACCTCACACCAGTCAGAATAGCTATTATTAAAAAGACCAAAAAAAAAAAAAAAAAAACAGATGCTATCCATTCTGCAGAGAAAAGGGAATGCTTATACACTGTTTGTGGGAATGTAAATAGGTTCAGCCACTGTGGAAAGCAGTTTGAAAATTTATCAGAGAACTTATATCAGAACTACCATTTGATCTACCAATCCCATTTCTGGGTATATACTCAAAGGGAAATACATTTTTTTTTAACCAAAAAGACACATGTACTAACATGTTAATAACAGCACTATTCACGGTAGCAAAGACATGAAATCAACCTACATACCTATCAATGGTGGACTGGATAAATAAAATTTGGTAAATATATATCATGGAATGCCAGCCATAAAAAAATCAAAATTATGTATTTTTTTTTTTACAATAACATGAGTACAGGTGGCGGCCATATCCTGAGTGAATTAACTTAGGAACAGATAATCAAATACCACATATTCTCACCTATATGTGGAGTTAAACTTTGGGTTCATAAATATACAAGAGGGGAACTATAGTCCTGGGGATTACTAGAGGAAGGGAGGGAGAGGCAAGCAGGTGCCGAAAAGCTGCCTATGGGGTGTTATGCTGAGTACCTGGGTGATGGGATCATTCAAACCCCCAATGTCAGCATCATAAAATATAATCATGTTACAAACCTGCATACATTCCCTCAAATCTAAAATAAAATTTGAAACTATTAAAACATACAAAATAAAAGATAAAAATACGATAAAGGAAAGTTTTTTGAAATTAAAACAATTGTGGTACAATTTAGAAATTATTTTTTAAATGTCCTATCTAGACTTTTATCTGCTATAATAAAGGTATGAATTATTCCTCAAATACTTATACAATTAAGTTCTAGATGAAACTTTACATTTTTGAAGTGAAGAGGAAACAAGGCAACATGTATGCACCCTTGATTTGCAGACAAAATAAATGTACCCTTTAGAGTGTTATTGAAAAAAAAAAAAGACAAAACAAACAAGAAAACCTACCTTGTTTTATGTAACAAGTAGTCTATTAATTTTTAAAACAGCCAAAACACATTGGACCTCTTTGTACTTTCTGCTTAATTTTGCTGTGGACTTAAAACTTGTGTAAAAAAAAATAAGTCAATAACAACAATATTGGGCCAAAATGTCAGCCTTTATAAAAAATTATTTTTCAGGACTAAATTTTCTTCTTGTTGAAAAGTATAAAAGTTAAAGAAGGTAACTATTGGCAAAACCTTTGTTTCTTCCCTATTTAAATGAGGGTTAAGTTGCCTGCTTGAAGATTCCTCTTTTGTAGATCTCAGTCATATTATTCATTTGGTCTTTCTGTTCCCCTAGACAGGTCAAGGAGCTCGAATATATTACGTGGATACAACAGAAGTACTACTTTCTGTTCTAACTTCAATATTTTTAATCTTCCTATAGAAAAAAGGTCAACTTTAAATACAGATGCAATTGAGGTCAAACACCTCTCGCTTGATCAGTCCACTTTTTCCCAAACTGTCCATTAATTTTAAATATTTAAAACCTCAAGAATGAACTTCATTCAATGAAACTAAAATAAGGGCAGCCATTCAGGCCCAGTGCCAACCAGTTTGGGGGAGATTATTACATAGGTCAGGAAAAGGCATGACAGTGGAACACTTCAGTGTATCAATAGTCATAAGGATGTATAAGATTTAGAGCCATTTGCATAGCTAGCTTGACTTCCTCACCACCAGTATTTCTGAACAGGGGATATCAAAATGTAAGTAATGTGGGAAAAGCATAAAAGAGTAACATAATATATATTTTTTGAAGTGACATATGTGGAAATAAGAATGCTGTTTCCATTGGTGCCCATGTCACTTAGGTACCATTGGACTTTAATTTTTCCAAGTCACAGTTTCTTTAACCCTTCAAAGGAAATAATAATTCCATCTTCAAGATTATAGTGAACCACAAAAGAGCTGTGATACTATAGTACTTAGCAAAGCATAGAAAAGAGCAAGTACTCATAAATGTTAGGGAAAGATAGCAGTACTTGGAATGACGATGTTAAAAGGAATGTTGGTAATCTTGGTATGGGCATTGTTTCTTTCTGTCATGGCAGTAATAGTAGCAGTGGAGGCTACAGGCACAGCAGCAGAAGTAGCCATAGTGGGAATATGTTCAGCAGTAATTATATGCTGATGGCACTGAAATTCCTGAAAAGCAAGGAAGGACCTAATTCCATCATGCTTTCTATCAGGGGTCAGCAAACTGCAGCTTGCTTCCCCGTTTTGTATGGCCTGAATGCTAAGAATATTTTTTTTTTGTATACGTCAATGGTTACATTTTAAGTAGTTATGTAGGTACTTGCATAATATGTTCAATTTTGCTGCTTGACCAAAAAATATTTACCACCTAACCCTTTAGAGAAAATGTTTGCTGATCCCTGCCCTATATCCTTGATTATTGCAAGACATTCGGGATGTCTCTTATCTCTTATACAAATGCTTTTCAGATCTCTGGATCTGATCTAAGTTAACAATCTCTTTGTAATACCCATATTCTCAGCAAAATCTCCTAAATTCTCCATGTATTCTTTGTTTCTCATCTCCTGAAGACATAGATTTCTCTGTTTTCTCTCCCACATAGCTGGTAACTTTAAGCCTGAAGTGAGGAATACAATCTTCTCTGTTTTTCATAACACTTTTATACTATTCTCCTTCTGCCTAAAAATCCCAAGTTTGTTTGAAGTTCATACTATCAAATTAAGTATATTAATTATGGCCTTTAATTTGGATTTATTAGCAATCAATTCAGTATCTTACTGACTTAAAATAACAAAAATATTATTTCTCATTCACCTAACCTGTCCATGTCTGCTCAGTGGAAAACTCTACTCCATGTCACCATCATTTTGAGACCAGGTGGATAGAACCTGCATCTTGCCATTCAGTGTGGTGCAGAGAAATAGACATGGAGAATTGTATCTTGGCTCTTGAAAATGACTTTCCAAGAGGTGACATCTCATGCTCACATTAATGGACCAAAGCCACTCAAATGAACAGGCATAACTCCTTGGGGGCATTTCCTACCAAATGACCTGAAAATGGAAAATTGAAACTACTTCAGAACTTCATGAATTACTCTCATTCTTTACCACCTACTATGTCTCTTTAGTTTGCAGTCTGCTGTGGATCTTGGGGCTATTGTCCCTAATTCCTCTAAATGTTAGCACATGAATCATGTCTCTCTCCCACGATTTTTGTCTCAAGACTCAGTGATGTTAATCTCCACATAGATTATCTTTCCAGCATCTGTCACTGAGTTGTTTGTGTCATCATTTCACCTCAGTTACCTATTCCCATGGTCATAACCTAGACCTTGGAATTACTATACCTGCAACCCACCCATAGTCTCAAGCAGCCATTCTCCTATTAACACCTCCCATTTTTTCATCCCAGACCTACTTATTTTTGAACTCTAACTTTCACCCAGCCACTGGGACTTCCAATCCATTAACATTACCAAATTTTCACTATTGATTTCCATCCCCTTGTGCTTTTATTTCTTCCTCTATTGTTCTCATATTTCATAGCCCATCATTATAGTCACTCCTTTGCATGGTGTTTCAGCTCCTTTGTCCCTCTCTCCCCCCTTTTTACATATTTAGCAAAATGCAACTGGGATTAAATATTGGTCTCTGCCTACTCGACATCTGGACCCAAATTTCCAAATGGCCTTAGAAAAACACACAACCTTGCTGACTAGTATCACTTAAAATTCATGATCATACATTTCAAGTGGATTATTGGAATTTCCCAGAGATACAAAAATATTCCGCTAGTCAACACACTGTGCCACTTTCTCCTAGGTCCTTGCTACTCAATGTGTGGTCTAAGGGCCAGCAATAGAGGAACTGCTTTGAGCTTGTTATAAAAGCAAAATCACAAACTTCTCTCTGACTCAAAGTGTAAGAATCTGCATTTTAACAAGACACTCAGATAATTCTCATGTATATTAAAATCCTGGAATCTTTATTCTAAAAAAACTATCTCACATTGGCTGAAAGTGCTCAGTTTCCTTTGCAATTTCTGTTTACCTTCCTAACTTCTAACATTAGGATGTTTTAGGGCTCAGTCATCAGACCTGTTCTTCATCGACACTTAACACGTCATTTTAGATCATCCAGTTCCCTCCCTTTAAATACTTTCTAGAACTGCAATGGCCAAGTTTATAATTCCAGTCAAGTCTTCTCCCATATACTTATATTTTTGCATCCAGTTCTCATCTACTGTGTTTCTCCATGGGCACGTGTAATAGGTACCTCAAATTCAACATATCCACATATCTAAAACAAAATTATTCTTTTCTTGGTCCATCCCTCCTCAACCACCAATCTGCTTCTCCCAAAGACTACTCTATCTCAGTAAAGACAACTTCATTTTTAATGTTTGTCAAACCAAAATCTTGGCACAATCCTGATTTTTCTCTCTTTTGTGCCTTACCTCCTGTCCATCAAAAAGTCTAACTGGATGCATTTTCAACTATATTCAAAATCTGACCATGCCACACTTATCCATTGCTACTACCCCAGCTGTAACCATCATTATCCTTCACGTGACATATTAAAAGCCTCCTAACTGGTCTTCCTTCTTTCACCTTGACCCCTTGTCCACCTGGGTTCTCCATCTATGGATCCAACAAACCAAGTACTGACATGTGATGGAGAACCCGTGGATATGAGGGGCCAACTTTTATACTGAGGGTTTCACAGGGCCACCTGTGGGATTTGAACACCTGTGAGTTTTGGTATCTGCAAGGGTCCTGGAACCAATTCCCCATTGAATACAGAGAGATGACTGTACATATAAAAATCCAATTCTGTGTACGGATGCACAAATATATTTATAGTAAAATGGAAGATAATAAAACCACCAAAATGCTAATCATCATGTTCTATAAATGATAGACTTAGTATAATATTCTATCCTGCTTTTCCACCTTGCATTTTATCATAAGAATTTAATATAAAATAAACAGTCATATAATGGTTAAAATCATTAGAATCAACATTATTAGCACCATAATTTAGCCATTTGCTTACTAATAGAGCTATTCAAGCTACTATTTCTAAATTTTCTCTATTTTAAAAATAGGGAAACCTCCTTGTACATAAGTCTTTACTCATATTTCTAATTATTTTAAAAGACAGATTCCAACAGGTTGAATTACTGGGTCAAGGAGAATATTCAAAAGACTCCTGATGAATATAATCAAATTAACCTTCATCAAATATGTAGTAATTAACATTCCTGTAAGTAGAATCTGAGAATTTAGATGCTATCACACCCTTGATAGTCCAAAATTCTTCATTCATTAAAACACTGCCAGTAATATAGATAAAAATATTTCATTTTTCATGAGAATATCTGTATTAGTAATGGATGTGATCAGTTTTCCATGTATTTGGAGACTAATTCTTAATGCTCACGTCTGCTCAGTACTCCTGACTCTCAGGAATTGGCCAGGGAGGCATGATTCCTGCCTCTGCAGTTAAAAAAAAAAAACAAAAAAATTACTTCAAGTTTACTCATTAGAATTAGCCTCTTGCCAAGCAACCTTTCATTATTCTTTTTCTAACGTTGACCTGACCCAGTGCCGCCTTGCAATTGATCGAGCCAACATCTAATTAATGGGGTTTGTATTGATGGTAAATAAGCCACACTGTAATTTATAATGACTTTATTTCAGGATTATTTACCGATGGGAAAATAAGATTTTTTTCCTCTGTGAATTCAAAAGGTGTCTCAATCAGAATCTCCAAATAAACTCAAATAGATTTAGCACAGGAATGTTATATCTCAAGACTTCCCAAGACAATAGACCAAACCCACAATTTATACATAGAAATAATAAACGGTTACTTGTTTCAATGTGATTTTCATGTCACTGTTAAATCTTTCTTAACCAAAATAATTTATTGAACTTGCCTTACACAGTACCTTAAGTTTTACCATGATAGTGACCTTTTCGCTAATGAATTTCATTGCTTTCAGATGTGCATCTCTGTACCAGGAATCAGCATTCACACATGAGGCTCATTTAACTCATTGTCAGTCTTGGTCATTTTGATACATCTTTGATGAAAACTTACATCTGAAAAAAGTGTAGATTGTAAGGAAGGATATTTCAGAATATAAAGCATTATTCTAGTAGGTTTTAGTGAGATTCCAAAGTTGGGGATGGTAAGATGGAAGTATACCCTGGGGTTAATAATGCATTGGGAAATAAATTGGCAGTGCCTGCCTAAAGAGCTCAATTAAGGCCGGGCGCGGTGGCTCACGCCTGTAATCCCAGCACTTTGGGAGGCCGAGGCAGGCGGATCACAAGGTCAGGAGATCGAGACCATCCTGGCTAACACGGTGAAACCCCGTCCCTACTAAAAATACAAAAAATTAGCTGGGCATGGCGGTGGGCGCCTGTCGTCCCAGCTACTCGGGAGGCTGAGGCAGGAGAATGGCGTGAACCCGGGAGGCGGAGCTTGCAGTGAGCCGAGATCGCACCACCGCACTCCAGCCTGGGCGACAGAGCGAGACTGCGTCTCCAAAAAAAAAAAAAAAAAAAAAAAAAAAAGAGCTCAATTAAAAAATATTCTGGGACTAGACACAGCTCTTGTGGGAAATAACATAGTCAAGAAACGGTAACTTCTAGCACCAGCAGAGGAGGAAGGAGTAATATTACAGGTGCTATATATTTGACTACACTGCATATTTGACTACAGTTCTCAAACACGAACTTGCATTAGTATGCCCTAGAGGGTTTATAAAAACACAGATTGCTGGACCCCAACACCAGAGCTTCTGACTAGGTAGATCTCTGTGAGGCTTAATCTTGAGTATCTGCAAGTGGTGCTGACGCTGCCGGTCAGGGGCCGCACTTTAAGAACCATTGGTCTAGAGTGTTAGATGCCATCCCTCTACTGTTGAAGGCTGAAGGAATGTGGAGTTGAGAAATCAATTACCTTGATCTCTCTGCTGAAGATTGAACACATTTAACCTGTATTTGAACCTATAAAACAGAAATCTCTGCATAATATAATTCTGTTACAGCATAGGCAGCTCTTAGAATAATTCTTATGGAACTTATCAGACTAGGGTTGCCAGATTTAGCAAAAGAAAAGAAAAAAATCCAACAAAATAGTTTTATTCTAAATATGTCCCATGTCATATTTATGTGAAATTCAAAGTTAACCAAGAATTCTATATTTTACCTGGTAATGCTATATCTAACTAAACAGTGTGGAAACGCTTATAGAAAAGAAGAGTGTAACAAATGCACGTCCTAAACCAGAGATACAAAAGACTTAAACAAAGATTGTGGAAACACCATAGGACTAAATACGAGTACTCCGAATCCTCCTCCTCAAAACAGATGGTGCTCTGTAATACTAAGACTATGAAGGATAAATGTCCAAAACGGAGTAGAAAGAAACCAAATAAATGAAGTGAGTGGAACTACATCTGTGTCACACCTCTTTCACTCTCTCAGCATGTGAACTTGTCCTATAATAGTCTTAGGCAATCCAAGCAGCAGAACAAGGAAACAGCTGGAAGCTGATAACATTTCCTCCATCAGGCTGCATTAACTTATATGCAATAAGGAAAACTGGGTATCTTTAGAAATTGAATTTAATGCAGAGATTTGCTTTTAAGCCAATCTCTTAAGAAGAGATAAAAGGGGAAGGTAAATTTTTCCTGAAATTTGTAACTAAAAGTGGTTTCTGCCCCCCATAGAACTGAAGAAGCAGAGGAGCGTTACACCCCAAGCCCAGGATCACTGTCCCATTGGAAATGCTGTTGTTGGATCTGAGCTACTTTATCTGGAACCAAGACACACAAAATGATAGTAGCTATTGCTACTGTTTCTACTGGTGATACCACTGACATTTTGTAAAGCACCTACAAAAGCAAGAAAAAAAAAATACATCTTTTCTCCTTCTTCTAACTTCACTTCCGTATTTCCCATTGGCTGAAAGTGATGGAAAGCCAGCTGAAAAACGAATGTTGAGAACATAACTTAGAAGGCTTCCAGTCCTTGTTTCAAGGAAAGCATATTAAAGGTTGAACATGAAGCTGAAAGACTATAGACACCATTTGGGAGAGCCCATTCCAGATGACTGGTTTTCATACTCATCATTCTTCCCATAGTTAAACTCCCAAAAAACAACTTTAACAATGTCAGGTTTCCTCACAACTAAAAGAAACAGATGGCTTTCATAAATACTAAGATAGACATTATTTCCTCTGAAAAGGGCACATATTAAGTCAAATAAGTGACTAGATAATATTAATTCCACTTCTAGTTTTGTTAAAAGCCCACCTAGACATATTATTAGCTAAAAAGACTTTTGTACCTCCTCTTACACAATATAGTAGAAAAAATGGAAAGGAAAATATAAATCCTACCTAACATATGTACATAACAAACAATGGGAAAATGTGAGCAGTCACCACAGTCTTCATTTCTGTAACTATCCAGGAGAACATAGTTGATGTTATAACTTCCTTAGTCTGTGATCTATCCAATGTTCCCCATGCCCCTGCAAACATGTCAGCTGATTAGTGTTCTTTACCTAATTATTTATTCCTGAATTTCTGATTACTTGTTTGTCCTACTATTATTGGATTTCTGTCATCTTCCACTAATGTTTACTTCTGTGCAGAGAAGTACTAATACTACTAAGAGACAACCCAGAGAATCCCCCAGGTCTCTTAGTTTCTCCTGCCTCTATGGGAAACAGCATCCTATTTTCACTTTAATAAAAATAAATAAACCCCAGCCTGTACAGTAACCCCATATTTGACTCTTGACTTGATGGCATGAGGAACTCAAATAAGCAAGTAGCAGCCTCAACCTTAATTTTATGGAAAACAATGTTGTGATGCTTAAACGTTTTCCTCCTGGGCTCTAAAACTCCTAAATCAAAAAAACTCAAGATTCTGGAAATGGGAAGCAAACGTTTGTGAGTGGATTGTTAGAGACATTAGTGACAGGAATCGCTTGCTTCCACTCTTTACTTCTAAACTGCTGTATCTTGCTGTGAGGGAAACAGCATGATCCATTCAACAAAGGTTCTAAGCATGTATCACACTCTGTGGGAAAACAGCCCAAACTCACAAGGTGTTGTCTTTCAACTGATAGCAAGTGAATCATCAGACTGACTCTATCATTCTATGAGGTCAGATGCTTTAGAATAATATGCTACATCCTATAACCAAGAGCTGTATACAGCATGATTGCTGCCCCATGTGACCTACTTTTCCATGCAATTTTATCTGTGTTGAAGATCTTACTGAGCTCAATATCATATATGGTACTAAAATGCCAAAGTGCTGGTGCTACAATCAATTCTCTTACTATTGCCGACTGGCAACACCTTCTTTTTCCCTTATCCCACCTTCTGATCTCCAGTAATTCCCCAGTGGAAGAACCTAACAGATATCTGCCAAGGAAAAGAGTATGAAATGTAATAAGCAAATCTCTAGCCCCATTGATAAAGAAACGTCTATAAGAGGGCCAAGTGTCAAGCTGAGAAATCAGCAAACACCATTCAACACAAAAAGGGTCCTCAGAGAATATTAGGATGGAAAATCGTAGTAATCATCACTCACCCCTTCTCCCAATGTCAAAGCTACTATTCACTATTTAAACTAATTATTTCCTGGTCTAAAGCCCCAGCCCTTACTAAGAAGGAAATTTCTAATTTATTGTTTGATGGGCAGGATACTAAAAGAAAAATAATAATAGACAAAATACTACTATCATTAATCTAACAATTACTGAGCCTTTAATATGAGTCAGATTTTTTTTCTAATCATTTTCTCTATATTGTTTCATTGTACTCTCAATCTGATGAATAATCACTATTAGGATCCTCATCTCAAAGACGCAGAAAAAGGCAGAAAGAAGTTGGTTTGCCCAAGGCTACCCAGCTAGCAAATGCTGCAGCAGAGATGCAAACCCAATTTCTCTAGCTCCATAGTTCATGCTCTGGATGCTGTGATTATTCTTTCTTTCTGGCCTAATCTCGCTTTCACACCCAAGGCCTCTTATACTCTAATTGACATATTTTTTAAGAAGTAGGCCGGGCGCGGTGGCTCATGCCTGCAATCCCAGCACTTTGGGAGGCCGAGGCGGACGGATCACGAGGTCAGGAGATCGAGACCATCCTGGCTAACACGGTGAAACCCCGTCTCTACTAAAAAATACCAAAAATTATCCAGGCCTGGTGGTGGGCACTTGTAATCCCAGTAACTCGTGAGGCTGAGGCAGGAGAATGGCGTGAACCCGGGAGGTGGAGCTTGCAGTGAGCCGAGATCGCGCCACTGCACTCCAGCCTGGGCGACAGAGCCAGACTCCGTCTCAAAAAAAAAAAAAAAAAAAAAAAAAAATTGCCAGGCATGGTGACGCATGCCTATAATTCCAGCTACTCAGGAGGCAGAGGCAGGAGAATCACTTGAATTCAGGAGGCAGAGATAGCAGTGAGCCGAGATCTTGCCACTGCACTCCAGCAGTGACAGAGCGAGACTCCATTCCCCGTCCACCCCCAACCCCACAAAAAAAAAAGCTTCTTTAAATGTGGTATTAGGCATCTGTAAATTACTTTAACTTCATCTTTCATTGTGTCTCAAATCGCAGTCTAACATCTATATTTCAGAAGAGAGAAAGGCAAAACTTACCACTACTTCTCGGGGAACTAGACAAGCTTAAGGTTATAAGGCTACAAAACCCAAAAGACATTATACAGATATTTTCTGAGGTCTGACACCACGGAAGCAATATATCAGGGAGTCCTAAGTAAGGATTTGACTCCTGATGCCCTCTCTAAACTCTTGAACACAGTTTAATTAATCTTGGAGTTATGAATAATATTGAAGCCGATTAGAATAAGGTTATAGTTTCAAGGGCAGACCGGTAAAAATGAGTCTCTGGTTTTCACAGCAAACACCAGGAGAGCCTTTAGACACGAGAATTCCTGGTCGTCCTGGCTGTGTATATAATCACAAGTCTTGATTCTCAATGTCCTTAGCTAATAGAAATGGATATTGTAATGTGGACATTATTATCCTCTCATGAAAAAATTAACAATACATGTCCTGATTGTCCTTTATCCTAGTAATATGTCTGGCCCAAAATAAAAGATAAATGAGTCCCCTGATGAAATCAATAAAATGGAAACAATGACCCAAAGGATCGTTTCTCCAAGTGATGTTATTCCAACTTGTCATTCTTTTCCCTTTATGCACTTATCCCCATGCACAGCAGGGCTTCTTTACGCCTGCTATCAGGAAGAAGTTATTGAGTGTACTCCCTCTACTGTCACTTTGGTCCATTTCTCTACTACGCTTCATCAAATTCTTTCATGAATGGCTCCACCTTTCCTCGCCCCAAACCCTAACTTAGACAGTTGATTTCTATGACATTATCTTGCAAAATGACTTTTAATGGGTCACCAAACCCTTAATTCATTCTTCTTTTTCTGGTTCTTACAATATAAAAAGGTCAGACTGAGAGAGGGTTCAGTCAGTCATTCATCTGCCAAATAAACTTCTACTTCTTGACCGCTTACCCAGGTGCTCATCTTCTTCTGTTCCATTCCCTAATGTGAGTACATATTTTGATTTTTTAATGAAATCTTAAGGTGCACACTTCATACCTAACTGCATCCCCACAGCAGGTATCTCCTTAGTGTGACAGGCAAGAGCATTATGCTAAGTAGATAATCACAACAATTAACTGAAAAGGTTATAATTTCATCCTGTTTGGTACTGTTGGCCTGTCAAAAATAATTAGGTTAAAATAGATCTCAAGACTCCCTCTGCAAATTTAGGGGAGAAAATAGAAGAAGAAAGAAAGAAAAAGGTGACAGCTAAGAATTTTTACTTGGCCAAATTAAATGTTCTGAAATTTCACTGCTGGCTGAAACACTAGAGAGCTATTTAATAGAAGAGTCCTTTCAACTCAGTTGGAGGTATTTGGTTTCTGTTTCAACACTTCTCAATACAAATATTGAAAACGTATAAGGCAAAATTTCAAGGCACAGGTTCTGACCAAAAAGATAATCTCTCACCATTTACAAGGAAATGAGAAAAAATATATAGAAACAGCTTTCTTAACAGTTTTGACTTTTTTTTTTTTTTTATACTTTATGTTCTAGGGAACATGTGCACAATGTGCAAGTTTGTTACATATGTATACATGTGCCATGTTGGTGTGCTGCACCTATTAACTCGTCATTTACATTAGGTATATCTCCTAATGCTATCCCTCCCCCTCCCCCCACCCCACAACAGGCCCCGGTGTGTGATGTTCCCCTTCCTGTGTCCAAGTGATCTCATTATTCAATTCCCATCTTTGAGTGAGAACACATGGTGTTTGGTTTGACTTCTACCTTCAATTTTGCTAGCACTCGTGCTTGTATTTGTGTTCTAGGTATTTGTGTTCTAGCATCTTGTCTCCACTCATGGCCTAATTAGCTGTGGGATTTCGAGAAACACATTTATGTCTTTAGCCACCACTTCATTACTAAAAATTAAAAGCTCCAACTAAGATGGTAAAGTATTACCCAGATTTAACATTGTTTAATTATATTAAATGTCTCCATACCAAAGATGAACAGACTTCAGTGACAAAAGTTTGCTTCAGTCACAGCACTATCACTGCCATGAAAAGGGACATTTTCTGTTTGATGTCATTGCTTTTATTCCCTTCTGTGCCTACTGTATGTCTTGGAGGTGGGATGAAATGATTATTATCATCTAATGCTTGCCCTCAAAAGACTTTCAGTCCATCTGGTGAAGCTGAACCTGAACTAATGACATAATTAGAAAAACAATATAATAGACAGAAGATGTGGGCTCAAAGGCCAATATAACGTATTGTGGCTAGTCTAGGAAATACAAAATCACTGTGGTTTATATCATAGACTGCTTGGAAATTTCTTGTAATATTTTTGCAGACTCTAAAACAAACTATATGTATGTATTATATTCAAATAAAATTGGACCTTTCTATAGTGTGGAAGACCACAAAAATACAGGATGAACAGCATAGATGCAAACTGTATCAACAGCATCTCTTTTCAGGAATAATTCTTGTTATTTTTATTTATTTATTTTATTTATTTATTTTTATTTTTATTTTTTTGAGACGGAGTCTCGCTCTGTCGCCCAGGCTGGAGCACATGGCACGATCTCGGCTCACTGCAAGCTCCGCCTTCCGGGTTCACGCCATTCTCCTGCCTCAGCCTCCCGAGAAGCTGAGACTACAGGCGCCCGCCACCTCGCCTGGCTCATTTTTTGTGTTTTAGTAGAGACGGGGTTTCACTGTGTTAGCCAGGATGGTCTCGATCTCCTGACCTCGTGATCCGCCCGCCTGGGCCTCCTAAAGTGCTGGGATTACAGGTGTGAGCCACCGTGCCCAGGCTCTTGTTATTTTTATACTGTCATAATTTTATTTTTTTCTGGAAAAAATTTTGAGGATGTCCTTTCTGCCTTTTAAATTTGCTTCTCCTCAAAAATTTTTCTACAAAAAATGTAAAGTAAATTTCCTATTTTTAATTTCACTATATTTGTATGTTTGACCTGCTTTTGTTAGCCTATTTCTCATGCTTGCTACCAAAGCTTTGTTTAACACTGTTACATTCCAGTGCACCGAATTGTTCCACAATGTATCATTTATTCATATGCTCTCTCCTGGAAACTGGGAACTCCATGGGCACAAAGATTTCCACAATACTTGTCTTAAAACCCCCACTCCTTTACAGTGTTTGTCACATAGTAAATATTAATAGCAGATATTATTGGTTTCCTACTTAGTAACTATCCTTCCCCCTTTGCTTTTTCTATTGGAACCCAGATTTCATTCAAGCACCCACCATTTTCCACATAGCCATATGCTGCAGAAGAGGTGAGCCCTCACCCCAGTCGCCGAGAGCGAATCACATTCTAAAAGAAGAAATGGTCTCATTCTTTCTGCCAGTGATTGAGGTCAAGTGATGATACTTGGAAAGGAAAATTTGTTCACACAATACAAATTCGCATAGTTTGGTATTTCTAAGGTTGTTCCATGCAATGATGCCATTACGGGCTCAGGTTCATTTTATCTTTCTTCTCTGCCACTTTCAACAGGTTGACTTTATCCCCTGCCTGGATCTGCTTCTTTTTAAGATGGCAAACTGCTAGTTCCTAGATGTCACCTTCAGATAAAAAAATGCAGAGCAGAAATTTTTGCTAAGTTGTTAGGAAAAAGTTTTTTTAGTGTTATTGTAAATGATTTATCTTGCCAATAGAAATAGACATCATGCCAATAAAAATAGATTTTAAAAAACTGTCTCCTCTGCAGCATTACCCTATTCTTTATATGTGACATCAGGAACACTGGCTGCCATGTGAGAGGCCTACGTAGACCCAGCTTGAGGACAAAGTCAGCATGTTGGGGAGGACAGAATAGAGCCATAGAACAATCCCTGTTTCATTAACCAGTCTTGGCACCTGCTCTACCACACAACTTATAGAAACTAAATTTTCCTTTTTCTGTTTCATTGTCTAAAATTTTGTCCTACTAAATGTTGAAGTCCCACAAGAAATATAATAATAATCTCTCAATAATAAATGAATTATTTCAATCCTGAAAGAACTACTGGACCTTAGAAAGGAGCCAAAACATTTTGTCTAAACCAGGGTTTCTCAAATTCTGGCACTATTGACATTTTTGACCCAGATAATCCTTTGTCATAAGTGGGTGGTACTGTGCATTGTACAATGTTTACCAGCATCCCTGGCCTCTACGCACGAGATGCCAGTGGCACTCTACCACTCAAATACGGCAATCAAAAATGCCTCCAGAAATTGCCAAGCATCCTCTGGAAGGTCAGCTTGCCTCAGATGAAAACTACTGGTCCAAACCTATCATTGTCTAGATAAATAAACTTAGGTTCAAAGAATAAAGTGACTTTCTCAACATCACACAGCTATAAAGTAGTAGAAGGGAATGAAAATCCACGTGACGGCCGGGCACGGTGGCTCAAGCCTGTAATCCCAGTATTTTGGGAGGCTGAGACGGGCGGATCACGAGGTCAGGAGATTGAGACCATCCGCGCTAACAAGGTGAGACCCCGTGTCTACTAAAAAATACAAAAAACTAGCCGGGCGAGGTGGCAGGCACCTGTAGTGCCAGCTACTCGGGCAGGAGAATGGCGTAAACCCGGGAGGCGAAGCTTGCAGTGAGCTGAGATCTGGCCACTGCACTCCAGCCCAGGCGACAGAGCGAGACTCTGTCTCAAAAAAAAAAAAAAAAGAAAATCCACGTGTATGAATTTTCAACACGTGTTCATCATGAAACTACTCCTCATCTGTGGGCCACTGTGTTTGATTAATTAATAGATCAAGCAACAATATATAAATGAAATAATGGAAATGTATTAGTACTAGGCTTGGCTGTGAGTAATCAGAATTAAAAATAAGAGTGTCTCAAACAAGATGCTGCTTTCTCGCATAAACCCAGGCTTGGTAGGAAGCCTCTGTGAACACCATCCTGACTTCTCATAACTCCTTATTTACCAACCTAAAAATACAGCTTCTGCTTCACAGTCTAAAATAGTCCATTTAGTTCTGGCCATCATATCCTCATTTGAGTCAGGAGGAAGAAGGAAAAGAAGCCAGAAAAGTGTTTGTGACATCCCACCTCTAAGGACGTATCACATTTACCATGTCATTTCCACCTCCTCCACGAATCAGAATCTAGCTCCAGGTAATGACAGGGACAGTAGATTTTATTTGGGGCAGCTATCTTTCCAGCTAACAGCAATGGTTCTATAATTGCTGAATAAAGGGAGATAATATATTAGGAGACAATGAGCGTCTCAACTAGAGGAAAAATGCGGAAGATAGAAAAACAGAGAACAGAGCAGAAGAAAGCAAAGAGGAAAAGAAATAAAAAACAAATATAAATGTTAACCATCTGGCACTTAGTAGGTCCTGAATAAAGATGAGTTATCTTTCCTCTTTCAATCCTCCTACTTCTCCTGAAGAAGTCGTTATTTAAGCACTAACACTAGCTGTTCTGTCCATGAGACAAGTTAACTATTTAAAACTTATAGCGAAACCTAAATTCAACGAAATACATTAAAATTCAATGCAATGTTTCTGGTGTTTTTACTCAAACAGAGGAGTAGGGGTTCCATTCCCTCATCTTAATTCTGGAAAGACTTCCGTGTGAAACTTGATTATTATTAGTATTATTATTTTTATTCTGAAGCTGTATCCTACTGTTTTCTGACATTAATTCATCATGTCAGCTGGGCTTACAGACTTTACTTCTAAGCTAGTTACCCTGGAAAGCTTCAGGAACACAACATATTATCATTGTTTTTGTCTCATGCTCATTTCACAGCAGATGGAGTAAGAAATATGTTGCCTGACAGATGGTTATTAAAGAAGTTCGTTGGTCAATCACAACCAATCAGCTTTTTGTTTACAAGGCTGAACATGCACTAGAAGTTTACATTCAAGGAGTTCCCTTAACAGTTTACATTATCTTCAACTAAAACTCGAGGCTGAATTACTTTTTAACTTCAAATTTTAAAACAAATAATCCCATTTAAATTCCTGAAAACTATATGTCAAGAAAAAATGATTTGTTCTTTTTTCTATTTATTCAAAAAGCTTTCAGAGAGTATCAGGCATTGTTCTAAATGCTCAGGGGTATTGTGTGTTATTGAATATTGGTAGAATATTATATTCTATCAAATGAAAGGTAGAGGTAAGACTTTCAGATCTACTTCATCTACTGTAGAATGTGCTCCTTGACATGCCAGTCTGAGGTCTTCATATTCCCTCTGCACTCCTGGAGCAATCTTCCATATGATTGTACATCTTCCCATAAAGAATACAATTGCTGGTTCCCTTGACTATACTCCCCTTAGTTTGCAAACTCTTTGAATAGGAAGGGTCATCTTAGTCATCTTTCAATACTCTGTACCTAGCACTCAACAAAGTCAGTTTTACAAATAAACAAAAAATTATAAACAATTTTGTCTTTTATTTAATTCAACAAAAATGTAAGCAATTGGAACATACATTAAAGTTATTCAAAATATAGAAATGATAATGTAGTTTAGAAAAGCCATGGAAAGATTCAAGAAAAAAAAAAGCATTGAGAATATTTTTCCAAAAAGCCATTAACTCTGTCTCACCAGAAACTATTCTTACTACTCTAATTAGCTGCAACTAGTGTGGTAATGTCAAATATCAAAGGCGGAGGAAACTCTAAGATAGTTAATTTCACCTCCACCTAGCGACATTATATTACATTTGCAACTTTTAAGGGTTGATTCTTGAAAAGTTACCATTTCTAAAGAAATGCCTATGTAAGAAATATCTGCTTGAGTGGCTAATGCTTTCTCTTTACTCTCTGGATAGCTGTCCTGGGATGGATGAATACACAGTGACTGACAGGCTGGCAGTTCTACAGCTGCAGATGTCACTGTGAGCTAGAGTTGATCAGCTGAGACTTTGCTGTGACTGGGTAGGATATAAATTCGAAAAGATCAAGTGATAAGTTACTTTGTTTTATAACAAAAACCATATTGAAACCAGGTAAAATATTTATGCAAATTTAGCACATTTTTTAGTCGTTAAGTTTGAATCTGGGAACTGTCTTAAAATGGTTTTAAAACTTAGTGCTTTTACGCCTACACACCAACAACAGTCAAGCTGAGAGCCAAGTCAGGAACAAATTCCCCTTCACAATTGCCACAAGAAGAATAAAATACCTAGGAATACAGCTAACTAAGGAGGTGAAGGATCTCTATAAGGAGAACTACAAAACGTTGCTCATGGATAGAAAGAATCAATATTATTAAAATTGCCATACTGCTCAAAGCAATTTATAGCTTCAATACTACCATTGAGATTCTTCACAGAACTAGCAAAACTATTTTAAAATTCATATGGAATCAAAAAGAGCCCAAACAGCCAATAGTCAGAATGGCTATTATTAAAATATCAAAAAATAACTGGTGCCGGTGAGGTTTTGGAGAAAAAAGTACACTTATACACTGATGGTGGGAGTGTAAATTTGTTCAATCGTTGTGGAAGACAGTATGGCAATTCCTCAAAGACCTGAATAGAGAAATACCATTCAACCCAGGAATCTATTACTGGGTATATACCCAAAATAATATAAATCATTCTATTATAAAGAGGCATGCATATGTTCATTGCGGCACTATTCACAATACAAAGGCATGGAATCAACCTAAATGCCCATCAATGATGGATTGGATAAGGAAAATGTGGTACATATACACCATGGAACACTATGCAGCCATAAAAAGAATGAGATCATGTTCTTTGCAGGGACATGGATGGAGCTGGAGGCTGTTATTCTTCCCAAGCTAATGCAGAAAGAGAAAACAAAATATGGCATGCTCTCACTTCTAAGTGGAAGCTCAATGGTAAGAACATATAGACATGTAGAGGGGAGCAACACGCACTAGGGCTTATTGGAAGGTGGAGGGTGGGAGGAGGGAGAGGATCAGGAAAAATAACTAATGTGTACTAGGCTTAATAAGTGATGGGTGATGAAGTAACCTGTACAACAAACCCCCCATAACACAAATTTACCTACGTAACAAACCTGCACATATACCCCTGAACTCTAAAAAAAAAAAAAGTTGTATAGCTATCCTTTTTCTCTTGAATCCTAGATTGTGATTTATTCTATTTCTCACAAAATATTATTTAAAATGCCCAAATTGAGTAAACTGTATTGTACAATGCGATTACACTAATGGATTTTAGAGGGCTTCATAGGCAAGTGATAGACCATTAGAACAAGCCAATACAAATGTGTGCCTCCTTTCCTTCTCTCTGTAATATTCTCTGCTACTTTACTTGTAACTGGCTAGTAAGATATACTTCATACTTTTGCCTGTTTAACCTTAAGTAAACTTCTGAAGAAAGTTATTTTGGCACTATTCTGTGAAATATTGTCTACCCAAATAACAAACATACACTTTTATTCATTGATTTAGTCTTTCCATTTTCTTTTCTACCTGTCATCCTTCTATTCAATGGCATTTGTGACACCTACTCTATGCACATCCCTGTCCTTGGTCATGGGAAAAGCAAAGCAAATATATATTCTTTGTGGGTCAATGTTATCAGTATGCTAACTAAAATATTTCCTGTTGCCCCAAAATTGGTGATTAGAAACTAACAGTAAAGACAAAGAGACATAAGTACTCGCTATTCTAAAGAGAAACCCAAACAACCACTGGGGGATCTCATCTTTAGAACATTTTGAAATGTCATTAAATAAGCTCTGCTACTCCATCTCAGTTACTGCCTGTATCATAGGTCATTTTTTTTAATTGAAAAACTAGGAGATCCAGACAGATGATAAAATCACTGTGGTTATGAATTATTGGCTGTCTGGATCAGCTGGATCTTCACCCTGTCCTTTCCAAAGGAGTAATGAAAGGGAACTTCCTTACCACCAAGGGACATAAGGAAAGTTTCAAGAAATTTCATTTGTAGACATTGGTGCTGCCTTCAAGGAGGATAACTGGCATCTAATTTCCTGATTTAATATTTGTTTATGCAGCGGACTTGCCAACTTGCCTTCAATGCCTCTGGAAGCAGCAGAGGAGGAAAAACAGAAAGAAGCTGGCAGGGCAGAGATAAGATTGGTCCCTTTGGTCTAGCAAATATGTGTGTGTTTCCAACATGACAAGAAGACATTGTGTGGGATAGTACCGAGTGAATTGTGTGGCAAGTATCATACCTAAGAGGAAGGGCACAGGGCCCTCATGATCAAGAGGCTGTGAGGTATTCTCCAGGAGTAGAGCACGTTTAGAAATATCAAGTCAGAGTCTCACATGCCAGAGAATGGTGGAGGGAAGAGGGCTCCTCACAGGGTTCCCTGAAGAACAGGGTTCCCTGAAGGTGGTGCAAAAGGAATTGCAGTTTTAGACCATGAATTTTAATCATGATAACAAGGCTCAAACTCGTCTTTATTAATCAAAATAGGAACCATTCCAACCCATATTTTTGCCAACAAGAAATAAGTTTGTTTATTCCTGCAGCATACAGATCTGTGCTTCGGAGTTTGACCAACTTTCAGCATCCTGCTGCTTGTGGAAGATTTTTTCCCAGCAAAAAGTTGTTGAGATGCTTGAAGATGTGGTAGTCATTTGGTGAGAGGTCAGGTCAAGCGAATATAGCAAATGAAGCAAAACTTCCTAACCCAATTCGTTCATCTTTCAATGTGCAGTTGGATGTTCTCATGGAGAAGAATTGGGCCCTTTTTGTTGCCCAATGCGGGCTGCAGGCATTGCAGTTTTCAGTGCATGTCATCGATTTGCTGAGCATATTTCTCAGATGTGATGTTTTTGCTGGAATTCAGAAAGCTGTAATTGATCAGAACAGCAGCAGACCACCAAACAGTGACCATGAACTTTTTTTGGTGCAAGTTTGGTTTCAGGAAGTACTTTGGAGACTCTCCTCAGTCCAACCACTGCACTGGTCGTCGTATAAAATCCACTTTTCGTCTCATGTAACAATCCGATAGAGAAATGGTTTGTTGTTGTTGCATAGAATAAGAGAAGATGACACTTAAAATCTGATTTTTTAATTTTTTGCTCAGCTCATGACTCATGAGGCACCCACCTATCAAGCTTTTTCTCCTTTTCAATGTGCTTCAAATGCCAAATAACCGTAGAATGTTTAATGTTGGGTTGTTCAGCAACTTCTGGTGTAGTCATAAGAGGATCAGCTTCCATGATTGCTCTCAATTGGCCATGGTCAACCTTCGATGGCCATCCACTAGGCTCCTCATCTTCAAGGCTCTAGTCTTCTTTGCAAAACTCCTTGAAACACCACTGCACTCTGGGCCAAATGCATTGTTGATGTTATGAGTTGTCTCCGTAACATCATTTTGAACTTGAATAAAAAAAAAATCACTCAAATTTCCTTCTTGTCTAACATCTTTTCTCTAAGTCTAAAATAAACAGCAATTAATAAGTCGTTGGCAAAAATAAAGCAAGAATCCTCCATTGAAATAATGTTTAAGGTAACCACATTCATTTAAGAATGTATTGCAATATCAAACAGCAAATTCCAACTATGCAGAAACCTCAATTACCTTGGCACCAATGTAATATATGCCCCACAGGTGAGCTAACATTAGGATATCTGCCACAAAAGGAGCATTTCTGGCAAATTAGGTTTAGCCAGAAACAGTAGCCTCTAAAAGACCAAACAGATGGCCAGTCACCTAACAAGCACTGCTGTTTCTTCTATTCCTTCTTCCAGATCACTAATTGCAGAGAAGTGAAGCATAGGTGAAAATAAAGAAATAATGAAAGCAGGAAAGGACTCCCTACATTTTAAAGGGTAAACTGGGAAAACTAGTGTATAAGCAAATCATACCTCATTCCCACTGAGGCCTCTCAGTCTACAAGGCATTCTGCAGTGAATTCCACTGCAGACAGGAGGAAAGGAAGACTGCAATTTTAGATATCTGGACTGGATTTTAATTTTATAATACTAAGCCATTTAAAAAAATTATTTATTTTTTACTTTAAATCAATAGTCTGTTCATATGTTGGAAAAATCCAAACAATGACAAGATATCCTATTTCATTTCTTTGATTTCCCTATAGGTAATAACATTTGTTAAATTCTTGTGGAGTTATTTCTTATATAAAAGTAAAAGATTATTGTGTCTTTTATAAGATATTTCTGTGTCTGTTCTTTCTTATATGAAAGTTATATTTAATATGACACCCACCACTCTTAATCTTGCTTTTTTCCTTAGCATTTTTAATGCAGATCTTTCTATGTCTATACATCTTTAAAATGAATTTTCATTCATTTTAACTTTTATATAATGGTACATGGGGCGGATTATGAAATTTATTAACCACACATGAACTTTTTAAGACCTGTAAATTATTTTAAAAGTATAGGATCTACCCAATATTATTTCATATTTAACAAAGCATGATTGTAGATCATAATTTGAAAAAAATCAAGTTTATATCCTACCAAATTCTGGTTGTTTAAGAAAGAGTTTCTCTACTAAACTGTGTATGTTCAGCCCCAAACGTTGTGCTGAGCTTCATATATACAAAAGGTCATTTAGCTATCTCACAAGGGTCTCCAACTGAGCAAATTAAAAATTGAACTAATTATCTTTTCACAATAACATGTGCATATTTATTGTACAATTCCTCTTCAAAATAGAACAGGGTCACTGCTGATGCCTACTGAAGCAGAATATCATAGTTCCCTCCAGTTCCCCCCATAAAGCTAAGGAACAGTGCAGATAGGCTGGCTGACTTTAAGGCAAGTTAGAGGGCCCCAGTACTAGCAATGTGTTTTGTATCTCTCTTAAAATTCTTCTCTGTGAAGGGGTGAGTCATCTCTGACATGGAACCCAGAAATCTAAGTCTTCAATCTACCTAGCCCGACCTACCGCAATTCCCCTGGGCAGGTTCCTAAAAGATAACTACACAAAGGAGGAGCCAACCAAGTTAAAAAAAAAAAAAAACTTTTAAATACTTGGAGATATTTCCTACAAAACTAGTGTTGGCAACTAGTAACATAGGCTGAACAATGTAGAGAAATGCTTTTGCCTAGGTCCTGGGAAGATTTCATTAATCCACAGTTACAGCAGCCCATGAGCCTCCCACTTCCATTTTCCCAGGACCTGTTCCTCCCTTGGACTCTGAGGATGAAAAATGTCCATTCAGGGAAGGCCATGCTGAGATAGTTCAAGCCAGTCAAAGAAATCAATATCTGTTTTAATGCTTAGAATACGGCAGAGCAATTTTCCAGCAGAAGTAGCACTGACCCCTCCCATAACTTGCAAAGAGGACAGAAAAATTTCTGAGGAACCAGTCTTATTTTACTCTTAACTGTATTCACATGTCAAAGCACCAAGACTTTATGTTATATGTGGGTTTTCTACATCTGCCAGAAACTACTTTGTGTTGTCAGTGTTAAAATAGATGTTGGAGGAAAGATGAGGAGTATTAATGTAGAGAGAGTTTGTGTAATAAAAATGACCTCTGAGACAAAGTAAATGGGTTTTAATTAAGTGAAACAAGTCACAGCTGAAGTATAACTTTGGAATATCCTAAAACTGAGAATGGCACACCATCACTTCCGTGTTGTTCTTGCCAAAAATTCACAACCTGATTCTAATCATGGAAAAACATTAGACAAACCCAAATTGAGAGACATTCTTCAAAATAACTGAGCAATACTTTTTTAAAATGGCAATGTCATGAAAGACCAGAAAAGACTGAAGAACTCAGATTAGCAGGGACTAACCACTAAATGCAATGAAATGTAGTTTAGGATCCTGGATTGCATCCTAGAACTGAAAACATTAGTGAGAAAAGTGGGAAAGTTTTAATATAAAATGTAATTTGGTTCATAAAATTGTACAAATGTTAATTTTCTGATTTTGATTGTTGCATTGTTGTTATGTAAAGCATTGACATTAGGGGAATTTGGGTAAGTGGTGTAAATGACTCTCTTAATTTTCATCTCTTCTATAAATCTAAAATTATTAAAATAAAAACATTTAAGAGTAATACAATGAGATACATCTTATATATATTACATATGTACATACATATTCTCTCTCTACATATACATACTCTTTCTTTCTCGCTCTCATGTACACTTACACACATGACATAGTGAAAACCCTTCTGCTACAAATCACATTAAAAAAGCAGAAAATAACAGTATCTTCACAAAGAGGAAGCTAACGAAGGTACAGTAAGTATGATAAGCCTGAACGGTACTGTTGTCATAACTTTTCTGAGAGAATTTACTGATATCCATCACTGAGAGTAGTAGTTCTCAAGCCTCAGTGTGCATCAGAACTTGGAGACCTTGTTAAAACACACATGGCTAGACTCCACTGTCAGAATTTATAACCCAGTAGGTTTGGGTTAGGGTCCAGAAAGTTACATTTCTAGCAAGTTCTCTGATGATGTAGATGCTGCTGGTCCAGAGAAACCACATTGAGAACCAGTGAGAACTGGTGGACTAACGGATAAAGCTGAGGCCATCTAGTCTCTCACACCCACTACTACGCCAGCACAAATCTCGTAAAGGTTGTGATTTTACTTGAGCTATCAGTAGCCTTTCCCACATATGATTGCTTTGTCTTGAAATACTTGCTGAGATTCTAGAAAACCCCTCTCCTGAGTTTTATTTTTTTCTAATTTCACTGACCATGACTCTTCACTGTCCTTTGTTTGTTCCTCCTCATATTACAAGCACTAAATGCTAAAATTAATCAAGGCTCAGTCCTTGAATCATTGCTCTGCCTACACTCATTCTTTGTGTGCTCCAAGCCAATTTCAAGGCCAAATAACATCATATGCTAAAACTCATACATTTATACCTCCAAATCAGACTTTTCCCATGAACTTCCCTACTCATATATACATCTGCCTCCCTCACTATTACCACTTAAATCTATAAAACTTAAATGCACTTCTTGTTCTTCTCCCCATAACATGCTTATTTTGCAATCCTCCCTATTTCAGAAAGCAACAGTTCATTTCTTTTTAGTTTTTCAGAAAAAAAAAAAATGGTTCTAGTTGCTCTTCTTTGACTGCATTCTGCGACTATCTGATCTGCCAGATACAGTTATTGCTCTTCTCCACCTAGCATGAAATGATCCTTTTATATAGTAGGTAGGATTATGTCACATCTTAGCCCAAATCCTACCAAAGCCAATATTCTTTCAACATTTAAAAGAATCTCCCAGATCTGCCCCATGCCTCAGTAACACAAGTTATCACTCTCTCTCCAATTCCATTTTACCCTTCTTAGTTTTCCTCAAACATTATCCAACATGCTCCTCCTTTTCCTATCTTGCCTGAAACATTCTTCCCCAATTTCCTTAATCTTTCAGGACTCTGTTCAAATATTACTCTAATAGGCTTTTTATGCCTTAATGTTTAATATTCCTTGTCTCTCTTACCTGGTTTTGTTTTTCTCCGCATCATTTCCTGAAAACTCACATACTATGCAATTAAATGTACACTGTATTTTTTTCTCTACAGACAAATGGACAAGTAGAATGTAAGCACATAATGGAAGGTATTTTGTCTATGCCATTCACTATTTTATTCCTTTACCTTAAACATTAGTTCACAGCATATAGTAGCTGACCAATAAATATTTGTTGAATTAATGATATTACTCAGAATGAAACTCAGAGATTAAAAAAATTCTCAAAGATAGGCTAATAAATGTAGAATATAAAATGAGTAGGTCTAATATTTATCTAATTGAAGTTCTTAAAAAAAACAGAATAAGCAGAGTAAGAGAAGAGCAGTATTTAGGCAAAAAATCGTTGAAAATTTTACAGAATTTCTGTAGGGCATGAATCTTCAGAATTAAGGTGTATAATGAATAGCAAACATGACAGATAGAATGAAATCTACACTTTAAAAGATTGTAATGAACCAGACAGCACTAAAGACAAAGAAAAGATCTTCAAGGCAGCTAGAGAAAAAAGTCAGAATAACTACAGAGGAAAGAGAGACCACTGTAAATCTTTTGACATGAAAATGGAGGCCAGAAAACAGTGACATATTAAAATGAAAGCACTGAGAAAAAACAGTGGTAATCCTGGAGTTGTATACCACAGTCTTTCAAAAACAATTGATAAATGAAAAAATTTTCTGACAAAAAATATATATTACCCATTTACTCTCACCAAAGGATAAGCTTCAGAAGGAAGAAAAAATAGATGGAAGAAGAAACAATGAGCAAAAAAATAGGTACATATATTGGTGACAAAAATGTATAAAATAATAATAATAATGTCTAACAAGATAGAACGATGTAGAAATTAATTACTAAAACATGACACATAAGAATAAACAGCTAAAGTAAACCAATGTTGTATTGTTCACAATGATGCTTGTAAACAATCATCTGAATGATTCTGTCTGCTGGTATTATATTAATAATGTAATAGTTATTTTTGAAAACCCTACACTTAAGGGATCTCATAAAGGAAACTAGTATTTAGAGAAAATATTATAAAAGTAATAAATTAAAAACTATTAATAGAAACAAGCTCTTAGGGTTTTGGCTAAATTTTATGTTTTACCTTTTATTTTACTGTTTTATTATTAACTATAGTCTTCATGCTGTACACCAAATCTCTAAGTTATACATAACTGCAGTTTTGCATCTTTTGATCTATATCTTTCCACATCCCTCAGTGCCCTCCATAACCACTGTTTTACTCTCTGTTTCTATGAATTTGATATTTTTTTAGATTCCACCTATAAGTGAGACCATGCAATATGTATATTTTTCTGTATCTGCTATATTCTATGCAATCCATGTAGCCTTGCATTTGAAGAAGCAAGCACCTTTTTCAGTCCATACAGACTGGTTTGGGCATGTTAAAGACTTCTCCTGTTAAAATCAGCCAAGTGTGGTAGTGCACACCTGTAATCCCAGCTACTCAGGAAGCTGAGGCAGGAAAATTACTTGAGCCTGGGAGGCAGAGGTTGCAGTGAGCTGAGATCGTGCCACTGCCCTCCAGCCTAGGTGACAGAGTGAGATTCCATGTCAAAAAAAAAAAAAAAAAAGTTAGATTTCCAGGGTGATGGGATTGTCTCTAGGGTCACAGTTGAATGAGACTGAAAATGGACTATGTGACTGCTGCAGTGGGGCCCATGGCTGATGAGCCTATGACCAGGGACTTCAGTGGGCATGAATTCTGTCTGCACCCTTAGCAAACCAGACTGTCTCCAGGACCTTGGTCTATAGGCGAGTGCTGGGATGCACATCTACTTAAGCATTTCTAGATTGAAAGTCCATTATTAGGTGCATAGATGGGTGTGGAAACTGGGTGGCTCCCTGAGCAGGTAGTACTGCCCGGGTTCATAGCTAAGAGGGACTGGAACTGAGTTGCAGGGCCACTGCAGAGTCCACAGCGAGAACTGAATAGACAAAGTCTATTTTGTCTGAGGTAAGTATAACCATCCCTGCTGTCTTTTGTTTACCATTTGCATAGAGTATCTTTTCCATCCCTTCACTTTCAGTACACGTGTCCTAATATTTAAGGGGAGCCTCCTGTTGAGAGTATATAGTTGAATCTTACTATCTGTTCAACCATGTAATGTCTTTTGACTGGTGAGTTTAGTTTATTTAAATTTAAAGTAATTACTGATAGGAAAGCATTTACTATTTCCATTTTGTTAATTATTTTCTATCTTTCTAAATAGTTTTTTTCTGCTTCTCCTTTTCTCTCTTACTGTCCTCCTGGACTGGAAATTTCAAATGACCTATCTTCAAGTTTATTGATTCCTTTTTCTGCTTGATCAACTCTGCCTTTGAAACTCTCTATTGAATTTTTCCATTCAATTATGGTACTCTTCTGCTCTAGAATTTGTTTGTTTTATGTAATAGTTTCTATACCTTTGTTGATATTCTTATTTTCATTATGTATTGTTTTCCTTATATCACTTAATTTTCTAACTGTGTTCTTATGCAGCTTTGTAAGCTTTATGATTATTTTTAATTATTGCTTAGGCAACTTATAGATCTATATTTTTTGTCCAAGTCAGTTAATGAAGACTTTTTTTTTCCCTTTTGGTGTAATATAGTTTCCCAATTCTTCACATTTCTAATAGCTCTGTGTTGATGTTGGCACATTTGAAGAAGCAACCACTTCTTCCAGTCTTAATGGACTGTTTTCAGTAGAAAAAAAAAAAAAAAAAAGACTATCACCAGTCAGCCCAGCTAGAAAGTCTGGAAATCTCTGAAGTGTTTTCAGTGGATGTGATTGGGATGCTCCACTACTCCCCTAACGAAGGTTGTGTGCATTCTCCCAATCTCAGAGAGAAATGCAAGTCTCTGTAAACCTCCGATCCCCTTTCTCTATGGCAGTGAACTATGTTAGATGTAGGGTGCAATCTCTACTTCTATCCCATCTTTCTAAAGGAAAAGATTCTAAGTTGTTTGCCTTCTTCTATCCTATGAGGCTGTGACGGCTGGTGAGAGCTACCTATCCTTTTTCCCTTGGGCAGTACACTGAAATGCCAGAACATCTGGCGAAATCATTACTTCTCCCCCTGTCTCCATAAAGAGATGTCTCATGATCGTGTACCCTCAATCTCAGTCCCAAAGAATCATGCTGGCTGCTGAGAGCTGGCTGCCCCCTTTCCCTAGGAGAGTGCACTGGGATACTGGGGGACTGGGTGCAAGTTCCACTTCTCTCCCTTTCTCCTGAAGAAGTCTCAAGATTGGGCACCTCCTCTCAGTCCCACAACACCTGCAAGCTGCTTGACCATGTGTTTTAAGTATAATCCCAGCTGGTACCACAGAAATTCCCAGGAAAAACACATGACCTTTTCAGTCTTTGTAGAAATCACATTAATGACTCACCTGGGCATACAGCATTTCAGTAATTACAGCAACCTAATAGAATTTTGCAGCATTGCTAACTGGTTGGCATATCGAAAATGACAAATTTCAGGCTCAACAGTCTTTTCATGTAATTCTTATGAAAGCTATGGAGAAAGGAGAATGAAAAGCATCTAATACAAAGCTTTTCTTCTCTTTCATGTCTTCCTCTTTTTACTTACCTCTCATACTAGCTAAGAGTAACTAGGAAGTAACTAGGAAGAGTAACTTAGGAACTTACAGCTGCAGCGGTTCAAAACCAACGGCACTCTATTTAAAGCAGACATGAGTCCAAGTGCCACACTCCACACACCCAGGCGTGACAGCAGGATAGTTGTTCATCAATCTCATGCTGGTCTAAGGAAGCAAGACTCTGGTGCATGTTAGATGTGTATCAAGTCTCTCATGAACCTATTTCTGGAGATATCTATCTACTTACAAGAGCAAGAGGCCCACAGTCATGTGTTCCAGCACTCATTCATGCATTCAATAAGCTTATTTAGTGCCATCAGTATGCAAGTCACCTTGTATAACGTGGATGATTTAGAACATTAACTTATTAAGAGCTGCTCCTTAGATCAATTCTATGTGTAGAAAAAGGCAATAATAATTAACATATCAGGATTTAAAGAATGCTACAAGGCCTTATCTATTCAAAACTATACCTTCTCATGGCTTAGTGTGGCTTTCTTTACTCCTCTTTTCTTTTTTTTAATCTCATGTTCTTGTGTTAGAAATATTTTCTTTGCTTAGGCAACCAAAAACAAAAAGATTTATTTCATTATTCAATAAGAATTATTATTATATGTATACAGTCGACCTCCTGTATTCAGGGTTTCCTTATCCATAGGTTCGACCGACTACAGACTGAAAAGATTATTAAAAAATAAAAATAATTTCAAATTGCAAAAATGCAAATTAAAAACAATACAGCATAATAAGATTCTAAATACGTCGGGCGTGGTAGCTCATGCCTGTAATCCCAGGACTTTGGGAGGCCGAGGCGGGGGTGGATTACGAGGTCAGGAGATGGAGATCATCCTGGATAGCATAGTGAAACCCCGTCTCTACTGAAAATACAAAAAAAAATTAGGTGGGCATGGTGGCGGGCGCCTGTAGTCCCAGCTACTGGGGAGGCTGAGGCAGGAGAATAGCGTGAACCTGGGAGGTGGAGCTTGCAGTGAGCCGAGATTGCGCCACTGCACTCCAGCCTGGGCGACAGAGTGATACTCCATCTAAAAAAGAAAAAAGAAAAAAGAAAAAAAACAAGATTCTAAATAGCATTTACATTTACATTGTATTAGGTATTTTCAGTAATCTAAGGATGATTTAAAGTATGTGAGAGAATGTACACATGATATATGCAAATGCTGTGCCATTTTATATAAAGAACTTGAGCATCCACAAATTTTTGTTTCCTGAAACCAAGCCCCCATGGATACTGAGGAATGACTGTAATAATAACAACCTTATGGCATCTACCCTATCGTAGCTCTGTGACTCCATGTTTGGATCCTTTATATGCCCATATATCTTTTTAACTTTTTTTCAGTTTTGCAAAAAATTGCAGTGCAACAAAACAGCCCTAACAGATACAAGCGATCATCAGTTTATCAGATCAGTTCATTATTTTCTAAGACCGTGCAGATGCCAGAAGTATCAGACACAAGGCAGCTCATTTTACAGCATGGCCACCGTAAGAAAATAATTTTGGTGAGGGGAAGATTTAGAATGGAGTGGCCGCCATAAGGAAAAATAGACAAGATCAGGAATTGACTACATTTTGGGATTCACTCATTCAACCAATATTTATTTAGCACTACTCTATGCCAGGCCTATGATAAAGGTGCTAGGGATACATCAATAAAGATAACAGACATGGCCACTGATCTCATCTTTGTGAGATAGACCTAATGAAGATCAAGCAAACACATAAATAATAAAATCAATATTGTAATTACTGCTGTGAAAGAAACAAAGCAGATGCAATACTACTAAGATACATTAATAGTTATCTAGCTAGAGAGTGACATTGAACAAGAATATGTTTTACTAATTCATAAAAAGCAAGACAATACAATAATAGGTCATAGCATTGAGGGAAGAGGAGGTAAGGAAGACAAGAAATGAAGGAAGCAAAGTTACTTGATGCCACTTAAAAGTGACTTTGGTCCTCAAAAGTATAGCCCCTAGCTCTATGGGCTAGGACTCAAAGAAATCTTATGGACACAGTGGTTGGGCATCTATAAGACTGCATCTCTGAGAATTGTCCCAATAGCCCAGTAAGGGCTGGGAATAAAAACATGAAGAATTGCATGATGGATGGGGAAGGCCAACAACAACCTCATAAACTGTGGACAGTGAGCTGAATTAAATCTGTAAGTACATCTCCATGCTCTGATGCCACAAATGCTGAAAGATGAATGAAATCAGGTTATAGCATTCATTACTGCCAAATAATTATCTATTCCAGAATATGTTTACTTGGTAATTTATACAGCCTAAGAAGATTCTGGATTGTTAAATGTTTAGAGTGTGAAGAGATTGTGTGTTGCAATTTTAAAGATTACTAGGTTAAGAAAGTAGCATTTTCACATAGTTAGGATCTGTTACAAACTGTAAGAATATCATCCTTGCACCCTGCTCCCCATACTGCCACTCCCTGTCAAGGAGAGGATCGTAGTAAAATAAAGTTAGGCTCACTGTCCTAAAGGATCAAGTTGCCCAATGATGTAGCAAGAAACTACCTTAGCAATAACCAAGTCACATAATGATCATGCAGTCAAAAATTATGACACTAAATTTGGATATGAGGTTTGAGTGACACAGGCTTATTTCTATGCTACCCCCAAACCTGAAAAAGAACAAAATTCCGGAAATTCTCACTCTGAGACTTTCTGACCAAGACATTCTTATCTCTGCGTAAGGTTGAGGTTCCTGTGCTTTATCAGCATCTCTCTTAAAATATCAGGGAGATATTGGAAGACTACCAGGCATTAATAGATTGCATGTGTATTCTCTTGCATTGCTTATTTGTTGACTGAATCACCAAGCACTTGAAAATAAGTTTAGTTAAGACACTGTCATCACTCTCTCAAGACAGTGAAATAGGGCAAGTGTATTCCAGTTCAGCTCAGTATAGTAAATATGAAATTTCATTTTAGAAGACTGCTCCCTTAATCAGAGTCTGGTGCTTAGATTCTTTTCAAGAAGCCATGGAGCATAAACCTTGCCCAGGATGTCCTTAAATGTTTTGTCTCCAAAGAAGCACCATTATGGAAAATCCAAATCATCAAAAGATAGACAACTTTGTCATTCAGAGAGAAACAGTGAGGTCCACAGGGGATGTAAAAAAAAAAATGTTCAAGATATTTGATGTATGACAGTATGTCAATTAAAGGTAGGAATGGACTCTACCCCCAAACCTCAGGCAGATATTTCCAGGGCTTTATTGCATGAGATATCAATTCCTGAGGCTTAAATAATCTCATCTTGGTGGAATTCCACACTAGAAAGAACAGCTCTATGATCTGGTAGATCACAGGTTAACTCTTAGTAATATGTATGTCTTACTTATTTTCTCATTCATTCCACAGATATTTACTAGAGTCAGCATGGATGTGCTAGTGACACAGTTAAACAAGACAGACATAGCCCCTACCTTAATAGACCTCTGTCTAGTTAAGAGGGGTGGTGGCTGTTTTTAAATAAGAAAGAAGTATGTAAATACAAACAGTTGTAAAACACAATGAAGAAAATACATGGTGATCTATGAGCATTAACGAGCATCTGATTTAGCCTGGGGGTCAGTGAGGCTTCCTCTGAGATTGGGAGGATGAGGAGTTAAATAAGCAATTCTGGGAATCTGAGAGAGGAGAGAACCATCTTTACAAAAAAAAAAAGCTGCATATTTTTCATATCATTGACAAATATCACAGTTTAGTAAGCATATGGAGACAAAATTCTCTTTTATATTGCTGACGTGTGTAAATCGGGAAATGCTCATAAAAATTTTATCTATTATTTTATTATTATAAAAAATTATTTTATTATTGGAAAAATAAAATAATTACAAATCCACATAGTTTTTGATCTATTAATTTAGCATCTATGACTGCAACCTTTTAATGCATTCATGTAATATGGCAAAACGTAGTTATAACAAAATTTGGGTGGTGATAATTCAAAAAGATTAGAAACATTTAATCTTTATCAATGGGGGAGGCTAGATCATGAACGCATACAAAGAAATCAATAACACAAAGCATCATGTGGTCATAAAAAGAAAGATTAAGTGCTATATGAACCAATATGTCATTTCTCTTGTATAGACACTGTAGGGTCCTGCCCAGAACCTCTTCACTGGGCTAGTAAGCATAATCCCGAGCTATGATGAGTGTCATCTGCTAACTAGGTTTGCACCCTTCCCGTGAGAATTACCCTCAAACGAGCACTTCCACCTCAATGAGAGATGTCTGTGATATTACACAATCTCTAACGGTTTAAAGGATGGTCTGCAGGCAATATCTGACTAATTTCAGCTAATAAAAGCCAGATCCCTTGCCCAAAGGCAGGACAGTCTGTGATGCGATTATTCTTCAGAGCATTGTGTGGAAACAGGCTGGATGAAGCTTAACTGAAGCCAGACTTGCACCAGCCCCTGTCTTCTACTCCTTCTCTATCTTCCATCCCTCACTCTCTTATGGGTTTTCCACCTGAGAGCACTCACTTGAACACAAACCCCCATCTTGGGATCTGCTTCTAAAGAACCTGACCTAGGAGGTTTGTATTTTTTATTTATTTTTTACAATCTCTCAGTCCATGAAATACACAGAACCAAACTTTGTCAGAAGAACAAAAGTAATTGAGGAATAGGAAAAAACTATGAGCTGTAGACAGAAAGATCCATCTGCTTTTTCAAAAGAGTTTCAAAAAACACCCTGTTTGAAAGCTGAACAATCAGTCCTAATCCTTAAATGTCCACATCAAAAAAAAAAAAAAAGAAAAGAAAAAAATCCCTACTATCTCAAAACTCTCACCAATTTTCTGCAGCAGTTCTTGGCAAGTTGATCCCTGCCCTCAGGGAGAGTAGATTCTTAAAACCTCTCACAGCAGAAAGCTATGGCCACACACAGACTCTATAAGACGAAACACAACTGGAATAGGTGGGAAAAACAACCCAAACTGAAACAAAACAAAACAAAAGCAAATAGAAAACCTGGTCCTGGGAACAATATCCATAGAATATACTCAAAATCAAATGGTCAGAGACACAATGCATACTTGTTTCCATCAATTCTGTTCTCATTACCATCCCATTGTTGAGTCCTCTTCTATCTACCCTTGTAAGCCTGCAAGTTATATTTTTGGAATGGTTATTTCAAGCTTTGCATAAACATTCATGATATATTTTTGCCCATTGGAAACCTATGACAAATGATCATTTCAACAGTGCTGAGCTGCCTTTCAGTTTGCATTAAACCAGTAGGGTTGAGCCACCATACGTATAGTTCATATTTTTTGTTGGAAATATTAAAATTATAAACTGTACCTAAGGGTATTCAGCGGTCTGCTCCCTTATCTGTGGTTGAGAAGCCTATTTTGTGAAAGTCCAGAAATATCCTCTCATAGCCATTTAATGTTGTGGGTCTCTAAACAATGGTGATTGATTTTGTTTGGTCTGGCAAACACAAATTATCCCATAATCATTTTAGCCTGCCAGCCATGCTTACATTGACTTGTTTGTGTTTCAGAGAAGAAAATGCAGTAACTGTCATGAAAAATGGAAAGGGTTAGAGGCAAATAAAAGATTTATCTGTGCTGAGGAAAAATGCAGCTACTTTAATTTTCTACACCAAATGAGTTTCATTTGATATCAAAGAGAAGTGAATTTGAAAATAGAAGCGAGCACTTCAGTTTCGAGTAAACCGATCCTTTAGGCATCCATTATGAGTTTTGAGTCACTGGCTTGCTCTATGCCAAAAAAAAAAAAAAATAGCAAATCCTAAATGGGATGAAAGTTTCTGCAGTTTTTGTCCTAAAAACACTGCTCCTTGTAATGATATCACAGAAATCTAGTAATGAGTTTCACACACACGTACAAACACACGTGCGCGCGCACACACACACACACACATCCTCATAAACTCCTTGAAAACTAACAAGTAAAATGGACATTAAATAAATATTTGAAAGAGGGGAAAAAAGAAAGAAAAAAGGAAAGAGGGCAAAGAAAAAGGAAATAAGGAAAGAGAAAGTGGAGAAAGTAATGTTTTTCATTTAAATATCTGATGCCTCTCTCATTCTATATCATATTTCCAATACAGTATAGTGGAAAACCAGAGCTTTCTTCTGCTAGTATCCTTTTCTAGGCATCCATATTCTTAACTGAAAATGAGCAGGCAGGACTACTTCTTCTCTTAGAACACCCCTGGTGTTGACTTCCTATGATTCTGAAGTAATTTCTACAACAGCAGGCATTTGATAAATGCCCTACAGTACCAGCTAGAAGGTTGATCAAATCAATAGGGTACAAAGTTCCCAGGGAACTGTGCATAGTCTGAAAAGTAATAGTCATTGAAATGTTCCAACAAAAACGAGAAAAGTGTCAAGTCAGCAATTTGGAAATACCCTTTTGGGTAAAATAAGAAACAATTATATTCTATCAGGCATTTCTGAGCAGTTCACCTTGACAGCCTTTGCCATTTCAGCTTTGTCTCTCAAGCATACACCGCCCACATTAGCCCTAATTGCTCTTCCCTTTGGATACTCTAAGTTCTTCTGACTTGACTGGGAAAGTTTCATTGCAAAGTGTCATGTACTTTCACAATATTTTTCTTTGCTTGACTCATCCTTCATTTAGTAATTGATAACAATAATATAGACAGATGCACAATGTTCTTATTAATGACTACTTTACACAAAAACAAAATAAAAATAATAATACATGCCTACTTCTTTTGTTATACGGTGTTGTTGAGGGTGTTTCAGGAACCAAATATGAGTAGGTACCTGTGTTTCCAGTGTTTTTATCGCTATGGGAAATTTATGTTAAGTATTAGTTTCAGGATAATTATCATAATAACATCTAGGACAGTAAACACTATTTGATTTTCATTCAGGCCTATGAATACATTCAAATTAATTCAACATCTATTAAGTACTTTATATTATTAGGCCACTCATCAAAATTCTGGAATTTTATGGAAGGGCTGTGGAGGATAACAAAATGAATGCATAGTGTTCAAATTTTAAAGATACAATGTTCCATATTTAATTTCTCAAAGATAAGTCATATTCAGCATCTACTTTAGTCCTTTTAGCAACCTTCTGTGGTAAGCAGTGCATGCATTTTTTTCTTTTAATAAACATAGAAAAAACTAGATAAATCATGACTTTTCCAAGTTGCTGAAAATCTGTGGAATCATCAGTATTAAAACACTATGCTTCTTATTAAAAGCGAAAGCTTCTCATACACTAGATTAAATCAATTTGCTACCAGGCTTGGGTTCAAGGAGGCAAGCACAACACAAAAGTATTAAGGAGAATAAAATATTTCATATATGTGTCAGATGAAACATCTGATTTAATGATTCACCAAACAGTCATTGGGAAAATAATATGTCAAGCACTATGTTAGGCATTGGAAATAAGTAATTAACAAGATGTAATCTCTATCCTACAGAATCTTGCAGGTTGTTTCTAGTATGAAGGGCAGAATAAACCACAAATCATAAAATAAGACAAAAATTGTTGTAGTAATATTTCAAAAATAAAGTTATTTCCAGCCTTATTGAAGTCACTAGTACTGGATTTGCCCTCTATCATATAAAACAGGGCAAAATGCATGAAACAACTGTTTTTAAAAACATCATACATCAGCGCTATAGAGCTGCAATCCCTGAGACCAAGGACACAAATGAGATGAACCCTGTGGCTTCAGCTTTCTGACAAGGAGGCACCTTCTAGTGCAGCAATGTGGAACCTACGCAGATATTGGAAGTCACACTGAGTTGAAAAAACAGATGTTGGAATTCAGGGTGGTGAATACAGCTAATAACTGTGAGGCAGAATACTGGAAAACAGAATGTGCATGTAGAGTAAAAATTTTATCTTAAATCTTTGCCTAAACATCAAGCTGCACATACCTAAATAAAACTCCACAAGTCTGAGAATGGATTAACTGTAAGAGGGTTACAAACTAAACAATTCCCAGAGATCACACATTGCTAGAAGAAATGTGAGTTCTTACTTGCCAGAGTACAGAGGTCTCAGTGAAGACCCAGGACATTCAGTAGGAACCCTAGTAACCCTAGTATGTGTCACACCTTATTAGTAAGATTAAACAAGCTCTAAAGTCTGCTCCAGACCTTACCTAACAGTTTTAAAATATATGAAGGGATCTAACTGATATACAAAGAACTTAACTGTTTGCCAACATAACATTTAACAATATTTAAAGAAATATGACAAAATTTAGACATTCAACATTGTAATATTCACAATATTCAGCACCCAATCAAAAAAATTTAGGTATACAAGAAACCATGAAAATTTGGCCCATAATCAGAGGAAAAAGAAAGTCAATCAGGGAAAAAAATGTCAATGGAAACAGAACTATAAAGAATAAAGATAATGGAATTACTAATTACTAGACAATGACTTTATTATTATTATTAATTATTATTATTATTATTATTATTTTGAGATGGAATCTTGCTCTTTCACCCAGCCTGGAGTGTAGTGGTGTGATCTCGGCTAACTGCAGCCTCCACCTCCCAGGTTCAAGCCATCCTCTCACCTCAGCCTCCTGAGTAACTGAGACTACAAGTGCACCACCATGCTGGGCTACTTTTTGTATTTTTAGTGGAGATGGGTTTCCATCATGTTGGACAGTCCAGTCTCAAACTCCTGACCTCAGGTGATCTGCCAACCTTGGCCTCCCAAAGTGCTGGTATTACAGGTGTCAGTCACCATACCCAGCCTAAACAAGAACTTTAAAAAAGATTTTATAAATACATACAAAAATTTAAAGGAAAATAGAAACATAATAAATATTTTCTTCTGTTATGTGTGTTGTCTTTTATACTCTCTTGATAATACGCTTTGATGCATAAAAGTTTTTATTTTTCATGAGGTTCAATTTACATATTTTTTTTCTTCCATTGCTCATGTGTTTGGCATCATATCTAGGAATTCATTGTCAACCCAAGGTCATGAAGATTTATTCCTATGTTTTCTTATAATGGTTTTATAATTGTAGCTTAACATTTAGGTCACTGATCCATTTTGAGTTATTTTTTGTGTATGATTTAAGGGTAGAGGCCCAGCTCCATTCTGTTGCTTGTGGAAATCCAGTTGTCCCAGAACTAACTGTTGAAGTGACTATTTTTTTCTCCATTTAATGGACTTGGCACCTATGTCAAGAATCAACTGACCATAGATTTATTGGTTTAGTTTTGTCATCTCAATTCTATTCAATTGGTCACATATCTATTCTTATGAAAGTGCCACATTGCTTGAATTACTGTAGCTTTATAGTAAGTTTTGAATCAGGAACTTTGAGTCTTTCAGCTTTATTCTAGTTTTTCAAGACTGTTTTGGCAATTCAGGGGCATTTGCAATTTCATATGAATTTGAAGATCAGCTTTTCTAATTCTGGAAAAAATACCATTGAAATTTTGGTAGACATTGCATTGAATCTGTATCTTTCTTTGAAGAGTATTGACATTTTAACAATATTTAAACTTCCTATCCATAAACATGGTATGCCATTCCATCTGTTTAGGTCTTCAACTTCTGTCAGCAATGTTTCTTAGTTTTCAAGAAATAAGATTTTCACCTTCTTGGTTTATTGTTTTAGATGCTATTGTAAGGGGAATTTCTTTATAAATTTTCATGTCATCTGTTAATGTTGATAGGTTTACTTCTTTCTTTTCAACATAGATGCTGTTTATTTATTTTTCTCATCTAACTTTTCTGACAAAAAATTCAGTACAATGCTGAATAGCAGCAGTAAAAACAGGCCTCTTAGTTTCTGTTCCTGATCTTAAACAAAAAATATTCAGTCTTTCACTATTGAATATGATGTTAGCTTTGGGTTATTCAGATGTGCTCTTTATCATATTGAGGGAGTGCCCTTCTATTTTTAATTGTTATTATGAAAGGGTATTGAATTTTGTCAAATGCCTTTTCCGCATCAATTGAGATAACTGAGTACTCTTTCCTTCTTTATTGTTATTAGTGTTATTGCATTTACTGTTATTAACGTGATGTATTATTTTAACTAGCTTTCTTATGTTGGGCTAGCTTGCATTCCTTCATGAGCTAAATCCCATAAGATAATCATGTATAATACTTTTATTAAATGTTTGATTTGGTTTGCTAGCATTTTGTTGGTGAGTTTTGTGTCTATGTTCATAAAAGATATTGATTTGTAATTTTCTTGCCATTTCTTTTTGTGGTTGTGGTATTAGTATAATTCTGACCTCATTGAATGAGTTAGAAAGTGTATCCTCCTCTAAAAGAAAGAAAGAAAGAAAGAGTTTCCTCCTTTTATTTTTTAAAAGAATTTGAGAAGGATTGATGTAAATTCTTATTTCATTATGTGGTCGACTTCATTAGTGACCCTTGTTTTGAAATCTCTTTCTAGCGATTTTTTAAATTATTGATTTAATTTCTTTGCTTGTTATAGACCCATTGAAACTTTCTATTTCTTACATCTTCCTTTCTATTTCTTCTTGAGTCTGTTTAGGCAATTGGTGTGTTTTTAGGAATCTGTTTGTTTCATATAAGTTATCTAACTCTTTGGTGTCCAATTGTTTTAGTATTATCTTATAATCGTTTTTATTTCTACAAGGTCATTAGGAATGCATTCACTCTCTTCTCTGATTTTAGTTATTTGCAACAACTCTTTCGCGCTCTCTCTGTTTTTTTATTAGTCAGTCTAGCTAAAGGTTTATCAATTTTGTGGATCTTTTAAAAGAATGATGTTATGATTTTATTGATTTTCTCTATTGTTTTTCTATTCTGTATTTTATTTATCACTTCCCTGCCCTTCATTCTGCTAGACTTAGGTTTACTTTGCTCTTCTTTCTCTAGCTCCTCAAAATGTAAAGTAAGTTACTGATTTGAGATCCTTCTTTTTTAGAGAATAATTCTAATCCTAATTTAGAGATAAATTGTGACTAAAAGCATGATACTGTTAATTAATGTGTCTGCTCAATCCAAGTTTCTAATGGAGTCAGGCATTTTATTCATTATTTTTTAATAAACCTTCAAATTTACTCAGGAGGAGTAAGTGAAGTGGCTGAACCCTCTACTTTCATTTAATGTATTCTATACCTAGCTTTCATCCCTGTGGGATAATTTATCTGTGTTATTCCGAAGATAATATAATCTATAAAATAATCTCTAACAAGATCACTGTGCATCTATAATTGTGAACCAAAAAAAAACATGTCAAATATATCTTTTATATCTTTGACATTCAAGATGTTTACATGTTTTACATATATCCATTTTCCTAATCAGTCTATTTCCTTTGTGAAAAATAGTCCAGTCAAATGCTTCCCTCATATGGAATGTGACACCACTGACATTATTTTTGCCCTCTGCTATATCAATGCTAAATAAAATATAACCATGAATTTTGGAAACAGTGTGGTTTGTTTAATTGAAGGGGCAATTATGAGATTCTGAATCTTATCTAAAAAATACAGCACTCGTGAGCATACAATTGATAACCATTTCTGAAGTTATTTTAAATTCAAATGTTTGTTTACTGATTATTAAAAATGTGAATTTGATATTTTATCAGATTTGAGATAAAAAGTGTTATTGAAGAAAGTGTTTGGAAACAGGATATAGTTTTAATTTGTGAATTTCATATTTTATCAGGTTCAAGATCTAAAAATGTTATTGAAGAAAGTAGAAAACAGAATATAGTTTTAATTTAATCACTTAAGATTTAAAATTCAAATGTGATTTTTTAGAAGCTGCCATATAAAGTTTGAGTATCTGTTGACTACAAATGATGTGTGAAATACAAACCATTGTCTTTTTATATTGCTTTTTATAATAAAATACAATAACCTTCTTTTTAGACATCTGAGACAATTTCCTGATCCTACTCATTTCAGAATAAAATGTTTTCATTCATTGACTTACTCTGCAAGCACTTTTTTTTTTTTTTCCATTGACTTTGTACTAGACAATTTGCTAAATGCTTGGGAAGCAAATATATGTAAGATACATTTCAGCTAGAAGTCATTAGAATGATAGATACAAAACAAAGGTCTAGGCACCCGCAGAAACAGAATAACCAATACTAAATATCAGCATACTAAGTGAAAGTCAGATTTTGATACTTCAAAGCTCTAGCTGCTGAAAAGAAACTTGGAAACTAGAATGAAAGGACACTGCAGTCTTTTACAAAGCATTGCTTCTGGGGAAGAATTGTGTAACTAGATAGGGGTGGTACCCCTTAAAGACATAGAAGTGAAGAGAAAGTAGAAAGAAAGAGAAAAAGACTACAAAACTGAAGTTGTATAGCGAAGAAAGTAAAACAAATAAGACGAACAATCCCGTCTACTCTCTACCATAACCAAATTTATGTTATCTATTAAATTAAATACTACAAATTTAACAAATAGTATCCCACCTAAAATGATAGAGGAGGGCATATTTGATTTAAAACCCTATTAATAAAATGCCTAGGAATAAAAAATACCTAAACAAACTCAATGCAAGTAAACTGTAAAAAAATTAAGCTATAACATATTTGGTGGATATTATTTCCTAAAAATATAACTATGAAGCAGAAAAAAATTATAGCATAGAACTCAAAACTGAACTAAATATTAATTATATTAATATATTCCCAAATATTTCTCAAATTTTTGGGAATATATTTTACAAAATAAAGAAAAAGAAAAGTAGCATCAGAAAATCTTAAACCAAAAAAAAAAAAAAGTTACATACAAAAAGAAGTAAATTTCATGAGATTGTTGACACTCTAAAGAGAAATTAGGAAAAAAAGACAAAATCATAAGAAGAAAGACTAATAAAAATAGATGTGAATAATGATTTAATAAGGTGAATTGAAATAAAACAGAAACACACAAGACAATGAGAAAGAAGAGAGTAAACAAATATAGAGGATCACAAAAAAGTTGTTAAAATTGAAAGCAAACAGAAAAGATTACACATACATATATTTTCTTAAAAGTGTACCAGGAGCAAAGAAAAAAATTAAAACATAATTCAGGGAGACTTTCCAGAAATAAGAATAAATGTAAATTATTCTATCAAAATGTCCTACCATTTACCTGTCAATTTTGACCTGAAAAAATTAACTCTTAGATATTCAAGTCAAATTAAAAAGTTAACAGGACAACCAGAAAAAATGATCTAATTACTTATAATAGTAATAGAAGAAGGCTATTACTTCACTTCAAAAGAGCGATAATTAAAAGCAATTTTCAAAAAACTCAAAAGAGAAAGCATAAGACAAAAGATTTTATATCTAGCCAAGCCATTTTTAAAATATAAAAATTATATTAAATACTTTCGATTTTGAAAAATATCACATTTCTGAGGAACGTATAAGAGGATAAATTTTAGTTTTTCAAAAGATAATGGGAAATTTCAGGAAACAAATAGATGTTGAGAATTTAATATACTTAATTTTAGATCTAAGTCTGAAACAAAGATGAAGACATGGGAAGAAAGAATAGTATGTAAAGGCTGTATTTTGAAATAGTAAAAAGAATGGTTGTAAAATACAGAAGAAGTAAGAAGAAAGAAAAAGTAGAATAAGTCAATTTATTGTTATAAAGGAAATAGGTGGAAACAAAGGATACTATTTAAAACTGACATGCTAGGTAATAAAATATAAAGTAAAATTATAAAAATTGAGAGCATTATAAAAAAAGTATTTGTTAAGCAAAAATAGAAGCTTTCAACTTAAATAGTTGCATACAAAAGGTCCATTGAATAGAAAAATAAATATAGTAAATTCATTGTAATTAATATATTAATCATAAAATAAAATAACTGACAAAGGAATCTGAGGAAATTCATCATCATTGGGGCTATTTCATAAGAAATTCTAAAGGGAGTTCTTCAATCTGAAAGAAAAGAACACCAGTGTGAAAAAAGAAAACATTCAAAGATATAAAACTAACTCAAAAAAGTAGATTCACAGATAAATTTGGAATACTCTAATACTAATTGTGGCATGTAATCCACTGATATCTTTAGTATGAAGACTAAAAGGCAAATCTATAGAAAAGAATAATAACTATAGCAACCTCTTAAGACAGGGAATATAAAAAGCTGTAAATTGAGACAACAGAAAGTCAAAATGTTGACAGGATGAGGTTAAAGTGTAGAGAATTTTACTTTTTCCTTTGTTTCTTTCGTTTTTGTGTGATCAAAATTATCATATATTTAAAGTAACTTATAATTTCTATAAAACGTTTCTGTAAGCCTCGTAGCAGCCACAAAACAACAACCTGTAACAGATACGCTAAACACAAAAAGCAACTAATTAAAACATAATACCAGAAAAAAAAATCACATAACCACAAATGAAGACAGTAAGGAAAAACAAAAGAGAAGAAGCAGAAGCAGAAGCAGAAGCAGAAGCAGAAGCAGAAGCAGAAGCAGAAGCAGAAGCAGAAGCAGAAGCAGAAGCAGAAGCAGAAGAAGAAGAAGAAGAAGAAGAAGAAGAAGAAGAAGAAGAAACAAGAGAAGAGTTACAAAACAACTCAAAAAATAAAAATAAAAAAACAGCAATAGTAAGCCCTACCTGCTAATAACATTAAATGTAAATGGCCAAAATTCACTACTTGAAAGATATAGAGTTACTGAATAAATTAAGAAAAGAAAACAAGGCCCAACTATTATACACTGCCTACAAGTAACTCACTTTTCTTATAAAGACAGAAACTGAAAGTGAAGAGATGAAAAAAAGTATTCCGTAAAAATAGAGACCCCAAAAGAGAAGGAATAGCAGTGCTTATGCCAAATAAAATAGACTTCAAGTACTATAAAGAAAGACAAAAACATCACTATATAATGATAAAGGGGTCAGTTCTGGAGGATATAACAACTGTAAATATATGTGCACCCAAAAACAAAGCACCCAAAATTAGAGGAAACATTCATAGATCTAAAGACTGAGATAGACTGCATTATAATAATAGTTGGGGACTTCAACACCCCCTTACAGTAATAAACAAATCATCCAGAGATATAAAAAACAAATAAACATAGGAGTTAAATGATACTCTAGAATCAAATGAATCTAGCTGACTTTTACAGAACATTTCATCTAACTGCCTCAGAATACACACTCTTCTCATGAGCACATAAAACATTTACCAGAATACTGTATTTGTTAAGACACAAAAATGTCTGAACACATTTTTAAGAAGTTGAAATAATTAAAGTATTTTTTTCTGACCACAATGGCAAATTAAAACTCAACAACAAGAGGAACTTAGGACACTAGACAAATACAAGGAAATTAAGCAACATGCTTCTGAATGATCAATGGATGAAACAAAAAATTGAGTTGGAAATTTTAAAACGTTTTGAAACAAATACAAACAAAAGCAACACTCCAAAATGCATGGAATACAGCCAATGCAGTACTAAAATGTAATTTTATAGTAATAAGTGCATAAAGAAGACAAGTAGAAAGATTTCAAATAAAAAAAAAAACCTAACGGTGCACATAACCTAACCACGCACCTCAAGGAAGAAGAAAAGCAAGAAGAAACCAAATCCAAAATAAGTGGAAGGAAATAAGCAATAAAGATCAGAGCTGGAATAAATAAAACTGAGACTAAAAGATATGACAAAAATCAACAAAATTAAAAGTTCTGTTTTTGAAAAGGTAAAAATAATTGACAATCCTTTCTAAACTAAGAAAAAGAGAGGGAAGACCAAAATGAATAAAATCAGAAATTAAAAAGAATATGTAACGACAGATACCACAGAAATATAAGACTACTAGAGACTATTAAAAACAACTCTATGTCAACAAATTGGAAAACCTCTAGGTTGAATAAATTCCTGGACACATACAACCTACGAAGACTGAACCAGGAATAAATAAAAAACATAAGTAAGTAACAAGACCAAAACTGTAATAAAAAGTCTGTCCAAAAAGAAAAGCCCAAGACCTAATGGCTTCACAAACAAATCCTACAAACATTTCAATAAGAATTAATACAAATTTTATTCAAACTATTCCAAAAAAAATGAAGAGGGGACAGTATTTCAACATGTATTGTACAAGACCAACCTTATTCTGATATCAAAATAGAACTTAAGAAAAAAAAAAAAAAAAAGGCCAGGCATGGTAGCTCACACCTGTAATCCCAACACTTTGGGAGGCCAAGGTGGGAGGATCACCTGAGGTCAGCAGTTTGAGACCAGCCTGGCCAACATGGTGAAATCTCGTCCCTACTAGAAAAATACAAAAATTAGCTGGGCGTAGTGGCAGGCACCTGTAGTCCCAGCTACTCAGGAGGCTGAAGCAGGAGAATCGCTTGAACCCAGGAGGTGGAGGTTGCAGTGAGACGAGATTGCACCACTATACTCCAGCCTGGGCAACAGAGTGAGGCTCCATCAAAAAAAAGAAAAAGAAAAAGAAAAGAAAAAGAAAACTACAGGCCAATATTCCTGATGGACATAGATGTAAAAATCTTCAACAAAATAATAGCAAGTCAATCACAAAAACATATTAAAAAGATCAATCACCATGATCAAGTAGAGAGTCAAGGATAATTCAACATGTGTAAATCCATAAACATGATACATCACATTAACAGAATCAAGGACAAGAACCATGTAATCGTTTCAATAGATGCTGAAAAATCATTCAACAAAATTCAACATTTTTATGATAAAAAGTTTCAATGAACTGAGTATGAAAGAAACATAACTCAATATAATAAAGGCTATATAGGATAAACTTACAGCTTACATCACACTGAACAGGAAAAAAAATGAAAGCTGTTTCTCTAAGATTTGGAACAAGACAAAGATGCCCACTTTCATCATTTTTATTCAATACACTGGAAGTCCTAGCCAAAGCAATTAGGCAAGAGACAGAAATAAAGGATATCCAAACTGGAAAAGGAAAAAATCAAATTATCCTTGTTTGCAGACAAGATAATTTTACAATTAGAAAAACCTGAAGAGTACACCCATGCCAGGTGCGGTGGCTCACACCTGTAATCCCAACACTTTGGGAGGCCAACGCAGGTGGATAACGAGGTCAAGAGATCGAGACCATCCTGGCTAACAGGATGAAACACCATCTCTACTAAAAGTACCAAAAAAAATAGCCGGGCATGGTGGCGGCCACCTGTAGTCCCAGCTACTCAGGAGGCTGAGGCAGAATGGTGTGAACCTGGGAGGCGGAGCTTGCTGTAGAACACAAAATCAACATACAAGAATCAGTAGCATTTTTGTACTCCAATAGCAAACAATCTGAAAAGGAAATTAAGAAAGCAATCTCATTTAAAATAGTTACAAGAAATATAATATATCTAAGAATAAATTTAGCCAAAGATGTGAAAGATCTACAGAGAGAAAACTATAAAAAGTTGGTTTAAAAAATTGAAGAGGACCCCAAAAAATGAAAAGATAGTCCATGTTCATAGATTCAGATAATATTGTTAAAATGTTTATACTACCAAAATGATCTCCAAATTCAATGGAATTCCTATCAAAATACAAATGATGTACCTCACAGAAATAGAAAAAATAATTTCTAAAATTTTTATGGAACAACAAAAAATCCTGAATAGACAAAGTGCTCCTGAGCAAAAGGAACAAAGCTGAAAACATCATACTATCTGACTTCAAAATACATTACAACACCATAGTAAACAAAAGAGCATGGTACTGGCATAAAAATAGACACACAGACCAATGGAACAGAATCGGGAACATAGGTACAGGTCCACATATCTACAGCTACCTTATTTTCAACAAAACTGCTATGTTAGTTCATTCTTGCATTGCTATAAAGAAATACCTGAAGCTGGTTAATTTATAAAGAAAAAAGGTTTATTTTGGTTCACACTTCCACAGGCTGTATGAGAAGTATGGTGCTGGTATCTGTTCTTGCTGATGCCTCAGGAAGCTTGCAATTATGGCAGAAAGTGAAATGAAGCCAGACTATCACATGCTGAGAAAAGCAACATGAGAAAGAGAAGGGAGAGGTTCTAGACTCCTTTAAACAACTAGATCTTGTGATTATTGATGACTCACTCATTAACAAGAGGATGCCACTAAGCCACTCCTTATGGATCCGCCTCCATGATCCAATACCTCCCACTAGGCTCCACCTCCAATATTGAAGATCACATTTCAACATGATATTTGGAGGGACACACACCTAAACCATATCACACACTAAGAACATACATTTGGGGAAACAGCAGTCTCGTCAATAAATGTTGCTGAGAAAACTGATTAACCATAAGCAGAAGAATCATGCAAGACCCATTTTCTCCCTTTAAACAAATGCCGAATCCAAATGGATTAAAGTCTTAAATGTAAGCTGTAAAACTATGAAACTACTAGAAAAAAAAAATGAGAAAATGCTTCAGGACATTGATCTTGGCAAAATATTTTTGAGCAAAACCTCAAAAGTACGGGTAACCGAAGCCAAAACAGACAAACAGGATTATATCAAACTAAAAAGTTTCTGTACAGCAAATGAAACAATTAAGAAAGTGAAGAGAAAGTCTACAAAATGGGAGAAAAATGTTTACAAACTTTTCATCTGATGAGGTATTAATAACCAGAATATATAAGTCACTCAAGCAACTCAAGAGCAAAAATAACAAATACAGTTGACCCTTGAAAAACACAGGTTTGAACTGCATGGATCCCCTTATACTGGAATTTTTAAAAATAAATATATTGAAAAATACTGTGGAGATTTGTGACAATTTGAGAGAAACTCATACTCAACCGTACAGAAATACCAAAAATATTTTTAAAGGTATTTCATGAATGCAAAACATATGCATAGATACTAGTCTATTTGATTCAGTGAGACACGAGTAATCTCTGCATGAGTAATTTGTCTCTCCAGGAAATTGTGTATCACAGTAAAAAGTAATCTCCCATGGTTCTTGTTTATTTTTCATTGTGTTTAGCGCAATACCTCAAACCTTGCATAACACCATGGGACCTATATAAAGTGCCACTAGTGATCCTGGAAGTGCTCCCAAGAAGCAGAGAAAAGTCATGATTTTAAAAGAAAAAGTTGAATTGTGTGATATGTACCATAGATTTAGATTTGCAGCTGTGGTTGCTTGTCATTTCAAAGCATTCATATTTTAAGCAGACAACATAAACTTACAGTATCAATAAATACAGTGTATTACTATAAATGTATTTTCCTTTTCTTATGATTTTCTTGATAACATATTATTTTCTCTAGCTCACCTTATTGAAAGAATATAGTATATAAAACATATAACAGACAAAATATGTTAACTGTTTATATTACCACTAAAGCTTCTGGTCAACCGTAGGCTATTAGTAGTTATGTTTCTGGGAAGCCAAAATTTATACACAGATTTTTGACTACACAGGGGTCAGTGCTTCTAACCCTCATGTTGTTCAATGATCAATTGTAATCTGATGAGCAAAAGATCTGAATAAACATTTATCAAAAGGAGAGATGCAGATGACCATTAAGTTTATAAAAAAAACTCTCAACATCATTAACCACGAGGGAAATGAAAATAAAAAACACAACTGAGATATTATCTCAACTCAGTTAAAATGGCTTTTATAAAAAATACAAAAAATAATGGATGCTGGTGAGGATGTGAAAAAAGAGAAATACTCATACACTGTTAGTGGGAATGTAAATTAGTACACACACTATGGAAAACAGTATAAAATGTCCTCAAAAACTGAAAATAAAAAGACCATATAATTCAGCAATCCCACTGCTGGGCATATATCAAAAAGAAAATAAATCAGTATATGAAAAGATATCTGCACTCCCATATTTATTACAGCACTGCTCACAATAGCAAAGATGTAGAAGCAGCCTGTGTCCATCAAAAGATAAATGGATGAATAAAGTGTGATGACATATACATAATGTATTATTATTCAGCCATAAAATGGAATGGCATCCTGTCATTTGCAACTACAAGGATGAAACTGGAAGCTGTTATGTTAAGTGAAATGTTCAGTACAGAAAGACAAATATCATGGGTTCTATCCACATGCGAGAGATGAGAAAAAGTGAATCTCATGAAAGTTGACAGTTGATTGGTGGTCACCAGAGGTTGAGAAGTATGAGGTGGGGTGAAGAAAAGAAATGAGTTGATGGGTACAAAAATGCAATTAGATAGAAGGAATAAGATCTAATGTTTGATAGTAAAGCAGAGCAACTACAGTTAACAATAATTTGTTGTGTAGATCAAAATTATTAGAGAAAATAAATTGTAATGATTTCACTATAAAGAAGGGGTGAATGTTTGGAGTGAAGACTGTCCCAGTTGCCCAGGTTTCATCATTATATATTGTATGCCTGTATCAAAATCTTACCAAATACCCCCCAAATATATATATCTGTTATACATCAATAACAAATAAATAAACTAGAGTTGACATCAAATATATCAGTCATATAAATAAATATGACTACACTTAACCAACCGATTAAACGATTTTCAAATTGACTTTCTAAGGAAAACCTACCTGCTAATTACAACAAACATACTTTAAATAGTGATGTAGTAAAAGTCTTCAAAACATGGAAAAAAGATGGCTCATGATAAGTGAAACAAAAATGCTGGAATTGCTCTGACATACTCTGATAAAAAGGGAATAAAAGTTTCAGATAGGTGAACATGTTGAAATGCATGTATTATGTATGGTTAGGAAGATCCACCAGGTGATTATGTTATTGGGAAGAGCTAAGTACATTTATTTACCAAGACCATAAATAATGCACCGGTGAGAGGAAGTTGGAGTCACATAAGAATCTGAATTTATATGTGTAAATCTCTAATTATATTTTCATTTATTTCATGTCTTGCTTTTTCAGAAACCAGAAACATCCCGGAAAGTGATGGTACAGGATGACACCTTCAATCAAGCAGTGGTTCTAATTATTGTGATCGCCATGTTAGATGTAGTAACTTTGCAACAGCAGATTAACACAGCCTAATATACATGGTGTAAAGACATTATTTGGGGAATAAATTCTTTTCTATGTCAATCGGGAAAGGGAAATCAAAGGCAATGTGTATTATTTTACAACAGAAAATAATGTGTATTTTTTATTTTCTCTGCTAGGGCTATTCTACCTGTAATATGGTCCAAACAAATCTGGGTCATCTGCACATCCCATACAACATCACATTGATGATTTTACGTTGATCAAGCTAGATAGCATGAAGTTGCTAGCATGCCGAAGGCCTTTGTAAAACACGTGAGCTCCAGGGCCTGGGAAATAAATCCTATGAAAATTAAGGGATTTATGGAGAGTCTTTGGTCCTGGAGGCAGTAGAGTTCGCACTTGGTAATACTGCTCTAGCTCATGTGTTTATTGACAAATTTTTCAGCTTTGACTGGGGACTAGAGCACAAACTGGCTCTGGAGACTGTCTGAAATAGCATGCATACTTGTGGAATGGGACATACAGTACAGCAGACCATGTGGTGTAGGATGTATCACTGCTAAGAAAAGATGTAGTTTGAAGTTTGTGGCAAGGCACAGTGAGAGAATCATAATACCTCTGTTCTTCTAATGCAAATACATCGCATCTTTAGAAGACAAACACATTTTGAACAACAATCTATGGCATAATATTAGGTCCTTACAGAAACATAACGCCTGATCATGGTTCATACAGCACTATTTCTTGAAAGCAACCACCCACTTGGCAGCAAGCTAACTATGCCAGATTCTCTTGATTCTGGAAAGGACAGCAATTTTTCCTCATGGATATAGGTACCAGTTCTGGGTACATTTTTGTTTTTCTTTTCCAAATAGCTTCAGCCAGCACCATTTTCCAAATGATTATATAATTTTTTATCTACCAGCATGAAATTTGATGTAATATCACAACAGTCCAGGGGATCCTCTTTATAACAGAGGAAGGATAAAAGTAAGACCATAACCATGGGGTCCCCTGGTCATATTATGTACCTGAACTATCTAAATTTGCTGATCTGATAAAGCATTAGATGGTGAGCTGAAAGCATAGCTGAAATACCTACATAGCTTGAAGGGAATGCATGAAAAAAATGGTGCCTTCTACCAGGATGCAGTATAGGTGTTAATTCAAACATATCAATATAGCACTGTGTCCTCAATAGGAAGAGTACATGGAGTTCAAAAAACAAACAGTAGGAAAAAGAATGAGCCCAATAACACACATTTATATTCTCAATAACACACTGAGACATTGTGCACGTCTTGTTTCAAAACATTCAGAACCCCTTGCTTCTGAAACTAGAGGCAAAAGGAGGAATCACTATTTTACAAACAGAAAGTGGCTTGGATTATCAGGAGGAGCTGGGGGCTGCTAATACACCACAAAAGTCAGGTGAAAAATGGATAAAATCCAGGTGATCTACTTGGGTAACTTCTGGTACTGTTTGACTCAATTGTGATGGTAAATGGCGGGCATAGCACTCTTGGTCTTATATGGGAGCTCAGGTGGGCCTGTCTACTGAGACAGGGTTTCAGATCCCTCACATGTGAGTCTGTGGGTCAAAATATCAAGAAACCATAGAAGCCAGAAGAAGTTCTAGCTGAGGGTGAAGAGAATCTAGACTAGGTTGTGAAGAAAGAAAACAGTGGCTATTAACTGTAGACATGAGACTCTCTCGTATGTTTCCCATCAGAAAGAGAAGTTCACTAGTCTCCTAATGAAACAGGTCCCTGGATGTATATGAAGATGTGGAGCTAAACTACACAAGAGATGGCATGTAGTAGACAAAAAGATGTGGAGCTAAACTACACAAGAGATGGCATGTAGTAGACAAAAAGATGTGTCTTTAAAGAAAGAGGGGCTGCTTAACTGAAGGAAATGCCGTTGGCAGTCTCCAGCTCCTTGCTCCTTCAGGGTCTGCTTCAGATGCAGAGTGCTACCTCACCAAGGTCACAGAGTCCCCAGAGTAGCCCAGATGTAGTAACTGAACAAGGTGGGGGTATAAAAGCTTAGCCATATTTGCCTGTCATAGGACAAACAAACTTTGTCTCACTCTTTTCTGAGAACCAAGCCTGTGACACTTGAGTATTTCCAAAAGCAAACAACAGAATATTTACTAACCAATGCCATTCTTCTCTAACACCAATGCTCATGGAGGAAGCCTAGAGATATTCTCATACGTTGGCCTTATCCCACTGAAATTTTACAAAGTATAGCACTTTCATGTGAGGAGAAATGTTACAAATTAAATTAATGGGACTCTATGGTACATATAAGGCTTTATTTTAATGAGTTGAATTATAATGGAGTTGATTTTTATTATCTCCCAGGGTGATTTTATAATTGATACAATCACCTTTCTCCAAAAACTTCCTCTCTTAGCTACTGAATTCCATCTTGCTTGTTTTCTTTCTTAGTTTCCCTATGCCATTATAATAGGGGGCTAATAAGTGCCCCCTATTATGATAATGAGAAACAGTGTCTTCCCATATAAAAGAAATGCTTTAACAGATTTCTTTCCTGCAAATGAGTTAGAGAACCCTTCCTTCACCAAGTCAACCTAAGGACACCAATTCATGCCAGTATTTTCAGAGAGAACTCTGAGCTGGACATAAGGATCCCCATGTTCTTGTTCTGGTTATGTGTGGTCTCCAATTAAGTTAGTCTGTCTGACCCATAGTAGTCATATTTTTTTCCATGGAGATAGTCTCTGTCCTATATCATCATGTTATTGTTGTAGAATCTGAAAAGTTCTTATGAGAAAGTACATTGAAAAGTTAATAATACTTACATTGTAGAATGATTTTATTACCCAAGACATATCTTTGAAATTGTCTGAGATATTAAACTCATTCTTTAAATTTAGCTAAAATAATGTTTTGAATTCATTTGATTCTAATCAATAGAACTGTTGATAAAGCTGCAAATAGGGACAAATTAAACATGTAATAATGAGGTATAAAAGAGTGAAGCAATATTGTGGGAATCAGCTCATATTCATACTAAAATGTTTTGGATTGTTTAAAAACAGCAAAATAGAATAGTGAAAATAAAGCCTTGTCCGAAATAAAATAATATCCAAAAAAATCACCGTCTGATAAATCCAAAGTTAGCCTGAACTGCTCCATTGCATTATAATGAAAAAATTACATAAACCAACAAGCTTTGAAAAGACAGAGAAATCATTAGATATAAATAACACAGGATTACTTCAAACAAATTATATTCAACAAACTTTATGGCTGTGCAACACTCATTTCTGAAATAATAAAGAAAATGCATCATGAACTGCATATTGGGATCTTACTAAAGTACTTGATTGCCATGGCTCATAAAATTTTACTGGTAAAAAATTAGTAAAATTAGTTTTATATGAGCAGAGGAATTTGGCCTGAAACCTTAGAACAAAATTAAGGAAGTCAGAGTGGAGGATAAATTGGGATGTGCTCAGTGACTCCCAGCTTCTGGTCTGTAGAGTGGCTTCATAAAGTCTCCTGGGCCTTCATTAATGGATGGGACATACATACACAAATATGCCTAGGGCCTGCCTCAGGCCTCCTAATAGAGAATCTTAGTAGTAGAACTGGAGAATCTATATTTTGAACAAGATATCTCAGGTGACACTGATTTGCCGCCATGTTTGTGGATTACTAGCATGACCAAGTATATTGAAAAGGGAATACCTTAGCTCAACCAATAGCCAGAATGCCAAGTTCATTTAGAATGTATATGCAAGAGTGTTATCTGGGAGAAAGAGGTAATATAATTATTCTGAGACACTAAGCAAGATTGCATTGCCAAACCAAATCCAGAGAACATTGGACCCAACTGCATTCTCTGCCTGCCAATAAACACATCCTCTGCAGATTCATACTGCATGTAAGCCTCTAGGTGTGCCAGTTCCGTCACAAGAATGCATTCTCTCTACACTTATTCCGTCAGAATTATGATTCTAATCTGGCACTTACAAAAATTTTATTAGAGAAAATAAGTGTTACATGGCTAAAAATGTTGGATGACTAAGTGAATGTGGGGAACTTGGGTTAACAAAGTTAAATGGGTTTCTTTACTGTAGGGCTTTTAAAAAGCTGTGTATATTAATATGTGCTATGGACTTCAAATATAAGCTATGAAACACAGTACTTCAACACACTTTTATAAAAGTGTTTCACTCTTGTATATCTCATGATCACGTCCATGAAACACATTTAAACTTCACAGGATATATCTCTTGGGTCTAGTAGTCTGTGGAACACACTTTTGGAATCACTTTTATGTGCACTTAAAATCCCAGTTTCTTTTTGTTTGTTTTAAATTTACTTACTTTTTATTTCAATACATTTTAGGAGAACAGGTGAGGTTTGGTTACATGAATAAGTTCTTTAGTGGTGAGCACTCGCAGTACTTGGTTTTAATTTCATATTGCTAAAAGACACTAAATAGGTAGGAAAAACAGTCTCACCACCACAAGCCCTTCCCGACTCCCTGGCGGCAGCAGCAGTAGCATGGGGCAGAGAGCACTTCTGTGTGCTGGGGAGGGGGAGAGCCAGCAATTGTGAAAGATTGAATTCTGTACTGCCCTTGTTAGAGCAGAAAGCAAAACCAGAACAAACTCTGCTGACACCTGCCTATGGAGGATGCATTTAAATCAGCTGTAGCCAGAGGGTAATCACTGATCCCAATGAAGCAGAAATTCTGAAGTTGAAAAGTGCAATTGGCATACTAAAGAATGCAACAGAGTCTTTTAATATCACAATTGATCAAACAGAAGAAAGAATTAGCTTGAATACAAGCTATTTGAAAATACATAGAGTAGACAAAAGAAAAAAGAACAAATAACAAGGAAGCACACACTTACAGGATCTAGAAAATAGCCTAAAAAGGGAAGATATATGAGTTATGGGCCTTATAAGGGAGGTAGAGAGATAGGGGTAGAAAGCTTACTCAGGGAAATAGTAAGAGAGAGTTTCCCACACCTAGTAAAAGATATGAATATCCAAGTACTAGAAAGATATAGAACACAAAACAAAGAAAACTACTTCAAGGCATTTAATAATAAAACTCCAAAAGTCAAGGGTCAAGAAAGGATCCTAAAAGCAGCAAGGAAAAGGAAACAAATAATATAAAATGGAGCTACAATACATCTGACAGCAAACTTTTCAGTGGAAACGTTATAGGCCAGGAGAGGATGTCATGACATGCTAAAAGTCCTGAATAAAAAAATCTTTTATCCTAGAGTAGTATATCTGGTAAAATTATTCTTCAAACATAAAGAAGAAATACTTTGCCAGACAAACAAAAGGTGAGGGATTTCATCAACACCAGATCTGTCCAACAAAGAATGCTAAAGGGAGTATTTCAATCAGTAAGAAAAGGATGTTGATGAGCAATAAGTAATCATCTGAAGGCACAAAACTCGCTGGTAACAGTAAGTATGCAGAAAAACACAGAATATTGTAACACTGCAACTGTGGTGTGTAAACTACTATTATCTTATGTAGAAAGACTTTAAAATAAACTAATAAAAAATGTTAACTACAACTTTTCAAGACACAGACAATACAATAAGATATAAATAGTAACAACAAAAAGTTAAAAAGTGGAGGAATGAAGTTAAGGCATAGAGTATTACTTTTCTTTGGTTGTTTGTTTCGTTTATGTAAACAGTGTTCAATTGTTTCAGCTTAAAATAACGGATCATATGATAGTATTTGCAAGCCTCATGGTAACCCAAAAAAAAAAAAAAATACCATGGATACACAAAAAGTAACAAAGGAAGGAACTAAATCATATCACCAGAGAAAATCACCTTCACTAAAAGGAAAAGATAAAAGACATAAAGAAAGAAGACCACAAAATGACCAGAAAATAAATAATAAAATAGCAAAAGCAATCCTTACTTATCAATAGTAACATTGAACGTAAACTCACTAAACCCGCTAATCAAAAGACATAGGGTGATTAAATGAATATAAAAAACAATATGCAATGATCCATTGCCTACAAGAAACACACTTCACCTATAAAGACAAACATAAACTGAAAATGAAGGGATGGCAAAAGGTATTCCATGCCAACGGAATCTACAAAAGAACAGGAGTTGCTATATTTGTATCACAAAAAATAGATTTAAAGACAAAACTATAAGAAGAGACAAAAAAAGGTCACCATATAATAATGAAGTGGTCAATTCAGCAAGAGGATATAATGATAGTAAATATATATATGCACCCAACACTGGATCACCCAGATATATAAAACAAATACTAGTAGATCTAAAGAGAGACATAAACTTCAATACAATAATATATAGAGACTTAAACACTCCACTTTCAGCATTGGATAGGTCATTCAGACCAAAAAAAAAAAATCAACAAAGAAACATCAGACTTAATCTGCACTATAGACCAAATAAATCTAATAGATATTCACAGAAGATTGTATCCTACAGCTTAACAATACACATACTGTTCCTCAGTACATGGATACTTCTTAAGTGTAGACCATATGTCAAGTCACAAAACAAGTCTTAAGGCATTCAAAAAAAAAAAAGAAATAATATAAAGCTTATTCTCTGATCACAATAGAATAAAACTAGAAATTAATAACAAGAGGAATTTTGGAAACTATACAAATACATGGAAATTAAACAATATACTCCTGAATAACCAGTGGGTCAATGAAACAAATTAAGAAGCAATTTAAAATTTCTTGAAACAAAAGATAATAAAAACATGATATGAATTAACCAAAAACATAAAAAAACTTCACAATGAAAAACATAAAACACTGGTGAAATAAAGAGGACACCAAAAAATGAAAGTATATCCCATGTTCATGGATCGAAGGAATCAATATAATTAAAATGTCCATACTACCCAAAGCAATCTACAGATGCAATGCAATGCCTATCAGAATATCAGTAACATTCTTCACAAAAATAAAAATAAAAATTCTAAAATGTATATGGTACTACAAAAGACCCAGAATAGCCAAAGTTATCCAAAGCAACAAGAAGAAAATGGAAGGGATCACGTTACCTGACTTCAAATTATACTACAGAATTACAGTAACCAAAACAACATGAAACTGGCATAAAAACAGATACATATACCAATGGAACAGAATAGAGAATCGGGAAATGAATCCACACACCTACAGTAAACTCATTTTTAACAAAGTTGCCAATAATATACACTGGGGCAAAGACAGTCTCTTCAATAAATGATGCTAGGAAAGCTGAATATCCACATGAAGAAAGATAAAATTAGACTCTATCTCTTGCCATTTACAAAAATCAAATCAAAATTTATTAAGGACTTAAATCTAATACCTCAAGCTATGAAACTACTACAATAAAACATTGAGAAAATGCACCAAGACATCAGCCTCACCAGATATCTTGCGTAATACCCCACAAGCACAGGAAATCAAAGAAAAAATGGACAAATGGGATCACTTCAAGTAAAAAATCTTCTGCACAGCAGAGGAAACAATGAACAAAGTACATAGATAAATCACAGAATGGGAGAAAATATCTGCAAACTATCCATCTGACAAGGAATTAATAACCAAAATACATAAGGAGCTTGAGCAACTGAATACGAAAAAAACTAATAATCTGATTTAAGAAAGGGTAAAATATTTGAATAGACATTTTTCAAAAGGAGACATACAAATGGCAAATGAACATATGAAAAGGTGCTCAACATCATTGAGAAATGCAAATCAAAACTGCAATGAGATATCATCTCACCCAGTTAAAATGGCTTTTATTCAAAAGACAGGCAATAATAAATGCTGGTGAGGATGTGGAGAAAAATGAACCCCCATACACTGTTTGGAATGTAAATTAGTACCACTGTGGATAACAGTTTGAAGTTTCCTCAGAAAACTGAAAATAGAGCTCTATACAATTCAGCAATTCCACTTCTCGCTATATACCCAAAAGAAAGGAATCAATATATCAAAGCGATATCTGCACTCTCATATTTGTTGCAGCTCTATTCACAATAGCCAAGATTTGGAAGCAACCTAAGTGTACATCAGCAGATGAATGGATAAAGAAAATGTGGTATTTCCGCATGTTCTCACTCATAGGTGGGAACTGAACAATGAGATCACTTGGACACAGGAAGGGGAACATCACACACCGGGTCCTTTTGTGGGGAGGGGGGAGGGGGGAGGGATAGCATTAGGAGATATACCTAATGTAAATGACGAGTTAATGGGTGCAGCACACCAACATGGCACATGTATACATAGGTAACAAACCTGCACGTTGTGCACATGTACCCGACCAACTTAAAGTACAATAAAAAACGAAAAGATAAGATAACCCCCCCCCCAAAAAAGAAGAAAATGTGGTATTTATACACAGTGGAGTACTATTCAGCCATAAAAGCAGAATGGAATTCAGTCATTTGCAACAACATGTATGGAACTGCAGGTCATTATATTAAGTGAAATAATCCAGGCACAGAAAAACAAACATCACATGTTCTCACGTATTTGTGAGATCTAAAAATAATAATAATTGAACCCATGGAGAGAGAGTAGAAGTATGGTTACCAGATGCTGGGAAGGGTAGGGGAGGTAGTGGTGGGGAGGTTGGAATGGTTAAGGGGTACAAAAAATAGAATGAATGAATAAGGCTTAGTATTTGATAACATAACAGGGTGACTACAGTCAATACAGATTTAATTGTACATTTCAAAATAATGAAAAAATATAATTGTATTGTTTGTAACACAAAGAATAAATGCTTGAGAGATGGATATCCCATCTTCCATAATGTGATTATTATGTATTGCATACCTGTATCAAAACATTTCATGTCCTCCATAAATATATACATCTACTATGTACTCACAAAATTAAATAGAAATTTTTTTAATTTAAAAAATTCTTGACTGACAGTTATTCTCTTTAAGGAGGCTAAAGATAGGATCTCATTCCTTTCTGGCTTTGAAGGTTTCTGCTGAGAAGTCCGCTGTTAGTTCAATAGACTTTCCTTTTTAGGTTACCTGATGCTTTGTTCTCACAGCTCTTAGAATTCTTCCCTTCACATTGACTTTAGATTGTCCAATGAACATACGCCTAGGTGATACCCTTTTTGCACTGAATCTCCCAGGAGCTCTTTGAGCTTATTGTATTTGGATGTCTAAATCTCTAGCTAGGTCAGGGACGTTTTCCTCAATTGTTCTCTCAAATAAGTTTTCCAGGGTTGGAATTGGTGGTTCATGCCTGCAATCCCAGCACTTTGGGAGGCTGAGGCAGGTGGACCATGTGAGCCCAGGAGTTCAAGACCACCCTGGGCAACATGGTGAAACCCTATCTCTACAAAAAATTACAAAAAATTAGCAAGGTGTGATGGCATGTGTCGGTAGTTACCGCTACTCAGCAGACTGAGATGGGAGGATCACTGGAGCCCTGGAGGTCAAGGATGCGGTGAGCTGTGATTGTGCTACTGCACTCCAGCCTAGGTAACAGACTGAGACTGTCTCAAGAAAAATAAGTTTTCCACACTTTGTGCTGCTTCTTCTCTCTTAGGAATGCCAGTGATTCTTGAGTTTGGCCATTTTGCATAATCCCAAATTTCTTGGAGACTTTATATATTTCTTTTATTTTTTTCTGTATGTTTGTATGATTGCATTAATTCAAAAGCTTTGTCTTCAAGGTATGAAATTCTGTCTTCTATTTGGTCTATTCTATTTTTAAAAGTTCCAACTGCATTTTGTAATTTCCTAAATATATCTTTCTTTTCCATAAGTTCTAGTTGTTTTTTCTTTAAAAATGTCTATCTCTTTAAAAAAATTTTCATGTATGTCCTGAATTGTTGCTTTTAAATTTCTTTATGCTGATTTTCACCTTTCCATTGTATCTACATGAGTAACTTAATAATAAAACTTTTGCTTTCTTTATCTGATATTTCAAAGATTTCATCCTGGTTTAGATTCATTTCTGGAGAGCTAGTGTGATTTTCTGGTGTGTTATGGAACCTCTATTTATATTGCCAGAATTATTTTTCTTGTTCCTTTTCATTTGGGTAGACTGAGTCTTCTAATTATTTTTGAGTTTATTTTTGATTTGACTTAAAAAAAAATTCCACCTGTAGGATGTGACTTTAATTATTTCAGTTCATTGTAATTAAATTTGGCTCTGACTTCTTTAGGGTGTGAAGACTTTGTATGAGTTTCTTTGTTATAAAGAGACTTTGTATGATGGCTTCTCAGATTATGGTTGTAGTAGCAAAATGGTAGGTGTGCAAGCATTTTCACTGTCTTTTATGGGGTGAAATGGAAGAGGTCCCTTGAAGATTATCTCATTCCCCAGTGGTGTGCACTTTTTATTTTACCTTTTCCTCTAGTATTTTATTCATTGGGTGAGATAGTTCACATTTCAGGCCAGTAAGAAAGGTGCCCATGGGAAAAAACTGGCTGTGTCTAAAGCAGGTGGGTAAATGAAATATCCGATGGTGGACAGAGATCCTAGCCTTGACAGAGGTGGCTGGGGAGCTCTTAGTGAAATGCACTCAGGTCTTTTCATGGGGAAGAGAAGGAGCCACATCAACTCCCCTCCTAGGGCAGGAGGAAAGTGATCCACCTCCCAGTCACATTCCCGACCCAGTGTTCCAGCTATTCAGATCAGACAGGCTCCTCCTTTCGTCTGCAGGAATGTAGACGTTCCATGTAGAGAGAGAATTTGATTCTACCTCTTGTGCAAGTGCAAAACTGGAGTGCACTCCTCCTGTGCAGATGCCATCACCCTGAAGTATTCCAGAAAAGCTGCCTACAGGTGTACCCATGCCAAGGACCCATGGAGGAAGCCCCAGCTGTGTCTGCAGTGGTCGATGAGGAGAAAAGAAATCTCTTTCTCTAAGACTCTTCTCGAGCACCAGGGTTGCCCTGACTGTTGAGTTGAACTGGAAACTTTCCCCCATTGAGCCCAGGACTGTACCTATGCCTCTACTGAAAGAAACTTCTCACAAGCAGAAAGTTTTGAGACTCAAGGCCACCATCTGGATTCTTTTGTCCCATAGGGTGATTCTTTAATGGGATGTACCTCCCCACCTGTACCCCAGGAGTAGGAGTCCCTGAGAGATTACTGTGAATACTGCTGCTTCTCTGGGTCTAGCCACCCAACTGGACTGCCTATGCTGGTGCTGGGAAATGTCTGCATGGGATCCAGTGATGTGACCTACTCTCAAGACTTCCAGCAGTGGGTACCAGCATCAGTTCTGATAGGGGTAGCAGAGGAGTGAGGTAGACTCTGTGAGATTCCTTGATTACAAATTAGGTTTAATGTGTTCTTCTTCTCAAATGCCAGTTGTAGTAGTAATGAACTGGTCATGTGGACACACTCAGGACCAACTGGTTAGCCAGGGTGATGTGGGCAATGGTGATAGATAAGGTCACACAAGTTATCTCCCTCCTGGGCACTGTGTTATTCAGCCTGCAGATGCTGTCATGGATTGTCAGTTGGCCTCCAGCCAGGAGGTGGCGCTTGCAAAATAGCACTGGCTGCAGTAGTAGCAATGGGATTTGTGTTTGCCTTATGTTGCCCAGGGGAGGTACTCCGGTGTCTCAGGCAGTGAGCAGGGACATAGACCTCCCAAAAGCTTCTCTCCTTTGTGTTAAGCTACCAGGGTGGGTGGAGGGGCAAAGTCAGGTGGAGGCTGGGTCTGGAAAGTCCGTGCTCTGGCTCTCCACATGAAAGTGCAAGCAGCAGCCCCAGTGAGGAGCAGAAGACAGTTCTCTGGCCACTGGGGTAATGTTCCAGGGAGGCACACAGCTGCTGCTGCTGCACAGAACAGTCCACAAGGGAGTGGGGATTAGCGGGAGCAATAAGCCCCACCCAGCTCCCATACACTTGGTAAGCCAGGTCTCCCACTTGCAGTGTTCCACTAGCAGAAGCTAGCTAGGTTCCAGTCAGTCCGTGCTCAGAACTCAAAACAGTCCTAGGCTGTAAGTCTTCTCCACAGAGACAGAAACCACTGAGGCTTTCAGGCCCCTCCCCTCCCAGGCTGCCCATGAAGCAGGGTCGCCCAGCTCCTCACTTAAAATTATATCTCAAATCTCACCTGGGGCATTCTCGCAATCTGTGACCACCCTGAGTTAGCTGGCAGAGTTTCACAAGGCTCCTTGTTAGGTAGCATTAGCGATGGCTTCCCTCCTTCCCTGCTGGAGACTGGGAGTGCACACACAGCAGGTCCTGATGCTGCTCCTTTTCATATACTCCCAACCATGCACTAAATCAGATCCAGAGCTGGGTAAGGTTAAGACCTTCCTCACTGGCCTGGATTGCCAGGTTCCCTGGTGGAAATTATATCCCACAGGTAGCTTATCTACCTCTCAAACAGTTTGATAGTTTCTTAAAAAGCTAGACATACACCAACCATATATATCACTCATTCCATTTCTGAGTTTTTACCCAAGCAGGTAGGAATGAGAAGTAGGAATTGCAAAAGGCACAAGGAAACTTCTGTGAGTAAATTACGTTCATCATCATTATTGTTTTAATGGCTTCCTGTGTGTACATATGTCAAAACTTGTGCCATTATACAATTTAAACACGTAGTTTTTTGTATATTGATTATACCTCAGTAAAGCTCTTTAGGAAAAGGAGAGTATGTTTATCTTATATTGAACTCAGGAGGGGAAATAAGTCTCCTCTGAGAATTAGTAATTATAGCTTGTCCTCATGTAGATTTGACTTGTAAAATTGCACTAACTAATGCCTCTGGAGGCCCCAAGATGAGAAATGAGTATAAATTTACCCCGCTAGAAATCCTGTTAAGAGCTAAAACAAATTTATCTTAAGGGAGACACTCTGAATTTTAACCTTGTTGTATTCCTACCATAAAGTCATGAAATTTAAATTTAAGTTTGTAATACAGTATTCCCAAATATTCAAGAAAGTAGAAAGCCATGGGTGAAAGCTGGAATTCTCCACAGGAACCCCCACAGGACATAAGTACTGATTTATCATATATAAAATATAAATTTCATTAAAATACTTAAAGACATTAAAATACAGAATTTGAAAACTAAGGTAAATTTCAATGAGAAACAAATTCCACATTTAAAAATAAAGATCATATTCACTGAAGTTACACAAGAAATAAACAGTGAATAAGATTAAGTTAAAAAGAAAATCAGTGATCTGAAACGTAGATCTACAGAAATTACATGAAATATGTCACAAAGAGCTAGACATTTAATGATAAAAGAGATTAAGAGATTTGGAAGATATAATAAGTTCCAATATGCTTCTAATCACAGTTTAAATAAGCAATACTCATGAGACAGTGAGAGAGAAATTATGCAAATAAAAATTGCTGAAAGTTTTCTATAACTGGTAAAAATCAAGAGTGTTTGGATTCAGAAGTTCATCAGTTCCTAAGGAGAATAAATAAATCCAAGAAATGCTGATGAATCAGGTAGTTGTAGAGCATAGACAATAATTTTAATAAAAATCTTCAGTATTTTATGTTTAAATTTTTACGTACCATTTTCAGGGGATTTTTTTCTCTATGCATTAACCCACTGAACACTTCTATAAGAAAATTTATTGCCACTTAAAACACTTAAGAATTTATTTTAAAATGCTCAGAAATGTGATATGGCAAAAATAAAAACAAAGCCATATTCAGGAAACTTCGGGTTCAAAAGCTCAGCTGTGCCACTTGTCAGCAATATGCCGTTGTTCCCTATGTAAGCAAGAAGCAAACATTGTCTGGAAGCAAGAGATATCGATTTTTGTTTCAATTCTACCTGTAATTTATAATTCCATTATTACTAAACTAACCATCATTCCATACTTAATTATCCTTTTGAAAAAATGCACTTAAATTACTTCGCCTGTCATCCAGGGGTGTTAAAAGGCAAAATAATAATGGAAGATAAATGTTAAAATGGTTTGGAAAAATATGACACAAAATTGACACTTATTATTTAAGGCTATTTTTGAGTTGAGTGTTCTGTTTTAACTAGTTATCACCCTTAGAGTCAGAACTTTATGTCTTTGCTGCTGTTTCATAAGTACAAAGCACGCCATAGTAGATAAGGATTCAAGAGACTGCTTAGAGGGCAAACTTTGTAGCTTACTAGAAGAATGCCCTGAGTCAAGTCAGAGAATCTCCAAAAAGAAAGGGATGATAAATGTCATATGTGGGCTTCCATGCGTATTTATTAATAAGCAATTGAATCTCCTTTACCACAGCCTTGTCAATGGATGGTTAAACTTATGATTGAATATGTCTTGTGATGACAAATGGAGTACTGCCTAAGAAAGTCAATTCTGAGTGTCAAAAAGCTATTCCTTATCCTGGCACACTCAACCTTAATGACACTTATTTTCCCCCAAAAGAGAGTGGAGTGATAATAATAGCAACCATTTATTAACTACCTACTATATGTCAAGCATGGAATTAGGCACTTTCCATAGTTAAATTCTAATCATCACAAATTCCTGCAAGATAAGTGTAACTATCCTCCTTTGACATTATAAGGAAACTGAGATTCGAATTTAAGTGTCTTTGCCTAAGGCCACACACTAATCATTAGAAAAATCTAACTCTGGCTTCCAGTCTGCTAAGATTGCTGTAAAAAAAAAAAAAAAAAAATTAAATTAAATCTTACAAGAAAAAGAGATTTGTAAATTGAATTTTAAAAAAATAAAAGCCGCTCTTATAATTACTGTAAATGTTTACCTGGTAGGACCGGTGTTCAATTTCATAAAGCCTAGCCCACTTATTAGCATGACAGAGATGCTCAATAACAGTTCATTTACTTATCTTAAATACAGAATGGTACACTGTTAGACATATTCAATAATGCTGAGGTCTACCAAATCTTAATTCCAATGAAGAAATTAAGAAACAAGAAAGGCAGTATTTCTATAAAAATAAGACAGTTTAATTGAATCCAAATGTTCTTTCAGAATAATTCTGATTATACTGATTTTGGTTGTATTTTTGAGGATTTATGTTATATTTTCTATTCTTATTGGAAATTGTTAAAAGTTTAGGAAAGATGATTTACACCTGTCGTCCCAGCTACTCAGGAAACTGAGACAGGAGAATTACCTGAGCCCAGGAGTTTGAGACCAAAAGTTAAGAAAAGAGTTCAGAAAAATTTCCAACCTTACCGGAATGGCACACAATCATGGAAGACTGTCATAATTCTGAGGCTTTAGGCTTTTAAAATATGAGAAAGTGTCAGGAAGGCAGTTTTTCAAGATTTCAACTTAAAAATATCCTTACCATAATCTTACCTATGTGCTATAGGGTTGACTTAATGTCTCTTCCAAGAAAGTCATGAAATTGTAAAAAACAAAGGCATAAAATTTAAAGTTTCTCAGAGAAAACACCAAGAAGAGGATAAAATAAAGAATTATCACTGTGCCTTTATCTTTCCCCTGGAATCCACATGCACCTCCAAACGCGAAGGTGGGATGGGGGCTTCCTAAAGCCAGCAGGGGTTCCCACAAAGTGCCCTCAGGTCCTCCCCTCCATGGGTACCCAGGCACTGACCTCAGGGGGGCCTCCATCTTGCATTCACTTCTTAGACTTCTTTGTCCATAACTTCCTCCTTGATTCTCACAAACCTGATTCCAGCTTCCTTTGCTAAATTCACACTCTGTGTCTGTCTGGATTCAGCGGTCAATTTTTAAAATTAACTTAAAATTAAATTAACTTAATTTTTAAGTTCCAGGGTACATGTGCAGGTTGTTACATAGTTAAATGTGCGCCATGGTTGTTTGCTGCGCCTATCAACCCACCACCTAGGAGTCAAGCCTGGCATACGTTAGCTATTTTTCCTGATGCTCTCCCCATACCCTGTCCTGCCACAACACCCCCCCCCCCGCCAATGTGTGTTGTTCCCCTCCCTGTGTCTACGTGTTCTCATTGTTCAGCTCCCACTTATAAGTGAGAACCTGTGGTGACATGAATAGAGCTGGAAGCCAACGCAGGAACAGAAAATCATCAGTTCATTTCAACGAATATTTGTTTAAGCTCTACTATTCCCCAGACTCTGCTAGACCATGATAAAATGGTGACAAAACACACAAGCTCTTGCCTCTCAGAGTTCCCAGTCTGGTGGGAAATGATCGCATCAATGAAAGAAAGGTAGAAGTCGAATAAGCATTTCAAAAGAGAAAGTCATGGTACCAGAAGTGCCTGAAACAGAGAATTGACCAGTCACAGAGGCCAGGAAAAGTTTTCCTGGAGAAACGACACATGTGTTGAGATCTGAAGTAAAGTTAGGAGTTATGTCAAAGAAAATCCAAATCTGTAACAATTGAAAAAATACCAGAAAAATTTGTTTATGCTTCTGTTGAGTTTCCTGTTTATATGCTTTATTAGTGTAATCGTTCCCTGCTACATCTGTAACAAGTTACCATACACTTACTGGTTTACAGCATCACTGATTTAATCTCTTACAATTCTGGAGGCCAGATTTCTGAAATGGGTTCCACCGGACTGAAATCAAGGGGTCAGCAGGGCCTGCCTTCTCTGGAGAACCTAGAGGACAATCCTTTTCCTTTTTTTTCCCGGCATCTGGAGGCTGCCGTCATCCTTGGCTCATGCTGAGAGGAGCCGGGCACATTCCTCAGCCCCGGGCTCAAAACAAACAAGCCCAATACAAACACATCCCATCCTCCCATCCCACCACATATCACCATATATCTCTCAAACTTCCTGAGCCCAGTACAAACACATCCCATCCTCCCATCCCACCACATATCGCCATATGTCTCTCAAACTTCCTGAGCCCAGTACAAACACCACCTGGAAAAGTCTCCGATAAGGAGGCAGCCGTTCAAAGTTTTACTGAAAGCGTGGGAACCAAAAGAATTCCTTTGTTCCCCTGTAACTTTCGGGCTATAAAAAGCAAACACTCGCATTGTTCGAGGCCCTCTTGTATGCTGTGTAATGGAGGGACCAAGTTCGAACTTGTCATAAAGATCCTTGCCGCTTGGCTTTGACTCTGGACTCTGGTGGTCTTCTTTGGGGAATAGAGGGTCTGGGCATAACAATGCCTTACATCACATTGTCATTTCTTGCCCTGCTTCCATTGTTACAATGCCTCCTGCCTCTCCTGGATTAAAATCTCCCTGTCTCCCCCTTATAAGGTACTTACTATGCCATTCAGGGCCAACACAGATAACCCAGGATCATCTGTCCATCTCAAGATCCTTAACTGTATCATATGTGCAATATCCTTTTTGCTATCTAGAGTCACAGTCACAGATTCCAGGGATTGGAATGAGGATATCTTGGGACGGGGGAGGGATTACCCAGCCCACCACAATCAATAATTCTATCTTCCCACAGTTTTAAAAAACAAAACAAAACAAAACAAGCTTCAGCATAAACTCACTGCCTAAGTGAATACACTGCTGCATTCCCTAGGAACCCTTCAGGACAGAGGCACTCCATCTTAATAAAGAATTTGGCCCAACTTCCTCTTGGCCCAAAGCAGCTGCTGTTGCCTAGATTACACCTGGCATCACCACCACCAGCACCACTGCAGGGGACAGATCACACTCAATGACTGCTCCGTGCAGTATAGCGACGCCTCCCCCCACCTCCATTCAGGACAAGTTGGAAAGGCCATCCCTGTACCCCTGCTCCCCAGGGGCCTCTGCTGGGTCTGTTCAGCTTCCGCCTCTATCCAGTCCTGCCTTCTTTGCTCCCTCACAGGTGCTGCTCCTAAGACCTCTTCCAAATAAACCTCCTGCATGTACATTTTTGCCTCAGAGTCTGTTCCCAAAACCTGATTATTGGCAGGAATCATACAGAATTTTAGTTTCGGATGTTTACCAAAGATTATTTTTGATTTTTTTTCCCTTGATTTAAAAATACAAAATGAAAACATTAACTTGACTGAGATATCTGATCATTCTTTCTTCTCTGGTCCTGTCCTCTTAGAATTATTTTTCTTTTTATTGACATACTTCAAAAGTGTTTTAAATTTTTTTTAATGCCAGATCTGAGCTTTATATGGCAGAGAATGTTTTAACAGACCCTTACACTAAAATAATAGTTTGGCTGGATATGAGACCTAAGCTCAAAGTGCATTACTTAACCACTTTGAAAATATTATTCCATTATCTCCTTGCATAGTGATTGAAGTCTGATGTCTAAATGATGTTCATCTTTTATAGTTAACCTATTCTTTCTCTTTAAAGCTTTTGTAATTCTCTGTTATCTTCGGTGTTCATAAACTAGAATGCATCTGAGTGTAGTTCTTTCCTTATCTCTCTTTGCTTTGTTTTGTGCACTGTGAGCCCTTTCACCAAGAGCCAATCATCACCTTCTTCTAGAAAAGATATTATTTTTGAACTCTGTCCTTCCCTTTTCATTTATTTTGTCCCTCTCATTCTGGGCATCCTGCCACCCACAGATTATACATCTTCCACCTTACATGTCCCTCTAAATTTTATATTATATTTCATCTACTATATTCTTATTCTGCTGCCTACAAGAAGACTGACTCAACTAAAAATCTTCCAAAACACTGGTTTATTCTTTAGCTGACTTGATTCTTTCATTTATCCAATAATGTATTTTCTATCACTGTTGCTTTATATTTCATATCCAATGTTTCCAACTGATATATATATTATATATATATATATAATTTTTGTTTTTATTTCAATAGCTTTTGGTGTACAGTTGGTTTTTGGTTACATGGATAAGTTCTTTAGTTGTTATTTCTGAGATTTTAATGCACCCGTCACCAGAGCAGTGTATACTATATTCAAAATGTAGTCTTTAATCCCTCACCCCTCTCCCAAAAATCCCCCTGCGAGTCTCCAAGGACCATCATTCTTATGCCTTTGCATCCTCATAGCTTAGCTCCCACTAAGTGAGAACATACAATATTTGGTTTTTCATTCCTGAGTTACTGCACTTAAAATAATGGCCTCCAGTTCTATCTAAGTTGCTGCAAAATAAATTATTTTGTTTCTTTTTATGGCTGAGTAGTATGCCATGCTGTATATATACCACATTTTCTTTGTCCACTCATTGATTGATAGACACTTATGTTGGTTCCATATGTTTGTAATTGCAAATTGTGCTACTATAAACATGTGTGTAAACGTGTCTTTTTCATATAACAACTTATTTTCCTTTGGGTAGATACTCAGTAGTGGGATTGCTGAGTTGAATGGTAATTCTACTTTTAGTTCTCTAAGGAATCTCCAAACTGTTTTCCATAGTGGTGGTACTAATTTACATTCCCACCAACCAAACTGATAGGCTTTTAAAAAGTTCTTCATTTTGCTTCATAGTACCAATATGTTCTTTTGAAGATAGTGTGTTTATTTCATATTATTAATCTATATAGGTGATTTACCTTTCTTCATCTGGCATATGTTATTTATTATTCTTTTCTTTCTTTTACAGTGATTGTACTTCTCAGATATTAATTTAATTCTGCTTGATAACTTATGCAGCCCTGGGACTATTGGCTACCTTTTTAAGGTACAGTGTATTTAGACATGTCTGAAAGCCCAGGCCCTAGTCTGCATTTCTCCTTTGAGTTTAAAAAGATAGAAGAAAATCTGCCCCAGGCAAGAATGCTAATTACGCACATTTGTTTGCTGCCATTACACCAAACAATTCACCTCCTTAAGCTCTTTCAAAGAAGGAGCACTGGCAGAATGTCACCTCCTTAGAGTACAATCCTCTAGTCTTGATTGTGAAGAAAAGAGAGAAGGAGTCAAGGCTCACCGCCTACCAGTCTGGAACTCACCTCATGTACTCAGCTCTTCATCTCAACCTGATTTGTGTACTATCCTGAGAATCACAATAGACACTGCATTGTCTGGTCACCAGAAAGTGAACAAAGGACTAGGCCAGGTATATTTGGATTGGCAGCAACCCCAGATGATATACAGTACTTAACATTCATACAATTAGAACAAAATATGTTCTGTCTAGTGAAAAGAAGAAAAGAATTAAAAAGTACTGAAAATAAAAAATACAAAATAAGATAGCAAATGTAACACATAATATTTAGGAAATCAGAAAAAAAAAATATAGGGTAAATTGCCCATCAAAAGACATCAATTCCCAGAGGGCATTAAACAAACAATCAAAAAAATAACCAAAAATATGTCTTCTGAAATATGTCAAAAGAATGGAAGGTGAATGAGAAAATGGAAAATAATGAAAAAATATATCTGAAAATTATGTTTAAAAAACTAATTTTAGTATCTGACAATAAATAATTCAAAACAAAAAAAAAGTTACAAGGCTGAACAGGTACATTATATATAAATAAGGAATGATTATTCTTGAAATAAAATTCATTATGAATATGATACATTGAACAATATAGTCTCAAATCACATCAAGCAATAACTGAAAAATTCAGAAGAAACTAAATCAATAAAAATATTATTGTAACACATTCTCCTTGGAACATAATAGGTGAAGCAGGCAAAAATAGCAAAAAGGCAGACAATCTGGATACCAGAATATTCATACTTAGAATAATTTGAATACTAGTTTTTATAATTTATTGACTTCTCAAAGAAATTACTCATCCACTAGGTAACAAAAGGAACTCTTAATAAATTTCAAAGAATAAACACCATATCTACTATATCCTCTGTTCCTATATTATTAACATAAAAATTAATAGTGATGAAAAAGAAAAAAGATAAAAGATAAAAATTCTCAATGTCTCAAAACTAAATAAAATATTGTTTAATAATATGGGCTTCAACAATAAATTACAAAACACTTAAAAGTAATCACTAAAAGAACACTAAGTCAAAATGTATATAACTCAACTAAAGCAGTATTTGGAAGAAAGTTTATAGTTTTCAGTATATTTACTGGGAAATGGAAATGATTGGAAACAAATGGGCTTAGTATTAACAGTTTAAAGCAGGAAAAATGAACAAAAATATACCCAAAATTAAAGTAGGAAATTATCGGGGGAACCCTCCCCCAGTATCTCAACATAGGTTTTTTCTATTTTCCATAAGTGTCAGCCGACTGAGAAATAAAGAGAAAGAGTACAAAGAGAGGAATTTTACAGCTAGGCCACTAGGCGTGACATCACATATCGGTAGGATCGTGATGCCCACCCAAGCCTCAAAACCAGCAGTTTTTTATTAAGGGTATCAAAAGGGGAGAGGGTGTATGAACAGGGAGTAGGTTACAAAGATCACATGCTTCAAAGGGCAAAAAGTGGAACAAAGATCACATGCTTCTGAGGAAACAGGACAAAGGGCAAATGGCAGAATTCCTGATTAGGGTCTATGTTCAGCGGTGCACATATTGTCTTGATAAACATCTTAACAGAAAACAGGGTTCAAGAGCAGGTCTGACCAAAACTTTACCAGGATGGAGTTTCCCAATCCTAGTAAACCTGAGGGTACTGCAGGAGACCAGGGCATATCGCAGTCCTTATCTCAACCGCATAGGGCAGACATTTCCAGAGTGGCCATTTATAGACCTCCCCCCAGGAATGAATTCCTTTCCCAGAGTATTAATATCAATATTCCTTGCTAGGAAAAGAATTTAGTGATATCTTCCCTACTTGCACATCCGTTTATAGGCTCTCTGCAAGAAGAAAAATATGACTCTTTTTGCCTGACCCCACAAGCAGTCAGACCTTATGGTTATCTTCCCTTGTTCCCTAAAAATCGCTGTTATTCTGTTCTTTTTCAAGGTGCACTTATTTCATATTGTTCAAACACACATGTTTTACAATCAATTTGTTCAGTTAACACAATTATCACAGTGGTCCTGAGGTGACGTACGTCCTCAGCTTACGAAGATAACAGGATTAAGAGATTAAAGACAGACATAAGAAATTATAAAAGTATTATTTGGGAACTGATAAATATCCATATTAAAACAAAATCTTCACAGTTTATGTTCCTCTGCCACGGCTCCAGCTGGTCCCTCCATTCAGGGTCCCTGACTTCCCGCAACAAGAAATAAATAACGGAAAAGATAGAAATCAATGACTAAGAGAACAGAAGATGCATGAGATCAACAAAACTAAAGTGATTTATTTGAAGGGATTAATAGCATCTGGAAGACCTCTGAAAAGAGAATTCAAGAAAAAAAAAGTGAATATGTAAACAAAAAATGAAAACAGAAAGATAAAAAAATTACTTCATAAAGATTAGTTTCAAAAATGAAACACTGTTGTATGCAGCTGTGTGCTAAAAATATGGAAACATATGAACACTAATTCTAAACTAATTTATGTGCATAGACCCCTGAATCATGAAATTGCTTACTGATACTAATTATTAGCTAATTAAAGCTAAAACTGGTTAAAAATTCATACATCAGGATCAAATAGAATGCATTTCAGGAATGCAAAAGTGCTTTGACATTAGAAAATCTATCAATGTGAATAAGATCATTAATTCAACATATACAGTGATAGTATTTGATGAAATTTCAATACTTTAAAAGTTCAAAGCAAGTTGGGAATACAATAGGTGTTCTTTAACTTAAAAAGATCATATAACAAAAAATTTACATCAAATATTATACTTAAAGGTGAACTTTAGATGGGTTTTTATTCATATTCAAAAAAAAAAAAAAAACAAGGATAGCTCCTATCTAGCTAATGCTCCAGATGGTTCTATAAATGTAGTAATTGCAATTAGACAAGCAAAAGAAAGTAATACTTATAAGAATAGAATAGGAAAAAATAAAATATCCATTTTTTTTTGCAGAAAATCTGATTATCTGCACAAATAAATCAACAGAATCAGTAAAACATTAGAACTCACAGAAGGGTTTGGTAATGTTTTCAGACTTAAAGTATGAAAATCACTGTTTTTTCTGCACTATTTTTAATCAACTAGAAAATAAGATAATATTCATAATCACCAACAACGATAAATTATCTAGAAATAAACTCAATAAAAATACATTAGGTACATATGGAAATCTTCTCTGACTACCAAATATATGAGGGGGTCTCATACATGAGTGAAATTTTATTCTCCTGTATGGAACAACTTAAAATCATGAAGATGACAATTCTCTTCAAATTTATCTAAAATTCAATGTGCTCCTAAGAAAAATTTCTATTTTCTATGAACTTGACAACATATTCTAAAAGTAACATAGGAAAATAAAAGTTAATGAAATCTAAGTTGACCAAGAGAAAACAGAGAGGGAATGTGTCCCATCTGATGGTTAAATGAGACTATAAAGCAAAGTAATAAAAAGCACATCGTAGTTGCAAGAAAAAAAAAAAAAAGACAAACATAGTCCCATTGAAAAGAAGGCCTCAGAAACAAATCCTTGTATATATGGGAACATGACTCAATGTAAAGATTATTTCCTCAAAAGAAAACTGACTCATTGTATGGAGAAAAATAAAAACAGATTCTTACTTCACACCAATGATGGAATGTGGAAAATTAGAGATAGGAGAATAGCTTGAGCCCAGAGTTCGAGACCAGCCTGGATGACATAATGAGACCCCATTCTCTACTAAAAAAAAAAAAAAGGAATTTTTTTCATTTTACTTTTGAAACAATGAAGTAGCAATATTTAAGAACATTTTAAAATGGAAAAATGAGTATAATGCCACCACACTAACAAAATCACATTCACTTTAGTGTATTCTTCTCTAGCGCAAGTCCTTTTATCAATATCATCTGTCTCACTGACATCATCACCTATGGATCTTATTGTAAACTGTCATGAACAACATTATGTGATGTTTCTGTCCGTATAAATTTTCTAAAGCAGATTCTCTTTATCTGGCATAGTAACTGTTAGAGAGAAGGTCACTTTATACATGGACTAGAGAATCTAGAGAGACCTAGCCTGCCTTTGCTGTGACACAGCATCTGAAATCTCTGTTCTACCACTGAAATACTGTTCCCAAAGGGCAGTTGCTTTCAATTCCAACCAATCCCTCCACCAGTTTTATTCTAGTCCCTTTTGGTTCCTCAAGGTCAAAAATATACTTTTCAGAAATTCCAAAGGAAAATGACCATTTGGTACAGTAGGAAGAGATAAAAGGGAGAGAGGAGAGAGGAAAAAAGTGAATAAAGTAAGAGAATAAAGCTAAATCTGTACAGTCTTCAGTGGCTAAGTCAGAATTATTGGTCAGAAGTTCAAAAGTATTATCATGAATAAGCTAGATGTTTGGTGACTTCGTGATTTTCTGAAGGCTACCTGTGCAAATGGCAGCAGGTTCTATTGCCAGGAAAGGATGTGTATTTGCTAAAAATGAAACAAAAATAAAAATAATTTCTAGGACTAAGATCACATCTATGGAGAGAACAAATTTTCTATAGAGAGATTCAGCAAATCTGCCCCAGTGCATCTGAGATCACACTGAAAAACAAATGAGCAATCCCTTGTGTTCTACTGACATCCTAATCAGACCTCCCCAAAGGCAGCTTATCACAACAGCTCCTAGTGCTTGCACCTACCTCCCCCACCCCCACCAGAGAGCAGACTCTTTTCCATCCTAAAGGAGTTGGGAAGAACTCCAAGCTCTTTACAGAGTTTGGATGCAGCCAGTAGTTCTCTACCCTGGTTGCACATCACTGTCACTGGGAGGCTGGAGGGAAGGGAGTAGGTCTGTAAAAATTAATTAGGCTTGGGCCATGCATCATGAGTTAAATCACAAGGACTAAAGATGGGGCTCAGACATCTAGACTTAAAAAGTTCTCCAGGTAATCCTAATGTGCAGCCAGGTTTGAGAATCACTGAGTTACGCTGAAGGCAATGAAACTGCTCAACAGACAGGAGTGGGAAGAAGGATCCCTCAGGCTGGTGAAAAGCGGCAGCCTGTACCACAGCCACACACCTAATTTCATAAGGCTTGTATCATTCTCTTCTTGTGCAGATTGTCTTCCACAAGATCAGATTTTCCAAAATCAGCCTTTTTGGTAATTCACTCTCTCCATTGATTAAACTCCCATTCTGCCTTCTGGCAAAACTCCTGATCTAATCAATGATTTTCTGGAGGCTACCTGTGAAAACAGAAGGCAGGTTCTATGGCCAGGAGAGGATATGTATTTGCTAAAAATGAAACAAAAATAAAAAGAAATTCTAGGACTAAGATTTCATCTATGGAGAGAGAATAAATTTGCTATAGACAGATTTAGCAAACCTGCTTAGATTTTGTCACTTTAAGGAATTCTCACTCATTTCAAGTCATGTGTAAGTCCGTTCAGGTTACTTGCCCTCTTTGCTCTCCCTAGGTGAGGTTTATGTCTGGGGAAAAGAGGAGCTAGAGAAGTGAGAAAATAGGCACCAGGATCTATGCCCTACTGTGCTGGGGTTCTTCAAGAGGCAAAATTGTACTATTTTATATTTCAGTTAAAAAGTCTCCCTCCCACTGAAATGTTGTGTACTGTTGGCCTACAGTCCCATGTCTCTCCAAGACGACATCCTCTGGCATAATAGTGAGCGTCCCTTCCTCTCCTCTCTCCTCTGCTCCCCAGTTCTTCTCCCCATCTCTCTTCCTCCCCTCTTCTTCCTCCTTTTCTTGTTCCTCTTCCTCTTTCTTTCTTTATCCTCCTTCTTCTCCTCCTTTCTCTTCTTTCTCTCTCTGTCACTCTCTCTCCTCCACGCCTCCGTCCCCTTTTATGAGTGCTAGGAAACCTAGGAAAATTCCAGCTGTTGTCTTGAATGAACAGAAACTTCTGCCCCAAATTATCTCCCCCCATCATTCACACCTTTACTTTGCTGTCTGTAGCAAATATGCAAGATGACCTCCTTCTAGAATTTTAGATAGTAATAGGACCAGACCGTCATTCTATTGCACTCCATTTTGGCATAGAGGAGTTTATCATGAAATTGCTATCCCACTTGACTTCAATGTAAAGGGTGAGGCACAGGCCTTCTCTACACTTGAGTTCTACACTTAAAAAGCATGCTCTAGAATCTCCCCCAGAACTTGGCCCAGAGTTACAAGGATGGAAAGAAGAGCTCCTAACTTTTTATTTCACTCTCTTGTTTCTCCTCTGACATCTCCTACTCTCCATAATTTAAATGATTCTGTCTAGTGGGGTGGGAAAGTAGAAGAACTTCCCTTGAAATTGCTTCACCCAAAACATTCCTGGGTATAACTGAGATTAACCCTTTGAATGTAAAAAACAAGAATGTGGTAAATGAAATAGAGATGGATGGAGAATCTCATACATTAATGTCAAAATCGCATTCTGCTACACACTTAATACTTGAATTAACGTTTTTACAAATCTTACAAATAGGTATCTTTATCCTAGATAAGAAAATTAAGGTCAATATCTAATATGTAGAATGTTTTCATCAGGAGGTGATAAATACCAAGTTTTGTTTAGTGCCTTTTTCTCATAAAATTCAATGTTGTCTCCTCATTCCCTCGAAACAAGCTCTGTGGGCCTCCCGAAGAACTGCCAAATTGGATTTTCCGGGAAGCAATAAAAAGGGCTTTAACAAATACATTAGGCAATTTTGTTGCACACTAAACTGTGAGAACCACTGCCAAGTAATCTATTACTTGAGGGTTGTTCATATTTTTCTAGCTAGCAGTCAGCTTGAATCCATTCTCAGTAGCAGTTGAAAGGAGATGGCCTCTTTTCTGAAGAAGTGGTGATAATGTAGTAAATAGAAAGTTAAGATGCTTTTTTCATTTATGTTTTGCATGAAAACTCAGTGTTTATATCTAAGATATTATTCACAGTTAAAAGTAATGGAAGTGACTAATAGGACACTAAAAAATTAAGCTATTAAATCGCTGATTGGCACTAGGACTATGCTAAGAATTATATTAGGTATGACTTCTCACAAGAACCCTGTGGCATATATAGTATTAATTGTCTTATAGATGAGAAAGGTAATGTTTATATAGAATATAGCCTAATATCATATCATGTATTTATTTATTTATTTATTTATTTATTTTTTGTTTTGAGACGGAGTCTCGCTCTGTCGCCCAGGTTGGAGTGCAGTGGCCGGATCTCTGCTCACTGCAAGCTCCGCCTTCCGGGTTCACACCATTCTCCTGCCTCAGCCTCCTGGATAGCTGGGACTACAGGCGCCCACCACCACGCCCAGCTAGTTTTTTTGTGTGTGTGTATTTTTTTTTTCAGTAGAGACGGGGTTTCACCGTGTTAGCCAGGATGGTCTCAATCTCCTGACCTCGTGATCCGCCCGTCTCGGCCTCCCAAAGTGCTGGGATTACAGGCTTGAGCCACCGTGCCTGGCCGTTTTTTGTATTTTTTTAGTAGAGATGGGGTTTCACCGTGTTAGCCAGGATGGTCTCGATCTCCTGACCTTGTGATCTGCCCCTCTCAGCCTCCCAAAGTGCTGGGATTAGAGGCTTGAGCCACTGCGCCCGGCCATATCATGCATTTAATAATTGAACAGTTATTAAAATTCAGTTCCAACATCTTTATACATTTTCTGGTTACATTTTCTTGAGAGTCAGACTTCCTTTTTCTGAGATCAGTCTCAGATATTAAAAAAAAAAAAGAAAAAGAAATAAAGAAGGAAGGAAGGAAAGAAGGAAGGCAGAGAGGAAGGAAGGGAGAAAGAAAGGAAAATCTTTAACAGTTGTATAGAATGTATGTGTATTAAGTACCAGAGTATAGTGCAATTTAAAATCTTTCCAGAAGCTGAATGTTCTTCCCTTGATGCCCATCTCCTCCTAGAGCATGACTTCATTTGCTTGTTATATTCACAAATGTCCATTTTGTATTTATAAATTCTTTTTGATTACGATGAAGCCTCCCTGGAAAAAAAGGTTAAAAAATATACAGCTTCTCAAACTGTGGACCACATGGCCCAAGAATGAGAATTGGCATGTTGGGTTCAAACACTGAATTTCAGTGTGACAGGCTAGGATTTTCTCTCAGTTTGTTTGTTTTCATGAAGAAGGGAAATAAAGAATATTTACCCAGTATGCAGCATGTGTGAAAAGTCTGTTTCTGTTACAAAGCGGAATAATTTAAAAGTGCATGCTCTTTTCTGCGAAGTCCAGCCTATATATAAATCAATAGAGCAGAAATGTAGTAAGAGAGGTAAATTAGATTTTGTAAAAAGGTCAAGCTCCGTTGGTCTGACCAGAAATATTATATCAGCATCTATGAATGCCATTGTTTGGGGGCTTGGTTTGCTCAGATATTGATGAAATTCAATAATACATTGTTTTTATCTGTCCCAAAGATAAATTCTATATTGGCCCTTCATTGACATCACCCAGAAGTCATTGCACCAATCAACCATTTCGGCAGCTTCATCCTACATTCTCTTCAGATTTGATCCAGCCAGGGTCTATGGATATCAATCAATGCTTCCTGTATAGATACTATAGACCACAGTTCTATGATACTGAGTCTTCTCCCTAATCATTATTTTATTAAGAATAATGAAAGTGTATAAGGTAATCAGATAAAATGACTGATTTTTTTCTTCATTCCTAAAGGTATCAGAATTCATACATCCACATTAAAGATTCCCTTTCCGAGCAGGGAATAAATAATATTATCGATCCACAAAATGTTGTAGAAGCCTCTTTTGGAAATGGATTTAGAACTATTTCTAAACCACACATGGAACTTATCTTAATGTTGTATAGTCACACCATTTAGATCCAAATTTGTTTATTCACCTTGTACTACCTCTGAAATCACAAAGAATGACTGCCAATGTGGTTACTCCAGTGGAACTCTGAGGACAATTCCAGAATCAGAGCTCCTCTCCTCTAAATGCTGGGAGCAACTGGTCATAAGCACATGGCTAGGAAGCTAAAGTTTGGAAATGAACAGTGTTCATCTGGAAGTAGTATTTCTTTTAATCCCCATTTACAAAAAATAAAAAATAAAAATGAAGAGCCCAGTTTGGCTTTAAAGGCGAATTAGCTCCAGACTAGCTAGAATGATTCCCAAATAAAATCTAGAAATAAGACATTTTTATGAAATACAAACTGCAACCAGAATGGAAAATGAGAAGGGCATTGGTTCACAATTTATTTTCGAACCCTTTTTATCTATGTACGAGGTGCATGGAAGGCACACACTAAATATACAGAAAATCAGTGAGAAAACAGGGGCAGGGAAATGAGTTTCCATGAGTCAATGTTCAAGGCAAGTTCAATTTATGTTGTTAAATGAATGAATAAATGTATGAATGATATTTTTATTTTTCAAATACATTGATTGCATTAAAACTTACACTTCCAGAATGTGAGATGAAAGAATTGAGCCAGTTTTGCTTTTATCAGTCAAAAAGAAGCAAGAATACAAATGCTTATGGTAAGAGGGACACCTGACTGAGGTATGGGGACTGTAAGTGCCCTTTGTAGGCCTCCAGGGCATCCTTACAATAGGACAAATATGGGTTCTGGTTCCAGCAGACTTGGATCTTGCCTCAGTTCTGCCACTCACTGACTGCGAAGTCCTTTAACCTCTATAGGCTTTAGTTTCCTCACCTGTAGTATAGACAGAATGAAGCTTCTCCTGTAAGGCTGTTGAAAACATTTTAAAAGGTAATGTAATGGGCAATAATGTATTACATACTGGCACTGCCATGTAATACATGTCCCAACAGATTATTTCACCCAACAGACAGGAGGAACGTGGGCCCTAAATCCCAAACAGGAAGCTTCAGACATATCTAGTCTTGTTCTATCAATGCTGAGAGTGAGAGGAAATATGGTTTAAAATTCGAAAAAAACTATTTAAGGTAATGAACAGAAAAACACATGGATTTGTTCATTATAGTTCTGCACACTGTACCTCAGCATTCATGCCATTATAGTCTTAAAAGATGCAATTAGGACAAATTAATGAAAGAAAACTTAGAAAAGTGTCCTTGAGGAAGATTCATGTAATTCCCTCCTTCGCATTCTACACCTTTGTGTTCAAACATCCCCCACCATGAAATCTTAAAAACCCTGTCTAAAATAGCTCCCTTCTGCCTCCTAAACCTGCCTTCATTTTCTTCATAGCTCCTATCTCTACGTGACCGTATTTTCTACTTTTCTTTGTTTTGTCTGTCTCCCACTCCAGAATATAAGCTTCTGAGGACATATAGTAGTCACTCAATTATTTGCTGAATAAATGTTAATAAGCCAAAAAGTAAATTCCAAAGAATTATGAATGATTATTAAAGGAATATGGATAGTTTTTGAAATATATCTCTAAGTTTCAAAGTGAAGCCACGTAAATAGGTTTAAAAGACCCATAGGCTGAGAGAGAGGAAACTCAAATGAGCTCAAGTCCTATCACTAGCTTAACTGAATGGTTTGGAAAAACGTTCCTTTTGAGCTTCATTTTATAACCCACAAAATGAAGATATTTCACTAAATAATTCTTTAGGAGTCTCTTGCTGCTGTTGTTTTCTTATGTTGAAATTCCATGACTGGCAGAAGGAAGGGATGGCAGGGATGTGCAGACTGCAGACAGGAGCAAGTATGTTCGCCAAACAGGACACTACATTGAAGCTCACAGCTGGCTTTTTCCTGAGTGGCTCGGCTTTTAGGCACTGCCTTCCATAGACAGAAAATGCTTCTGGGCATCAGGATCCCCATACAAGCCCAGCTGTAGTTTGAAATAGTCATGTTGGCCACATCACCTAATTACCTTCTATTCTTACTATTTCTTCTATCTTTTCTGTAAGGCATAGCTTCTTGCATATGAAGTCAAAGCTCTGTCTGCAGAGACCATGCTATATCTGCCTATATATAGCAACCAACAAATGGATATTAAATGTACAATGCATGTAACCTAGATTTCAGTTTTCTCTGGTGTCTCGTGTATTTTATGATCAGCATACTTATTAAGCACTCTCAAACAACTTTATTAGTTCTCTCTCACCTTTCAGAAGCTTCTCATTGCCTTTCCTTAGCAAATTTATTTTCCTGTCTGCGTCCAGGACTCTGCAATTGGATCCAAATGTGTTTCATTTGTTTCTAACTAAAATGCCATGCATTTTCACATGACTTTTGCCACCTCTTAATATCAGCTCGTTTCTTTCCTCTGTCACCTTCCTCTTTCAATATGCACTTTCTTCCACTTTAATTTCTCTCCCACGGAACTCACTGATTAGCTGATGAGGCTTTAGGTTTCACTGGCTGTGTGTAACTTGTTCATTCCACAGCCGCTTGGCATGGAATTACTCTCGATCAGAGCAGTTGTGCACTCAACGAGCCACAGACAGCGAAGACTTCAGCAGGCAGTCAACAGATCGTGCATGCTGTCAAATTAATGTGCTTGAACAAGTGCTGAGAGTGTTCTTCCAGTATGTATGTAGCATGCCTTACGTATCCTTTTTTTTTTCTATTGGATATTTGAAGAGCTTATGGTAGAATTTCTTAGCACTACTTGTATGTAGTTTCACTGTCAGTCTTCCTATAGTTGCTAATCTTTGTCTCTAAAAAATCAAGGCCCTTATAAGATACACATAAAACAGAGCCTGGAGTCAGAGGATAGACAGATAAACAAGAAGTGACCTGAGGAGTTTTCTAGCTCAGATACCTGGTTTGTCAGCTAAGGAAACCAAGCACAGCAAGGAAGCAGAGGTACAGCTATTTAGCCAAGGTAACTCTCGAATCAGTACCTTAATTATTCCCAGTAGTAGCTACATCAAAAATTCAATCAAAGAGATATTGGATAGTTGAGCTGAGAGAACTCAGTAAGCTTTTGACAAAACAAGGGTTCAAATTTATATGAAGCTGGCAGATTTGTAGGCTACTAGTGCATCAAAGGCAGAAGAACCCTGTGTGTGAAAGGTAAAAGAATGAAGATAGATGTGCAGTATTCATGCTGATGATTAAAAAGGAAGAGATTTGCATGAGACCTGCTGTTAGCATCTCAACTGGACCTGGGTTGGGTTCAGGTTGGAACCAATCTGCCAGCAGTGCTGTTAATGGTCATTGCTGAGGTTTCTGAGAAACACTTGGTTCAGAGAGTTCTCATCGTTGAGCTTAATTTCCTTCCTTTTCCAAAAAGATTTTATTATATAAAATATGTAAATATGCACATTTGCATATCTGTGTTGATTTTACACACTGGGAATGTGGAATTCTCTTCTGCAGCTTGGCTGTTTTCACTCAGCAAATATACACCTGCTATCTTGCCAGATCATGATGTACATCTAGCTCTCCTTTATTCTTTGTAATGGCCACATAGTATTCCAGGGTTTATATAACCATAATCAATATAGTCACTTTCTAAACAGTCTTCTCTAATAATATAAATAACGCATGCTCTTATTAACAAAAATAATTTGAATAAAGAAACAGAAGTGACAGAATCTTCCTTTCTCTCAACCATGCTCATATCTCATACTGAGATAACTATGCCAAGACAGTTTTCAGTTGTTCTAATCTTCATGTTTATGACTTTAGATAAAATACTTATCTTAGCCATCTATTTGTATTTACCAACTTGAGAGTATCCAATTACCTTCTATTCTTATAATTTTGTCTATCTTTTCTGTAAGGCATAACTTCTTGCATATATAAGCCATGTTCTGTTATCAAGAATTAGGAATTTAGTCTAGGTAATCTTCCTTTGCTTCCCTTCTCATGCTCAATGCACTCCTTATTTTCTGTGTTAGTATATTTATATTTTCAATGTTCATAATGTTTAAATTTTAATGTGTCTATAACTTAATCTCATACTTTAGGATGTGGTGAAAACTCATTTAGAAGATCAACATTTTTATTACTATGACTTTGAAATTTTATGCCATAACAATTTACTGAAGAAAATGTTTTTAAGTAATTTTATTCAAACTATATAAAATTTTCTTTCTCATTTATATTACTTCCTTTGGGACATAGTCAACTGCCACTGCTCCTTGTATCTAATGTCATCCGTGCCCCAGAATTAATTTTTCTTTCTTTTTTTCCTGAAGCTCTAAAGTACACATTTTCATATAAAATGTCTAGCAGAAAATTTTTTTATATTCTTATATGTTCAGCATCGTTTTTATACTTTGCTCTTAAGTTTGTTTGAGGACATTCATAGAAATAGAATTCTAGGTCCAAATGTTTTCTATTCAATTTTAAAGATATTAAAATATTGTATTCTTATATTCAACCTGTTATCAGTCTGATTCTTAATGCATTGTAAATAACATGATCTTCTTTATTCTTTACTTTCTGAAATGATGAGTATTCAAAATTTGTATACTTGTTTTGTCATAGTTAGATTCCGGTTAAAGGACATATTCTGTTCTCTAACAGCCTTTAATCTTTGATGGCCTGTGCCTGAAGTAATTTTCACATTGGAGAGATTACAAAGTAGCAATTTTCTAAATTGTTCATTCCTTCCATTTAAAGAAGCTATTTTTTTCTTCTCTCTCTCTCTCTCCGTCTCTCTCTCACACACACACACACAATATATATCGATATCTAAGATATGCACATACATATATACGTATATCTTAACTATCAACAAGTGCTCATGAAATTATTTTTATTCAATATGTTACCATCTGATTTCTGATTCCAGTAGTGGGGAAGTAATTTGTTTTGGAATAACCCTTTTACAGATAACAATTAAGAACAAGGGGAGAAATATGATAATAACCATTTGGAATCTCTGCAGGCAGAAATTACAGATCTGATCCTTGATAGCTAAGAACCACAATGAATGAGACCCAAATTCATTCAGCTTTTCCCCAGATGGCATCCCTAGACACAGGGCATTGAAAACCTAAACTTCAAGAAAAGGGCCCCAGTGTTGTTGGTCTGAAGAATGCAAGAAAGTATTTAAGATGACCAGAGTTGCACAAAATTGAGCAGAAAATCCCCAAAACAGGGAAATCTCAAAGACCCCAAAGTCTCCATATAAACTCTCCTCAAATCTTTGGCCGTGTTTTAAAGAAACCAGAGACACCAAAGAAAAAATGAGTGAAAGTCTGAGACAGCTGAGTAGAGGTTCCAACAGATGGACACACAATTTGGAGTTTAAGTCTTATCAGATTAGAGGGGCTTGACAAATACTTTGAGCTTTTCATTGAAACTTTTTAAGGTCCATATCTTAGAATTAAAGATTACATAAAAGGAAGTACACTGAGAGGTATTTAGGTAAATATTTTAAAAACTATTTTTATGTTCTTAATTCTTTAAAAACAAATTGACTCATGACAGCAAAAATAACAACATATTTTGGAGTTATAATATGTAGAAGTAAACTTTATGATAACAATAGCACAAAAGATAAGAGAAGATGCAAACTGAGTTATTTGGTTGTAAATGAGCCTTAATTATAAATGGCATAATATTATATTACTATTTTAAAAAATATTTTCCCATTGCAATTCAAAATTAAAATCAATTTGGTATGTAGTTTTATTTTTTCTGTTACTTCCTGAGATTTTAATATCAATGTTGTACTTTCCTTGTGTAAATACTTTTTTATACTCTGGAAATGTCTATTTAGCATTGAGATTACCTAGTCTGAAATTTTGGTAAAATTTTCCTATGAAACTATCTGGGCCTGAAGCTGTTTTGGAGGGTAGATTTTATTGTTGCTGTTGTTTGCTTTTTCTTTTTGTTTTCATGGAAATTTGTATATTTAAGACTTTATCCATACTGGGGTCCATTTTTAAAACTCGTATATATGTAACAAAATCTTATTTTAATCCAGGTTTTCAAATTTTTTTACATGACACAGAATTTTAATTTCCTCTTTTCCTTCTTATGTTATATTCTGTTTATATGTGCATTTTCCTTTTATTCAACATGACATTAGTTTTTTTTTTTTTTTTTGGAGACGGAGTCTTGCTCTGTCACCCAGGCTGGAGTGCAGTGGCCGGATCTCAGCTCACTGCAAGCTTTCCTCCCAGGTCTATGCCATTCTCCTGCCTCAGCCTCCCGAGTAGCTGGGACTACAGGCGCCCGCCACCTCGCCCGGCTAGTTTTTTGTATTTTTTAGTAGAGACGGGGTTTCACCATGTTAGCCAGGATGGTCTCGATCTCCTGACCTCGTGATCCACCCGTCTCGGCCTCCCAAAGTGCTGGGATTACAGGCTTGAGCCACCGCGCCCGGCCGACATTAGTTTTTGGGTTATCTATTTTTTTTTAATTTTTTTTCCAAAGAACCAATATTTTGACTAGTTCTTCTATTAGTTTTATTATTTCTTCGTGTACATTAGCTTATTTTCTTTTACAAGTTTTTGAATGGAACATAGTTTTTTATTCATTATATGAGTGAAATTTATTATTAACATAAGTATAAAAAGCTATGAAATTTTATCTGATAATTGATTCAATGGCATCCTATAAATTTTAACATACTATGCCTTTATTTTCATTTTTTATTGCAGATGTGTCTTATATTTTCTCTGTTATCCAAGTATGCTTTGATAGAGGGGTAATTTTGTTTTATAATTTATTTTGTTTTCTTTTTTTCAGTTTGTCTTGTGTCTAGTATATTACGTTTTACAAAATATTTTATGTGTACTTAAAAAGAAGGAGTATTTTCTATCCAAGAGTATACATTTGGTATATGTCCATATGAATTCTGGTAAACTGGCCCCTAGGAGAAAAGAAAAGAAACGCCCTAATTATAGCATTTTGCCAATTTCTGTTGGACACTATGGCCAGTTTCAAATGACCACCATGTGCTGTCAACTGAATATGGAATTGGGAAAAGATGTGTAGAATCAGTTTTCACCAGCCATACTGTATGGGCCAGTTCAAACACAGCAGACATAACTCATTGACCTTGTGTTTAGGCTTTCAATAGGCTTACTTCTTTTTTATTTTACCTGATCTGTCTTGAACTTAGAATTAGTTCTTAAAATTTCCTATTATTATTTTTATTTGTTTTAGTCAATTTCTGCTTATATAGCTCCTGTAGTTTCTGCTTTATGAAGGCAAATGCCATATTAAATGATGCATTGTCTTCATAGCTGTTCTAGCATTATTTTGAATTGTTATCTTAAGCAGTATAACTATGCTCTTCTTTATCTCTTATACTGCTTTTGGGCCTGAATTTTATATTGTCTGATATCAGGATTGCAATCCCGATTTCTTTATTGTTTCCATTTACATGATACACATTTAGCCATGCCTTTATTTTCTCACATTTCTGAATCACTTTGTTTTAGGCATGCCTTTTGTTTATAGCATAGAGCTGAAGTTTTTCGTTGTTGTTGTTGTTGTTTCTTTTTTTGTTTATTTTTTGCTAAGCCAATTTGAAAATTGTTTCCTTTAAGTAGTTAAAGCATTTGTATTTATATTATTATGTGACTAAAAAGTTTGGTCTCAACCTGGATGGTATTAAGTTATATTTACAGTGGGTATTAGGTTACATTAACTACTTTTTTATATGCTTTTAGTGAGGAAAACCTAAGTTTTACTTCTTGGTTTATCAGCTTTAAGTAATATCCTTTCACTTCTGCTTATAATTATCATTCATTGTAGCAATCACTAAGAGATGATCCTATGTGCCCTTTTCTTCCTTCCATTCTGATTTTTAAATTGAATTATTTCTGTTTTATTTTCTGAATACATGACATTTACTTCCTCTTCTTCCACTCATGTATCTGCTTTTGAATTAACCTTACACATATATTAAATATATCTAATGCTCATTACCATTCCTTTTGATGAGACTGTCCTAGTTATCTCTTGGTTTGATGAAGTTTGACCTGCAGTATATTCTTCAAAAATAAATCTGGAGTGAAGTATTTCCTGGGTTCCTCCAGGTTAAGACAGTTTTTCTATAGCCCTGATTCTTAAGCAACAGAGAATTCTCTCTGGAGCAGAGTGGCTGTGGTTTTTGGGGACTTGTGCTTCCTCAGAACCTCACACGGTGCCCGACACAAAGTAGGCAATCAACAACTATGAGTTAAATTAAAGAACAATGTTGTCTATAAGTTTAATCAATGGTAAGATCCACTCTGCAATGTATGTTGTCATCCATATAAAGGATCCTGGAAAATATAAGGCTGTACATGACATTTTTAGTTTAATCATATTGTGATTAGAGCATGTGTCCTCAGCCATCCAGGCAATTAAACAATTGTGTAATTGTCACTTAGAATCACAATGCAACAGTTATACTTTGTCCTTGAAAAGGGTCTAAATACGTATGTGTCCTTGATCAATTCATAGTATACCTTCCACCTAAAAGAAGGATTTTTCTCTACAGTGTATCCCCTCCGTTAAAGTAAAGATAAAACATCACTGAATATATCTACGGGAGAGATTTTCAGCTCATGACAATTGGATCTTCATTTCTCACCAGTCAGGGACTAAGATCTGTGCTCAGCTTCCAGCTACACTGCTTTGGAGACTATTTTCAAGGGAACATGTATTACTCAAAAAGAACAAAAAAATTTGAGAGCAAGTGCCGTAAAATAAACATAGTGGGTCAGAAGCGTATCCAGGATGGAGAGAGCACAGCACATAAGGATCTGACTTTTCAATTAACTGTAAATTGGAGAGAAATCTACAGCAATGTAACAAGAAAAGAAACAAATACCTAGCTTACTCAGATGACTGGCACAAAAATCAGACGAGGGTAGTTCTAGCAGGAGACATTTCGTAAATTCCAGCCTCCAGCTTGGCTGATTGAGGAAATAAAACCCCTGGCACACAATCTCCTCTGTGAAAGGCAAAAGGGAGAGAACATAATATTTATTAAGCATCAATGGTATACCAGGTACTGCATTGGAACATTTGTACACATTTTATTTCTTAATGCTCATGACAACCTTGTGAAGTAAGTGGTACCATGAGTCCCTTTTTAAAATAAAGAAGCCCGAAGTAACCAAACATTAATTTACTTTCCCAAGGTCACAGACCTAACAATTGTTGGCAAAGCTGAGACTTACATTCAGCTCTGAAAAAAAGCCCTTACTTTTGTCTGGCTTACATTTCCACATTTTTACTTTTTTTTCTTACTCCTTCACTGCTTCTTAATTTCAGAAAGACCAGGGAGACCAATAAAATTAGGCGGTTAAAGATGAGGATGAAGACTGTTAACATAGATATTCATGGGCTAGAGAAGCTCTGATTGCTCCAGAGGAAGGAGACTGGACCACCTCCTTCTGAGTCACCAGATGGCCATCACACCAAAGCCAGAGCGGAGTCTTCTTTAGGTGCAGGATTGATAGTGGTCTCTTTTCCATAATGAGCCAGCACATTTTAAATTATGGAAATGTAGAGATTTTTATGTCTCTATACTTTTCAACATTTTACCAGCAAGAACTTTGTTCAAGGTAAAGATTACAAGGAAAAATATTCAGTACAGCATAGGACTTGAGATCAGAGGCCCTGGAACCATATCCTACCACTTACTAGCTAGGTTACCTTGAGCAAGTTAGTTAACCTACCTCTATCCTGCTTTCCTTGTCTGCAAATTGCAGAAAATCATACTACGTAGTTGTAGAGTTGTGAAGATTAAATTAAACTAAATCAGTTAATACCTATGAAGTAGGCAGGGCAGAGCTTGATGCATACTAAGGCATTCATTGGTTGAAGGAAAGTTGGCTATGCTTGGAATCCTGAATGATGACAATTCCTTTACAGAATCCTTTAAGACTCCACAAAGCATAATCGTAAAGCATTGTTTTCAACTCTCTCACTTACAGCTGAAGTAATTGGAGTTAAGGAGATAAAAGTTACTTAGCCATGGCCATATAGCTAATTACTAACAAGCTACAATATGAACCAGATCAGCTTACTTCATATAAAGAGTTCCCCTCTACTTTTTTTTTTTTTTTTTTTTTTTTTGAGACAGGGTCTCACTCTGTTACCCAGACTGGACTGCAGTGGCAAAAAAAAAAAAAAAAAAAAAACAGCTTACTGCAACCCCAACCTCCTTCACTCAAGTGATCCTCCTGTCTCAGCCTCCCATGTAGCTGGGACCACAGGCACATGCCACTATGCTTGGCTAATTTTTTTATTTTGTATTTTTGGTAGAGATAGGTCTCACTTTATTTTCCAGGCTAGTCTCAAACTCCTGAGCTCAAGCAATCCTCCTGCCTTGACCTCCCAAAGTGCTGGGATTGCAGGTGTGAGCCACTGCACTCAGCCCACATTTTATTTATCTGCATACTATTGTTTTGTCTTCCAGGATACATTTTCTAAATAAATATGGTATGTGTATATCATATATATGTGTGTGTGTATATATATGCATTTAGTATATACATATCCCATACAGAGAAGGCTTATACTATTTTACTTATTAATTCCATATGTTAATAATTTATAAAAATAGAATTCCAATAAATATGTGGCTGGTAAGCCAGAAAAGCCTAATAAGTTATTGCTGTAAATATGCTGTAAACCTACTTGACCCCTCATTCCTGCCAGGGTATTTATCCCCTTTTATTGCATATATCAAACTCTGGCACCTGAATCAGTTTCCTTAAGTGGTCAGACATAACACAGAAACAGAATAATGAACTCTTTATCCATCTTCATGCATCCAAAACCAAAAGAAGAGCTTTCTAACACATTTAGTAAAGTTCAGGGGCACTAGGACCAGGCAGTTTTACAGGTGAAGTTTATCAGGCTATAAAACAATAAAATAATCTCTCCTGTATTAAAAACCATTGCAGAAACTACAAAAATATAAGATGTATTAAAAATGAGATGAAAGTAAAGAAAATGTGTTAACTAATTTCAATTATTATTACTTATTACATCTTGTAAATATTATTATTTATAATCTTAAATTTTATTATATACTCAAGTAATCTTTGATGTCCTTTAAAAACGTTTTGTATTTTTCTCATAGATGTCCTGCATAAATTTGTAATATTTATTCTGAGAAACGGTGTATTTTTGTTGCAATGTTTAATGAGACTGTTAAAAATGAAAATTCTAACATAAAGTACTCTTACGTATAATTCACCATAGAAAAAGTAAAATTCATGTTCCAACATCAGAAAATTTATTGGCATCATATTAAGAGAGTAAAAAGGAAACATCATATCTTCTCAATGCACACAGGAAAAAGTATTCAATAAAATGCAACAGCCATTTATAATAAAACTCTAAACTCTGAGTAAATTAAGAATGGCAAAGCAGTGTTTTCACCTGATAAAGGACATCAAAAGTCTTTACTTGATATTTGTATAACAGTGAAACTTCAAAATGTTCCCATTAAGATTAGGAAATAAAGATGCCCCCTACCCTTTCTATTCTGTATTCCATTTTAGAATCAATATTACACCAATGATTCTGACCAATGCCATAAGTCAAAAGAAAGCAAAATAACGATGTTAAGATTTAAAAATTAGGACAAAAATATCAATTTGTACAAATTTATGATTATTACTAGAACAAATTCAAGAGAATATATACAGATAAACTGTTGACATTAACATTTAACAAGATTGCTACAAACCAATAATATCCTTATACATTAATAGTGGTAAAATATAACCAATTACATAAAATTGATAATAACCAAGTGTCAAAAACATAACATTAAACAAAAACCCTAGGTTATAGAGTAACACATGTAATAATCTATAATTTTTAAAAGGTTTATATTATTTGGGGGCATATAGATAAGTAGATAAAAGTATAAAAGTGGCTGGGTGCAGTGGCTCACACCTGTAACCCCAGCACTTTGGGAGGCTGGGGTAGGTGGACCATCTGAGGTCTGGAGTTTGAGACCAGCCTGGCCAACATGATAAAACCCTGCCTCTACTAAAAATACAAAAAATTAGTTGGACGTGATGGCAGGTGCCTGTAATCCCAGCTACTCCAGAGGCTGAGGCAGGAGAATCCCTTGAACCCAGGAGGCAGAGGTTTCAGTGAGTCGAGATCGCATCACTGCACTCCAGCCTGGGCAACAAGAACGAAACTCCATCTTAAAAAAAAAAAAAAAAAAAAAGTGTAAAAGCGTGCATGAATACCATACCCAAAAAATCAGTCAAGGATCATCTGTAGGAAAGGAGAATGGGAAGGAAATGGGTGCAGAGAGAGAAACACAGGAGGAAACTGTTTTAGTAAAACGTTCTTTAAAAAGATTGGATAAAGTTAAGTGGGGTAAACTGAGTCATTATGTTTGTCTCTATACTTCTCATATATCCATAATATTTTAGATTCTTTTACTGCTGAAGAAAAAAAGTAAAGAAGTGCTATAAGGGAAAATGTATGTTAAAAATTTTAAGTGGTATTAGCCTTTCAACACAGGTGTACATACAGATTACAAGTTCCTGCTGGAGTGGGGGAAACTTTGTCTTACCCTCCTCAGGCGAGAACAATCTGCAGCTTTAGAAAATGGCATAAGACATCCTTGAAAAAGAAGACGATCATGTCCTTTGCAGGAACACAGATGGATGTGGAGGTCATTATCCTTAACAACATTATCCTTATCCCAGTGTAGGGATAGAAAACCAGATACTGCATGTTCTCACTCCTAAGTGGAAGCTAAATGATAAGAGTACATGGACACAAACAGGGGAACACCAGACACAGGGGCTTACTTGAAATTGGAGAGTAGGGAGAGGGAAAGGATCAGAAAAAATAACTTTCAGGTAGTAGGGTTAGTGCCAGGATGATGAAATAATCTATACACCAAACCCCCGTGACATGAGTTTACCTAGATAACAAACCTGCACATCTACCCCTGAACCTAAAAAAAAAAAAAAAAAAAAAAAGTTAAAGAAAAGAAAATGGCATAAAGTACAGAGGTGTCCACACCTTTGCCCGTAATTCGTCTTTCAAAGCTGCCAGAGAAACCCACAGGCCAGCACACCCGCCAGAGCAGGTGAGATCTGTGTGTCCGGGGCCCCTTTCCCCTCTGACCATGGATTATTGCTTTTCTTCCTTCCCCAGAGGAAACCAGCAGATCAATGGATACAATGCTGGATGGAGACAAATGACTTCATTGCTTAGAAAATAAATGACTTTCACTAAATGTTCTTTGCTTCTCTAGTTTCGCGTTGTTGTCATTCCTCCTGTCCTCAGAATTTGTCGGTGTCATTAAACACTGTAAGTTTCTGAATATTTAGAGAAGATGGAGTACATGCCCACTATCTCCCACTGTTTAATAGAAATACTGCAGACAAATCCATTTAGTCTGTACTGTGATCCATCATGGAGACACAGAGTTATCTTTCCACAGTCTTTCCTATGTGACCTTATACACAAAATATCTCTGCCCTTGGGGTATAGGACAGCCCAAACAAGGTCCCTCGAGACAGACAGAATGTAATATGTGGCATTATACTCAACAGTATTCCGAAAGCATCCACTGGATAAAACACGCTAGACAAGCAGGATCAGAGAAGTACATCTGAGCAACCTAATGCTGAGACGCAAGATTTCAAGACTCTATCAGCAAGACCCACATCAGGATGATTAAGTGGTGATCAATGGATACAGTTCTTTTGCCACTCACATTGCAGTGGTTTCTAAACTTGCCCTACAGTATCGTTCAAATCAATCATTCGTTGACACCTCCAGTCAAAGTTGAAAAAAAATCAATTTCTGCCATGTTGGTTAAGTTCTATCTCACCTCTTGGCACCTATAGATACTCAGGCACTTAGGTGGAATGGGGAGGGCTCTCGTTTAGTCTTGGCTTTTGGCATCACCAGTGCTCCTGCTGCCACTGAGGATCCTGCTCCCGGCATATTCTATTAGCTGTTGGGCCCTGATGCTCTGGGCTGACTCGGGGATGGCTTCACTGTGGTCTTTCTTGCTGATTACAGACTAGGCAACCCTGAAGTCCATCCTTTTATTTCATATCCCATTGCACTATGCAGCCATCCAATTTTCCATTAGATTTCCCAGGAAATGTCCCTCTTTCCGTCTTGGATTTAGCCACTTCTAGCCCCTGATTTTCTTTCTTCCTCACCATGGGTCTCCACTGCCCAAATGAAAGAAGTGTTAATGAAGAGGAAGGGTGCTTAATAGGTGCCTAGAACATTCTGTTATTCATCCTGAAACACATAAGCATATGGAAATTGAGCATCTGTATATTTCAGGTGCCTACTTCACATGATGGGAGGTTTTAATTAAATCTATGGTTAATAAATCACTGTTTTTGGAACACTTAGAACAACCTTTCAGCATAATCCTTTGGACAGCCTTGCAGCTGCCTCAGAAGTCAAGGCATAGCCAAGTGGGCTCTTAGTTCCCACGTTCTCCCTTTGAACCAGAGAAGTTTTTCTTAGTTTCCATAATTGATATAAATTTCAGTTAATGAAAAGAATATATTTTGTTTCCCTTTGTTGAATAGATGTGCAGATTTGCAGACTACTCTCGATGAACTGATCTCCATGCGTTCATAACTGATTTCCATGGACGTCCAAAGGAGGTGTGTGTTGTTAAAACATCAGCCAGGCACTATAACATCTATAAATCTGTGTAAGGTTTGACTCCTAGCCTTTACTACACCTGCAAGTTTCTGTGCTAGTACTGACTGTAGGGCATATTTTCAACTATAGCATTTTCTCTTTAGAGACACTGCCAAATTTACTTGAATAGAAATTGAGTCATGGTTGCAAAAATTTTCTCCCATTCTGTAGGTTGCTTGTTCACTCTGATGGTAGTTTTTTTTGCTGTGCAGAAGCTCTTTAGTTTAATGAGATCCCATTTGTCAATTTTGGCTTTTGCTGCCGTTGCTTTTGGTGTTTTAGACATGAAGTCTTTGCCCATGCCTATGTCCTGAATGGTACTACCTAGTTTTTCCTCTAGGATTTTTATGGTATTAGGTCTAACATTTAAGTCTCTAATCCATCTTGAATTAATTTTCGTATAAGGAGTAAGGAAAGGATCCAGTTTCAGCTTTCTACTTATGGCTAGCCAATTTTCCCAGCACCATTTATTAAATAGGGAATCCTTTCCCCATTTCTTGTTTCTCTCAGGTTTGTCAAAGATCAGATGGCTGTAGATGTGTGGTATTATTTCTGGCGACTCTGTTCTGTTCCATTGGTCTATATCTCTGTTTTGGTACCAGTACCATGCTGTTTTGGTTACTGTAGCCTTGTAGTATAGTTTGAAGTCAGGTAGCGTGATGCCTCCAGCTTTGTTCTTTTGACTTAGGATTGTCTTGGAGATGCGGGCTCTTATCCAGAACCTACAAAGAACTCAAACAAATTTACAAGAAAAAAATGAACAACCCCATCGAAAAGTGGGCAAAGGATATGAACAGACACTTCTCAAAAGAAGACATTCATACAGCCAACAGACACATGAAAAAATGCTCATCATCACTGGCCATCAGAGAAATGCAAATCAAAACCACAATGAGATACCATCTCACACCAGTTAGAATGGCGATCATTAAAAAGTCAGGAAACAACAGGTGCTGGAGAGGATGTGGAGAAATAGGAACACTTTTACACTGTTGGTGGGATTGTAAACTAGTTCAACCATTATGGAAAACAGTATGGCGATTCCTCAAGGATCTAGAACTAGATGTACCATATGACCCAGCCATCCCATTACTGGGGATATACCCAAAGGATTATAAATCATGCTGCTATAAAGACACATGCACACGTATGTTTATTGCGGCACTATTCACAATAGCAAAGACTTGGAATCAACCCAAATGTCCATCAGTGACAGACTGGATTAAGAAAATGTGGCACATATACACCATGGAATACTCTGCAGCCATCAAAAAGGATGAGTTTGTGTCCTTTGTAGGGACATGGATGCAGCTGGAAACCATCATTCTTAGCAAACTATCACAAGAACAGAAAACCAAACACCGCATGTTCTCACTTATAGGTGGGAACTGAACAATGAGATCACCTGGACTCAGGAAGGGGAACATCACACACCAGGGCCTATCATGGGGAGGGGGGAGGGGGAAGGGATTGCATTGGGAGTTATACCTGATGTAAATGACGAGTTGATGGGTGCAGTACACCAACATGGCACAAGTATACATATGTAACAAACCTGCACGTTATGCACATGTACCCTACAACTTAAAGTATAATAATAATAAATTAATTAAAAAAAAAAAAAAAAGAAATTGAGTCATGGAAGACTATCCAATGCACCTTTTTAAAGCAGTGAATTGAGGGTTCTTTTTAAGGGTAAATATAGCCCTACTTTCACATACACTGTAATCAGAAACCAAACACTACTGGGAGAAAATGTAAAAACATAAGAGACTGTGACTTCACATGTACCTCCACATAGCTGTCTCAGGTAAAGTCATAAGAGCAAAGATTTGCTGAAGGTCTGTTGCAGCCAACTGCATTACCATCTTCTTCTGTTAAATTTGGTCTGCTTTTACCTGATCCCTGACTTGATACCTATTTTCTATGAAACATTGTGAAGAAGAAAAAATTCCCAGCAGCAAATCCAGCCAGTTTCACTGGCTCGTAAAGAAATTCCCGTTTCTATAGCTGCGTTTTATGAGTGAAAGCACTTTCTCTCTGAGAATTCTAATTCTCTCCTTTGTCAGAGATATTGGAAGTTGATTTTCATAGATTTGCAGTAGACAGTGATTTGTAGGTTGCTCTACAGAAAAGCCCTTTGGGGGTTTCCTAATAAAGATAGTACAACAAATGCTGAAACCATGCCAGAAGATCAGGCATAACAATTTACTATCATCCATGCGCCGTTAGAGAAGACCTAAAGAGATTAGAAGACATCTGGAAAGGGAGGCCCAAGGATGCTAGATATTACAGCTTCTGGACATCTGAAAATTAGAATATAACCATGTTCATTTTTGTATTGTGCTGATAACGTTATCTGATTTATATGGATATCTGGTTTATCTGCCTCTGGAAAGAGAGCAGCTGTCTAGCCTGTGGCTCCAAAGCGGACATGCTCCAAGTACTGAGTAATGAAGGAAGATCAGTCAATTTGTAATGTCTCTGAAATGGTGCCTCAAGGCCATTTCCGTTTTCTGCCTTTAAAGACATAACTAATTGGTGAGATCCAACAAATAAGAGAGTGGTTATGCGGGCACCTTAAGACCTGCTAAATGAGGAGACCCTACTCCTCTCCTTGAAGGAAATCTTATTTAATTTGTAAAATAAAATTCTAAGGCCCTCCAAGCATATGAATGGACTTTCTTCTCTGCCAGGTAAATTTTAACATTTAACTTGAAAGGCTGTTTCAGGCCATGACAGGAAGTGGGTGTCGGACATGTCTCGTTATTCCTCTCCAGAGTTAACATCAACAAAGACCTTTAAGTCTGATAAGAAGCATTTATAATCTATTCTCTTTGAAGCCTGCTAATCTGCATGATTAAACTTTGGTCTCTAAAACCTCTTATCGTGTACCCAGACATTTTCTTTCTATTAATTCCAGGTATTTAGATAAACTCAACCAATTGTCAACCAGAAAACTTTAAATCTACCTGTAACCTGAAAGCCCCCACATCGAATTGCCCTGCCTTTCTGGACCAAACCAATGTATTTCTTAAATGCATTTGATTGATGTCTCATGTCTCCCTAAAATTTATAAAATCAAACTGCATCCTGACCACCTTGGCCACATGTTCTCAGGATCTCGTGTGGGCTGTGTCAAGGACCATGGTCACTCATATTTGGGTCAGAAGAAATCCCTTCAAATATTTACAGAGTTTTACCCTTTTCATAGACAAAATCCTTTTAATTGGAACCTCTGAATATTTCCAAATATCATGAGAAAAATACTAGTTGAAACATGTTGTGTGTTGTTTTGTTTTGTTTTTCATAGTCCTATCATTCCCTAAAAATTACATTGCTTAGCAGTATTTGAAGTTTTATCATGTATAGGAAAGGTATTTGTTTGTATATCCAAAATTCATTCTGTCACTTAGAGTTATATCCACCTGCATCTGAGAGAAACCTCACAGCACTAACTACATTGAATAGGGGTTTCTGTTTCTAATGTGACAAGTAGTTGAGACATAAGCAGGTTACACAGGTGCAGTGGTTTCACAAGGCTACCAGGAACTCGTGTTCTTCTATCTTTCTTTTCTACCATCGTGTTAGGATGCCTCTCATCTTGTAGTGACGAGACAGTTAATCCACTTGCATTTGTGTTCCAGGAAGGAAATTAGAGACATGTGTGAAAGGTGAAATGTATGTGACAGCCAGGTCATTATTTTACTCAGGAAAACAGTAGCTCTTATGGAATTTCCACTCAGCAAATACGTCTTAGATGACAATATTAGGATGCAGCACCATCCCCAGTTGCAAGGAATTCTGAAGAGGAAAGTTTTTGGTTTTAAACTGGACATATTGCCATCCTCACAATATCATAAAATTTGGGGTAAGAAATAAGATTCTAAATGTTGGGTAAGAAAGTAGCAGTATCTAATACAGTCTACCCCTTGAGTTACATACATGCCCTTTCAAAGGAGACAGTCTCAAAATCTCATCCAGTTTCTTAATCCTGTTCAAAGTCCAGATTTCTGGGTGATGTAAACTCCTCTCTGCCTGGATAAAATGAAGTTCCTATGGTATCTTGATGTTTAAGATTGACAAGTTATCACCTTATATCTGATATGCAATGGTGGAAAAGGAGACATATAGCAATAAAATGTATTTCCATTTGGAGAAAGGGATGATGGGAAACAAATATTCCTGTTGCACAGAAATACTGAGCACTCTAAGATGTGCTTAGGTTTTTTGTTTTGTTTTGTTTTGTTTTTTTGTTTTTTTTTTTGACGGAGTCTTGCTCTGTTGCCCAGGTTGGAGTATAGTGGCGTGATCTCGGCTCACGGCAAGCTCTGCCTCCCGGGTTCACGCCATTCTCCTGCCTCAGCCTCCCAAGTAGCTGGGACGACAGGCGCCCGCCACCACACCCAGCTAATTTTGGTATTTTTAGTAGAGACAGGGTTTCACCGTGTTAGCCAGGATGGTCTGGATCTCCTGACCTCGTGATCTGCCTGCCTTGACCTCCCAAAGAGGTAGGATTACAGGCCTGAGCCACCGCACCTGGCGGATGGGCTTAGGTATTCTAACAGGATTCCAATCTGCTGTTTGGAATCTCATTCATTCATTGTCTAACACTGTCTTGGTTCTGGCCTCTAGGAAGGATACTTTTAGTCTGTTAAACTCCAAGGCAACATTTAAAATAGGAATTAGAGAATCCCAACCCCTTAACCCCAGGGATTTCAATGCTTTTGTGACTTTATTGCAGACTGAGTTTAGAGGTCTAGGTATAATTACAAGGGTTGAACATAGGCAAGCCTGGAATTTTATGTGGTTTTACCAAAAACTTAATAAATTGCATGATATGTGCAGGTAAAATCTTGCACAAACCCTCTCTTTTAACCCTAACACTCCTGTCTTTTGTCAACTAACTTGTGAATTCTGCCTGTCCCCCTAGCCCTTCGCTTGGTAACCAGTACTTACCATGAGGCAGTGCAAAATATGCTCCATTCAGAAAGCATCCTCTTTGCCTGTCAGTTTATGTACTGGCAGAAAATCCTTAATTAAAGATGTTTGTGGCTGGAGCCACAACCTAATTTCTCGCCAAGGCCCACTAGCTCATAACAGTGCTTATAATGGCTTATGTTTAATGTACAGGCTTAATATTATGGAGCTCTTAGTCAGTTTATGCTTCAAGCCACAAGCAGAAATCACCTCACTTAGCAAGGCTGTGTTTTCTTCCTATCTGAAACCTCTTCATGGAAAAGGTTACCAGTGTCCAATATCTGGATGGTCATCACCCATAGCCTACCTCCTACACTCAGCTGTATGTTCTATAACTACCTGACCCCTATCTAACATCAAATTCTGTATTAGTTAAAACTGCATATAACAGAAACTTGACAACAGTAATTTAACCAAATTGTCTCTCAGGATACAAGAGTTTGAAATGGTATGCATGATCATGATGTCATCAGAAAAATCAAGCTTCTGCTACTGTTCTGTTCAGCCATCTTCAGCAGGTGGCTTTCATCCTCCTGATATAAAGTAGTTTGTTTTATAGAACTGAGCCATAAAGGAGTTCGAGAGGTATTTTCAACTTTGTATATTGTCACTTCTAAATCATGTTGGTTCTTTTAGTAGGGAAAAAGGGACAATGGGTATTTATCATCCAGCCAACAGTGTTTTCCACTGTTTCTGAACCCACAGCTGGCACAACACATTTGGTGAAGTGGATGGAGAGAGTTTGTCTTGTGAACTCTGGCCAAGTTCCATGTGGTCATTTGAGTTCAAGTCAAGCGTGCTAGGAAGAGGTTGTCTAATTCGCTGTACTACATATTCTGGGTGTGGGGGTGAAGATTATGGAACCATGATGACATTCAATTTACTCTCTTAATATTCTCATGAAGTCAGCGATTGACAGATGAATGCTGTATAACAAAACTCCACGGCATAAAACTACCATCATTTACCCTAATCCTATGATTGTAGATTGTCTGAGATTTGCATGATCTAGCTTGGACTCAGCCAGTCTTGGCTCCATGCTGAAAGGTCCATGTCTATTCCACGTGCCTGTCATCCTGCTTGGACCAGTGAACTAGCTAATACCTGTCCTCAACAAAGAGACAGAAACACAAAAGGGCACACCCATCCATCCAAGAATATTTTGAGCCTCTACCAGTATCACATCTACTAAACTTCTATTAGTTAAAAGAAGTCACATGGCCAAGCCCAAATTTACTTTGCTTCCTTAGGGTAATACTGCAAAGACACATAGCAAAGAGTGTAAATACAGAGAGGGTAAATAAGTGAGGCCAATAATTGAATTTACCATAAGAAAGCTTGATGATAAAATCTAATCACAGCACTTATTCCCCATTTGAAGTAGGAGGAACAATTTTCATATATTCTATAATAGAACACAACTTCTAGGCAAAAAGATTTATTTGTAAGGATGCATGATTTCTTTCTTCTATCTTTGTAAAAGAAGTTGCTGGTCACAACTGGTTAAATTTATGTGCTTCTGACAAGAAAAAACTTACTTCATGGTGGTTTATGTCAGGAAACTTCAGACTAATAGAGGAATCTAATCAGAGCTTCTGGTCATTTTGTAAATACTTTTGAAAAACTGTGGTTTATATTTTTGTATTATTATTATTAATTTATATATTTTATATTATTATTTATATTTTATATTATATGCAATTATATATTTATATTTTATATTTTTAGATTTATTTTTATATTTTTATTATATGTTTTTATATTTTAAAAATAAATTTAGGGATAACATTTATTTATGTCACAGAATGCTAATACTGGAAGTATTAAGGTTGGTGAAAAAGTAATTGCGGTTTTTGTCATTAAAAGCAATGGCTGGCCAGGTACTTTGAAAGGCTGAGGTGGGCGGATCACTAGGTCAGGAGTTCGAGACTAGCCTGACCAAAATGATGAAACCCCGTCTCTACTAAAAATACAAAAAAAAAAAAAAAAAAAAGCGTGGCGTGGTGGTGCATGCCTCTAATCACAGCTACTCAGGAGGCTGAGGCAAGAGAATGACTTGAACCCTAGAGACAGAGGTTGCAGTGAGCCCAGATGGTGCCACTGCACTCCAGCCTGAGTGAGCAAGACTCCATCTCAAAAAAAAAAAAAAAAAAAAGACCAAATGGCAATTGCTTTTGCACCAACATAATATTCATACTCAGTGAGCTCATTTATTCCAAATTCCAATCAAGTCTAGAAATTATTTTTCTGTCATATCCCTTATAGATGGACTGTCCGTGTGACTTCCAGTGTGGGACAGTCACAGCTTCAGTACGCAGCTTATTCCATTGTCCCATGAGTCTTGTTGAAAAAGTTGACTTAGGGTCGTCCTCCCTTTGCCCTAAATTTTAGAGACCTAGAAAATGCTCTGCCAATTCTGTTTTAAAAGTATCTGTATATTAACTTCCAAAAGTTTCCATGACAAGTTACCACAAACAGAGTGGTTTAAAACAATGGAAACTTATCGCTCAGACTTGGATGAGAGATTTACGAATTTTAAAGGCTAGAACCTGAAATCAAGGTTTCAGCAGAGCCGTGCATCCTCTGAAGGCTCTAGGGAAGGAAACTTCATGCTTCTTTGGAGCTTCCGTTGGATCACTGCAATCCTTGGTATTCCTTGCTTAGAGCTTCATCTTTTCAATCTCTGCTTCTGTCTTCAAATGGGCTTCCTCCCTCCGTGTGCCTCTAGGTGTCTTCCCCTTTTCTTATAAGGATAACAGTTGTTGGATTTAGTGCCTACCCTCATCCAGTATGACCTCATCTTAACTAATTACGTCTTCAAAGACTATTTCCAAATATAATCACATTTTGAGGTTCCAGATGTACATGAATTTAGGGGGAACACTGTTCAACATACTAAAAAGACCATTTCAAATATTTGAAGAGCGGTACCATGCTCCTGCCTTGGTCTCTTTTTTAGGTCTAATACCCTGAGCACCCTCAAATCTTTTTAAATTATATTACTCCCAGGCCCTCACCACCTAGGTCAACTTCCTTCAGTTTTATTTAAAAGTATCCATAAACTGACATTGTGAATCAGAAATGGGTAATTTTATTTATTTTGAGCATAACTACTACTAAAATAAACTTACAAAAAAGTTTATTTGTAAACTTCCATACCCAAGAATCAGAATGTGATTTTGTCCAAATAATAATTTAGCCTGCTGAGCAAAATGCCTGCCCCCTGGATCTTGTACCTGGTGATCCAAGATGTGAAAGATATTACATTAGAAATCATCTGCACTGTCCTGATGCTGACTTTTATACTCCATTGGGTGCTTTTTAGGTTGTATTTTACTACCTATGTCAAAGACCAATACTGGTCAAGACTTATTACCCACCAATGAGCTGTAAAGAGACTGCTGAAAAGGGCATTGGAGGCCAGTGAAAGTATAGATCACAGTCTGCTAAGGCAAAAACACCCCTGGCCCAGGACTTTATTAACGTTAGACTTTCATTACTGCCCTTTCAGCTGTGCTTCAGAGCCTCCCATTGCAGCCGAGGCTTTGGAGTGTCAAGGGCTGCAGAAGAATGAGAATATTGAAAATATGCCTCCTTCTATCCTAAAACACCAAAGCAGGGACCACATCTCAATTAATTCAATCCAAAGATTATATATCTGGGCATGGGGCCCTGTTCTAAACACTGTAGAAGAATTAATCAATCACAATATTTATTTAACTTCTCCCATATATTAGACAAGGTATTGTCTCTGGGTTGACAGCCTAAAGGTGGATGAAACAAAAAGTGATAATGTAAGTAAGATGTGGTGTAAATACAGCTTAGTACATGACTGCTCAGCCTCTGGAGCTATACAGACCTGGATTCAAATCTTGGGCCTGTTTCTGATTAAATAAATGTGACCTTGGTCAAGTTACCATTCTCTCAAAGCCTTAAATTTTTCATTTGGAAAATGAAAATAATAAATCTATGTGATTTTTGATAAAAAAATATTTGTACATGTTTGGGGGGTATATGTGATATTTTATTACATACATAACCATTTGACCCAGCAATCCAGTAATGACTGGGCATATACCCAAAGGATTATAAATCGTTCTACTATAAAGACACATGCACACATATGATTATTGCAGCACTGTTCACAAAGCAAAGACTTGGAACCAACCCAAATGCTCATAAGTGATAGACTGAATAAAGAAAATGTAGCACATATACACCATGGAATACAGCCATAAAAAAGGATGAGTTCATGTCCTTTGCAGGGACATGGATGAAGCTGGAAATCATCATTCTCAGCAAACTAACACAAGAACAGGAAAATAAACACCGCATGTTCTCATTCACAAGTAGGAGTTGAACAATAAGAATACATGGACACAGGGAGGAAAACGTCACACACCAAGCCCTGTCAGGGGGCTGGGGGCTAGGGGAGAGATAGCATTAGGAGAAATACCTAATGTAGATGACGGGTTGATGGGTGCAGCAAACCACCATGGCACATGTATACCTATGTAACAAACCTGCATGTTCTGCACATGTATCCTAGAACTTAAAGTATAGTAAAAGAAAAAAAATTAAAAAGATAAATATACACTTACCATGTGACCCAGCAATCCCACATCTAGGTATCTGTCCTAGAGAAATAAAAATGTATGTATACACACACACGCGCGCGCACACACACACACACACACAGACACACGACAGTATAATGATTAAGTCCGGGTATTTTGGGTATCCATCACTGTAAATAGTTATGATTTCTGTATGTTGAGAACATTTCAAGTCCTCTGTTCTAGCTATTTTATTTATGTATTTATTTATTTACTTTTCGAAACAGGGTCTCCAGACTGGAGTGCAGTGGCATGATCTTGGCTCACTGCAACTTCCGCCTTCCTAGCTCAAGCGATCCTCCTGCCTCAACCTTCTGAGAAGCTAGGACTACAGCTGCACACTATCACACCCAGCTAATTTTGTTCTATTTTAAAATATGCAATACATTGTTGTTAACTATAGTTGCCGTACTCTGCTATCAAATATTATAACTTATTCTTTCTATCTAACTGTGTTTTATATTGTTGTTGTGAGGACTAAATGAAAAAATACATGCAATGTATTTAGCAGAATATCTGACACACAAGTTTTGTTTTTTATTGTAATAGTGAAAAACAAAGCTAAACAGTTTTTTAAAGGAAAAGAAAGCTGAAGGATGCACACTACCTGATTGCAACAGTTACTATGATGGTGCATTAACCAGAACAGCATGGAATTGGCATGGGATATATATTGATATGGTTTGGCTCTGTGTCCTCACCCAAATCTCATGTTGAATTGAAGTTGCAGCCAATTGGATTTGCAACCACAGTGTTAGGGGTGCAGCCTGGTGGGAGACGATTGGATCATGGGGGTGGTTTCTAATGGCTTAGTACCATCCCTTCAGTGCTCTCTCATGATAGAGTTCTCAAGAGATCTGGCTGTTTAAAAATGTGTGTACCCTTCCTCTTCAGTCTCTATTCCTCCTGCTCCAGCTTTGTAAGACATGCCCTTTGCCTTCTGCCATGATTGTAAGTTTTGTGAGGCCTCCCCAACCATGCTTCCTGTACAGCCTGAAGAACTGTGAGTCAATTAAACCTCTTTTCTTTACAAGTTACTCAGTCTCAGGTAGTTCTTCATTAAAAAAATGCAAGAATGGACTAAGACATATACAAAGGATACGAAGGCTGGTGGTATAGAATAGATAGACTAGATACCCAAATGTAGACATAAACAGAAGTTCAACTGATTTTTGACAAAGGTTCTAAAGTAATCCAATGGGAAAAGATTAGTATTTTCATTTAGTGGTGCTAGACAGGTGGACATATATAAGAAAAAACAGAGCAAAACAAACCACCTCCTCAAAAAGCATTTTATGCCACATACAAAAATTAATTCAAAATATACCATAGACCTAAAGTTAAGAGCTGAAACTTTAAAAATCAAAAAAGAAACCACAGGAGAAAAATCTTGTGACCCTGCATTGCACAAAAATTCCTTATCACAGGAAGGAGCAACCCATAAAAAGACAACTGATAAATCGAACTTTCATTACAATGGTGAACGTTTCTCTTCAAAAAAGACTGCCAAAAATGTGAAACTTTTACAAGTTGGGAAAATATATTTACATAACATATGTCTGATAAAAATTTGTATCTAGCATATGTAAAGATATTTTAAAACTAAATAAGAAGAAATATAATTTGATTTAAAACTAATGAGCAAAATATTTCATAGATATTTCAACAAAAATGTCAAAGGAACGGCAAGTTAACACATTGAAAAGTAACTTGTGTGGGCCAGGTGCAGTGCTCACACCTGTAATCCTGGCACTTTGATAGGCAAAGCTGGGATAGTCACTTGAGCCCCTAGTTCAAGACCATCCTGGCAACAGAGTGGGATCCTGTCTCTACAAAACAATTTAAAAATTAGCTGGGCATGATGGCACAAACCTGTTATTCCAGCTAATCTAGAGGCTGAGGTGGGAGGATGGCTTGAGCTCAGGAGGTGGAGGCTGCGGTGAGTCATGATCATATCATTGCACTCCAGCTTGCATGACAGAGTGAGACTCTGCCGAAACAATAATAATGATAATCTGCATGCTTGGTCATTAGGGAAAAATTTATCAAAGCCACAATAAAATCCTACTGCACATGCATTAGAATTACTGAAATTCAAGACTAAAAGTACAAAGCATTGACAATAATGTGGAGTAACTCTTAACAGTCACATATTACTGGGAAGGTAAAATGGTATAGCCACTTTAGAAAATAGTTTGTCTTTTTCTTATAAAAAGTTAAACACATACTCATCATATAGCCCAGTATTCCGCTCTTAGGTATTTACTCAAAAGAGATGAAAACACAAATGTTTACACAAAAACCTGCACATGAATGCTCATTGTTTCTTTATTTATACTCACTGAAAACTGCAACAACTCAAATGTCCATCATGTTGTGAATGAATGAAGGATTGTAGTGGATCCATGTAATGCATTAGCAGTCAGTAACAAACAGAAACAAACTACTAATTCATGTAAGAATATGGATGAATCTCTTTTTTATTTTTATTTTTATTTTTTTTTATTTATTTATTTTTTTTTGAGACGGAGTCTCACTCTGTCACCCAGGCTGGAGTGCAGTGGCGCGATCTCGGCTCACTGCAAGCTCCGCCTCCCGGGTTCACGCCATTCTCCCGCCTCAGCCTCCGAGTAGCTGGGACTACAGGCGCCCGCCACCGCGCCCGGCTAGTTTTTTGTATTTTTAGTAGAGACAGGGTTTCACCATGTTAGCCAGGATGGTCTCGATCTCCTGACCTCGTGATCCACCCGCCTCGGCCTCCCAAAGTGCTGGGATTACAGGCTTGAGCCACCGCGCCCGGCCCATATGGATGAATCTCAAAAGCATTGTGCTAAGTGCAAGAAGTCAGACAAAGAACACCACATATTATGTAATTTCATTTTATGACATTCTACAAAAGGAAAATCTATAGAGACAGAAAATAAATCAGTGGTTGCTAGGCGCTGCTGTTGTAGGAAAGAAATTGACTGCAAGGGACTTGGGAGATAGTTTAAGGGGACTGGAATGTTCTATATCTTGCTTGTGATGTTGGTTACATGACTACCTACTTTTATTGTCTGTAAAGTATAACTGAATATAGTTTATCACAGTAACACAAAGCACATTATAAAGTCATGCTTTATTTATCATCAAAAGAAGCAGGAAAATAAAGATTCACACAATAATCAGAATATTAAAATAAATCTTATCTAAGGGTAAAGTAGACCTCAACCTTCTTTTAAAGAGGAAGACAATCCAGTCCAGAAAATAATACTGATTACTAATGGGTTACATACAATTTGACCTTTATTGTCCAGGAGGGCTTTTAAACCTAGCATAGTTGTCATAGAAATGTAGCACGAACCTCAAGCAACTGAATAAAACACACAGCATTCCTATCACTCCCCCATACAATGATGCATTTTTTGTAGATTAGCAACTGGAAAAGAAATGTAGGAGACATGTACCAAACGCACTGGAAGAGGAATTCCTAACTTAGTCCCAAGAGACTTCCTTTAAGGAGTGATTCCAGGAGCTACTGTGCAAAGTGACAGCATGGCAACATGGGAAATCAATTCTGCAAATCTAGATGGCTTGGAGAACACAGCAGAATGGATCAATTATATGAGAAATAAAGATACTTGATTGGGTAGCATGATGTGAGTAGAAAAACACGTATGGTATCATATAAATATGACTTTGAAGACAAAGGTGTGGACATTGGTCCTGTTCTGAATCCATAAGGGGATATTTTTGTCAACTTACAGACTCCTTCTTTTAAGAGACCTCAAAACTGTCACTTGGCTAGCCTAATAGTAGGGAGCCACTTGGTGTGTTTTTCTTAATTGAGAAAGTGAAATAAATTGTTTGAGATGTGTGAGTATTTACTTACCCTTTTTTAAGTGGGGTTGCTGAGGATAAAGTAGGCATCAAAGGGTTGAAATCTAGACTTGGCTCTACCAGCTTTATCTGTAAGAACTTCTGAGCCTCATCTTTATTCTTTTGGTTAAAAAAAAAAAAGGTAATTCTGTGTGTGGAATGGTGGTACTAAAGACACATATAATGATTAACTGCTTATTTGGTCTTATATAAATGATAAATTGAGATGCTGATGAAGAGCTGTCTCTCTCTATATAAATACTTATAACCTATTCTCTTTGAGAAAGATAGGAGATATCCCAGAGAGTTCATATTTGAATTGATCTCTGGTTTAGTACAAATGAGGAATGACTACAAATAGGCTATCAAAAATTAATATTTGTGTCCAGGGAATTCTCCAGTGAGCACTGAGGTTAAAAGGTAATGGATGTACAAAAGGAGGAAATACAGTCCTGTAACTAAAGATCAATATGAGATGGTGGCTTACATCTATAAATACCATGTCCAAGGGGGTAATTCCAAACTGAGCGTATAAGGTTAAAGACAATCAAATGTCTTTTTAGTCACATTCATACAATAAAATGACCAAAGAAATCAGAGATAAGCTCTGTGGAGCCTTTGCTGTAATGCCGATGGATGGCATAGACAAAATCAAACTGCTCACTCTCAAATGGCTTCTGTTCTTCCATCAAAGGAAAAAAAGAAGATAGAATGAAGATTCATAAGGAAGACAGGATTTCAAGATGGTGAAGGGTTCTTTTCATCTGGCAGGCACAACCCTTTAAAAGTGTAGAAAGTAGGTTGGTGCTGTGGCTCGCATCACCTCAATTCAAGGTAACTCAGTACATCGAAACCAGAAATCTCTCATCTACGTTTCCAAATTCTGAAATTCTGAATTTGATTTCCTTATCTCAGGTCCAGTGCCCAACCTGGGACAAACCACCGTAATTAAAGAGGGACCCACAGGGAATTAAGAGGGTTGTTGTGAGAGAGCAGGAGGGGCACTTTTTTGTGGGTAGATGGGTATAATTGTCAAGGAGAGTCTTTGTGTCTTCAAAAGTGTAGCAAAACATCCTGTACATTGGTGCTTCCCAAGCTTTAATATTTCCATGAATCTTCTGGGAGGCTTATACTGATTGGAATTCAGTAAGTGGTGTGAGAACTGAGAATTTCCATTTCTAGCAAGCCCCCAAATGATGTCGACATTGCAGATCTACAGATTACACTAACCCCTTCCCAAAATTGTTTCCCTTCCTGTTTACACATCTCAATGATTATTATCCTGGGCACAGTGATGCACAACTCAGGGCTTCCTTCAAGATGAAACTTGTCATGAGAAATGAAACTAGCCGACAGCCTCCAGCCATGAGTGCTTTTGGGATGTGCTTTAGCTTTCAAACGAAGACTATGTATTGCCTAAGCAGCTCCTAGCCACTGAGTGAGCATGGTGATGGTACACAGCTTGTCATTTCTGGCCAGCACATGATCCTTGTATTACACAAGGGACTTGAGTGATGATGATGTGCATAAAGGTAAGCCTCCTGAGAAAAGGAGGAGGATAGAGAGGGAAAAATAAAAATAAAGAAAGGTTTAGCATTGGGAATAAAGAATAACCAGCTCATCAGATAAAATGCTAAGTTGAAGGTATGAACCAGACAACAGTAGCACTGCAAAACGGAAAGAATGGTTGCAAAGAGGGATGTCTTTCCTAAAGAAGGAAAGAATCAAAACATGAAGTTGATATCTGTGTTCAAAGATTTCAGAATTGCCTCAAGGAAGATGGCTTTCAGTTTTCTGTACTGCTTTAGAGAACAAGACCATGTTTCTGCTGGAAAATAAATTCCATTTCAATATAAGAAAAAGATTTTAACAATGGAGCTACCCCCATCATTATATGATTTATGCAAGAGTAAGTTCTCCATTGCCAAAAGTATCCAAGCAGGGACTGTTGGAATGGGAACTTGGTTAAGGGCATGACCAGAGTAATGATAGCTCACTGGCACCAGGAGACCAGAAAGGCCTTAAGGCAACATATAGGCTACTCAGGTGAGGTCCAAGCTCCTGACATTAGGAGGAGTTTGGTAAGTCATTATTTTATTTCCAAGGTCTAGCTGTGCTGTTTGCCTCCTATCATGACAGATGTTGGGGTCATCATGTGAGTAAAACTCACAAGGATTCCTGCCTTCAGGAAGTGTAAATATTAGTAGAGGAAGATAGACAATAAAATAATTATGAAATGAGTGTATACTTATAAACCAAGATACAGACTATAAAGAAAAGAAAGTGATTTCTTTAAGTGTTCTGGGCTAAAAATGATCAATTTCCTGAGAATGTGACACCTGAGCTAAAATGTCAGTATGTGAGGGAGTAGAATTAGAGAGAGAGAGAGAGAGAGAGAGAGAGAGAGTGTGTATGTGTGTGTGTGTGTGTGTGTTTGACTCAAAAAAATGTATCCCACAGGCCGAGCATGGTGGCTCATGCCTGTAATCCCAGCAGTTTGGGAGGCTGAGGTGGGCGGATCAGTTGAGGTCAGGAGTTCAAGACCAGTCTGGCCAACATGGTGAAACCCTGTCTCTACTAAAAAATACAAAAATTAGCCAGGCGTGGTGGTGGACACCTGTAATCCCAGCTACTTGGGAGGCTGAGGTGGGAGACCTGCTTGACCCCTGGAGGTGGAGGTTGCAGTGAGATCAGATTGTACCATTGCACCCCAGCCTGGGCAACAAAAGGAGACTCCATCACAAAAAAAATATATATATATATATAGACAGATAGATAGATGGGTATAGATATAGATATAGATATAATATATTTTTTAGAAAACTAATGTAAAAGAGTTTACTGAAGGGACTACTTCAGAAGTGTGGCCAGGCATACCAACAAGGAATGAATTAGCAGCAGTGGGAGCCTTAAGGACCAACATAAAGAGCTCTTCTTGGATCCCAGGGAGAGATGCAGAAGAAGCGGGAGAAGGCTTGACTGATGGGAACTGTTGCCGTAAGAAGGGAACACAGCACTCAAACCCTAAGTGAGCCCAAGTGATGTCACCTGCAGAAGTCAGCATACCAGAGCCCAGAACAGAGGTGATACAGTTAGAGAGAAGATTTTGATAATAACCAGCATGAGGGGAATAGTTGTGCAGATAAGGGTGAAGGGTAGGCTGGAGTCAAAATGTGAAGGAATTTTAAACTATGTTATGGAATCTGGACTTTATCAAGAACAACAGAAACCAGAATGTCAGGGCTAACCAGCACTTCAGGAAAGTGCTTGGGATCAGGAGGTCTCAGCTAGTTGTCAGGATCCCTGCTTTAGAAATTGGGGACTTTAGTCCTATGATTCCTGTAGGGGTAGGAGATTAGACTGTAATGAATTGGTAAAGAACTTTCACTTTTGATCGATAGTGCCTGCCTGGAATGCTTTGTTGAGAAAGATCTCAAGTACTATCCAATTTTAGCTGGACAGTACTGCAATTGATGAGAGATGGGCAATCTCATCAGTAGGTCTTTAAAAAGAGTGGGTAGATTATCTGTTTCATATCCTTAGACACATAAAGAGTGCAAAATCTGATAAATTAAAGATCATAAATTTCAAACTTTTTTTTATCATCGTGGCCTGATAATTTTGGAATTAAATGCACTCTAGAAATTCTGAGACTTCTAACAATTTAAAAGATGAGGCTTTTGTGCTGAAAACTTCGTTGATTTAAGAGGCTCTTCAAAATTGAACATACCAAGGAAACAAGAGTTGGAAACGTGAAAAAATTCGTCCTCTGTATTTAAGAAGATTTAAAAATCATGTTTTGATATGAAACTCTTTCTGGTTTGCACTTTTTTCTATCTTGCTTATGGGAAAATAAAAATAACTTTACTGAATAAGTTGATAATCAGCTGTGAAAATTAGAAAAGAAGCAAAAACTTCCTATGAAGCCCATTTGTTATACGTAACATGAATAGGAAAGAATATGGCATTTCATGGGGTTTGCTTTGCACACAGAAGATCCTTTCCGATTTCAGGAGAGGAAATAAGGTATAAATAGTTTTCCTTTGAGTGTGAAGTTAATAAATTTGTTTACATTTTTAATGCAACTATTAGTACTATTAATTAGCATTTATTGAGCATTTACTACATTCTATTAACTCTGCCAAGCATTTACATACATTTTCTCATTGACTTCTCATACTTAGTGGCATGCTGATGAACCTGCTCTTCAAAATAAAATATATGTAAATATATTTATTTGTATTATAAATATAGATTATTATAAATATTTTACTTATAAAATAAAATAAATCTCTAAGTTATAGCACTTTTTCTGATTTTTATTATTTAAATACTCCCATGAACAGTTTAGCAGCCATCTAAAACAATTCTTGAATATCAAGTAATTGTCTCTCATAAGTCAGTATAAACTTGCTCCAGGACAACACCGCTTAGAAAACTGTATTTGTTAGAAACTGCTGTTATAGGGGGTGGAGCAAGATGGATGAATAGGAACAGCTCCAGTCTCCAGCTCCCAGCACCAGGGACACAGAAGACAGGTGATTTCTGCATTATCAACTGAGGTACTGGGTTCATCTCACTGCGGAGTGTCGGACAATCCGTGCTGGTCAGCTGTTGCAGCCCGACCAGCAAGAGCTGAAGCAGGGCGAGGAATCGCCTCACCTGGGAAGCACAAGGGGGAAGAGAATCCCTTTTCCTAGCCAGGAGAACAGAGACACACAACACCTGGAAAATCGGGTAACTCCCACCCTAATATTGCGCTTTAAGCAAACGGGCACACCAGGAGATTATATCCCACACCTGGCCGGGAGGCTCCCAAGCCCACGGAGCCTTCCTCATTGCTAGCACAGCAGTCTGGATCTAACCACAAGGCAGCAGCGAGGCTGGGGGAGGGGCGCCCACCATTGCTGAGGCTTAAGTAGGTAAACAAAGCCCTGGGAAGATCGAACTAGGTGGAGCTCACAGCAGCTCAAGGAGGCCTGCCAGTCTCTGTAGACTCCACCTCTGGGGACAGTGCACAGCTCAACAACAAGAACAACAACAACAACAAAGCAGCAAAAACCTCTGCAGACGCAAGCAACTCTGTCTGACAGCTTTGAAGAGAGCGGTGTATCTCCCAACACAGAGGTTGAGATCTGAGAACGGACAGACTGCCTGCTCAAGTGGGTCCCAGACCCCTGAGTAGCCTAACTGTGAGACATCCCCCAATAGGGGCAGACCGACACCCCACACCTCACAGGGTGGAGTACACCCCTGAGAGGAAGCTTCCAAAGCAAGAATCAGACAGGTACACTCACTGTTCAGCAGTATTCTATCTTCTGCAGCCTATGCTGCTGACACCCAGGCAAACAGGGTCTGGAGTGGATCTCAAGCAATCTCCAACAGACCTACAGCTGAGGGTCCTGACTGTTAGAAGGAAAACTAACAAACAGGAAGGACACCCACACCAAAACCCCATCAGTACGTCACCATCATCAAAGACCAGAGGCAGATAAAACCACAAAGATGGGGAAAAAGCAGGGAAGAAAAGCTGGAAATTCAAAAAATAAGAGCGCATCTCCCCCTCCAAAGGAACGCAGCACATCGCCAGCAACGGATCAAAGCTGGACGGAGAATGACTTTGACGAGATGAGAGAAGAAGGCTCCAGTCCATCAAACTTCTCAGAGCTAAAGGAGGAATTACGTACCCAGTGCAAAGAAACTAAAAATCTTGAAAAAAAAGTGGAAGAATTGATAACTAGAATAATTAATGCAGAGAAGGCCATAAACGAACGGACAGAGATGAAAACCATGACACGAGAAATATGTGACAAATGCACAAGCTTCAGTAACTGACTGGATCAACTGGAAGAAAGAGTATCAGCGATTGAGGATCAAATGAATGAAATGAAGCGAGAAGAGAAATCTAAAGAAAAAAGAAGAAAAAGAAATGAACAAAGCCTGCAAGAAGTATGGGATTATGTAAAAAGACCAAATCTACGTCTCATTGGGGTGCCTGAAAGTGAGGGGGAAAATGGAACCAAGTTGGAAAACACTCTTCAGGATATCATCCAGGAGAACTTCCCCAACCTAGTAGGGCAGGCCAACATTCAAATCCAGGAAATACAGAGAACGCCACAAAGATACTCCTCGAGAAGAGCAACTCCAAGACACATAATTGCCAGATTCACCAAAGTTGAAATGAAGGAAAAAATCTTAAGGGCAGCCAGAGAGAAAGGTTGGGTTACCCACAAAGGGAAGCCCATCAGACTAACAGCAGATCTCTCGGCAGAAACTCTACAAGTCAGAAGAGAGTGGGGGCCAATATTCAACATTCTTAAAGAAAAGAATTTTCAACCCAGAATTTCATATCCAACCAAACTAAGTTTCATAAGTGAAGGAGAAATAAAATCCTTTACAGATAAGCAAATGCTTAGAGATCTTCTCACCACCAGGCCTGCCTTACAAGAGACCCTGAAGGAAGCACTAAACATGGAAAGGAACAACCGGTACCAGCCATTGCAAAAACATGCCAAAATGGAAAGACCATCGAGGCTAGGAAAAAACTGCATCAACTAACGAGCAAAATAACCAGTTAATATCATAATGGCAGGATCAAGTTCACACATAACAATATTAACCTTAAATGTAAATGGACTAAATGCTCCAATTAAAAGATACAGACTGGTAAACTGGATAAAGAGTCAAGACCTATCAGTCTGCTGTATTCAGGAGACCCATCTCACATGCAGAGACATACATAGGCTCAAAATAAAGGGATGGAGGAAGATCTACCAAGCAAATGGAAAAAAAAAAAAAAAAAAAGCAGGGGTTACAATCCTAGTCTCTGATAAAACAGATTTTAAACCATCAAAGATCAAAAGAGACAAAGGCCATTACATAATGGTAAAGGGATCAATTCAACAGGAAGAGCTAACTATCCTAAATATATATGCACCCAATACAGGAGCACCCAGATTCATAAAGCAAGTCCTTACAGACGTACAAAGAGACTTAGACTCCCATACAATAATAATGGGAGACTTCAACACTCCACTGTCAACATTAGACAGATCAACGAGACAGAAAGTTAACAAGGATATCCAGGAATTGAACTCATCTCTGCAGCAAGCAGACCTAATAGACATCTACAGAACTCTCCACCCCAAATCAACAGAACATACATTCTTCTCAGCACCACATCACACTTATTTCAAAATTGACCACATAATTGGAAGTAAAGCACTCCTCAGCAAATGTACAAGAACACAAATTATAACAAACTGTCTCTCAGACCACAGTGCAATCAAACTAGAACTCAGGACTAAGAAACTCAATCAAAACTGCTCAACTACATGGAAACTGAACAACCTGCTCCTGAATGACTACTGGGTACACAATGAAATGAAGGCAGAAATAAAGACGTTCATTGAAACCAATGAGAACAAAGATACAACATACCAGAATCTCTGGGACACATTTAAAGCAGTGTGTAGAGGGAAACTTATAGCACTAAATGCCCACAAGAGAAAGCTGGAAAGATCTAAAATTGACACCCTAACATCACAATTAAAAGAACTAGAGAAGCAAGAGCAAACACATTCAAAAGCTAGCAGAAGGCAAGAAATAACGAAGATCAGAGCAGAAATGAAGGAGATAGAGACACAAAAAACTCTCCAAAAAATCAATGAATCCAGGAGTTGGTTTTTTGAAAAGATCAACAAAATTGATAGACCGCTAGCAAGACTAATAAAGAAGAAAAGAGAGAAGAATCAAATTGACACAATTAAAAATGATAAAGGGGATATCACCACCGACCCCACAGAAATACAAACTACCATCAGAGAATACTATAAACACCTCTACGCAAATAAACTAGAAAATCTAGAAGAAATGGATAATTTCCTGGACACTTACACTCTCCCAAGACTAAACCAGGAAGAAGCTGAATCCCTGAATAAACTAATAGCAGGCTCTGAAATTGAGGCAATAATTAATAGCCTACCAACCAAAAAAATTCCAGGACCAGATGGATTCACAGCTGAATTCTACCAGAGGTACAAGGAGGAGTTGGTACCATTCCTTCTGAAACTATTCCAATCAATAGAAAAGGAGGGAATCCTCCCTAACTCATTTTATGAGGCCAACATCATCCTGATACCAAAGCCTGGCAGAGATACAACAAAAAAAGAGAATTTTAGACCAATATCCCTGATGAACATCGATGCAAAAATCCTCAATAAAATACTGGCAAACCGGATCCAGCAGCACATCAAAAAGCTTATCCACCATGTTCAAGTGGGCTTCATCCCTGGGATGCAAGGCTGGTTCAACATTCGGAAATCAATAAACGTAATCCAGCATATAAACAGAACCAAAGAGAAAAACCACATGATTATCTCAATAGATGCAGAGAAGGCCTTCGACAAAATTCAACAGCCCTTCATGCTAAAAATGCTCAATAAATTCGGTATTGATGGAACGTATCTCAAAATCATAAGAGCTATTTATGACAAACCCACAGCCAATATCATACTGAATGGGCAAAAACTGGAAAAATTCCCTTTGAAAACTGGCACAAGACAGGGATGCCCTCTCTCACCACTCCTATTCAACATAGTGTTGGAAGTTCTGGCTAGGGTAATCAGGCAAGAGAAAGAAATAAAGGGTATTTAGTTAGGAAAAGAAGAAGTCAAACTGTCCCTGTTTGCAGATGACATGATTGTATATTTAGAAAACCCATTGTCGCAGCCCAAAATATTCTTAGGCTGATAAGAAACTTCAGCAAAGTCTCAGGATACAAAATTAATGTGCAAAAATCACAAGCATTCTTATACACCAGTAACAGACAAACAGAGAGCCAAATCAGGAATGAACTTCCATTCACAATTGCTTCAAAGAGAATAAAATACCTAGGAATCCAACTGACAAGGGATGTAAAGGACCTCTTCAAGGAGAACTACAAACCACTGCTCAGTGAAATCAAAGAGGACATAAACAAATGGAAGAACATACCATGCTCATGGATAGGAAGAATCAATATTGTGAAAATGGCCATACTGCCCAAGGTAATTTATAGATTCAATGCCATCCCCATCAAGCTACCAATGAGTTTCTTCACAGAATTGGAAAAAACTGCTTTAAAGTTCATATGGAACCAAAAAAGAGCCCGCATCTCCAAGACAATCCTATGTCAAAAGAACAAAGCTGGAGGCATCACGCTACCTGACTTCAAACTATACTACAAGGCTACAGTAACCAAAACAGCATGGTACTGGTACCAAAACAGATATAGACCAATGGAACAGAACAGACTCCTCAGAAATAATACCACACATCTACAGCCATCTGATCTTTGATAAACCTGAGAAAAACAAGAAATGAGGAAAGGATTCCCTAATTAATAAATGGTTCTGTGATAATTGACTAGCCATAAGTAGAAGCTGAAACTGGATCCTTTCCTTACTCCTTATACGAAAATTAATTCAAGATGGATTAGAGACTTAAATGTTAGACCTAATACCATAAAAACCCTAGAAGAAAACTTAGGTAATACCATTCAAGACATAGGCATGGGCAAGGACTTCATGTCTAAAATACCAAAAGCAATGGCAACAAAAGCCAAAATTGACAAATGGGATCTAATTAAACTAAAGAGCTTCTGCACAGCAAAAGAAACTACCATCAGAATGAACAGGCAACCTACAGAATGAGAGAAAATTTTTGCAAACTACTCATCTGACAAAGGGCTAATATCCAGAACCTACAAAGAACTCAAACAAATTTACAAGAAAAAAACAAACAACCCCATCAAAAAGTGGGCAAAGGATATGAATAGACATTTCTCAAAAGAGGACATTCATACAGCCAACAGACATATGAAAAAATGCTCATCATCACTGGCCATCAGAGAAATGCAAATCAAAACCACAATGAGATACCATCTCACACCAGTTAGAATGGCAATCATTCAAAAGTCAGGAAACAACAGGTGCTGGAGAGGATGTGGAGAAATAGGAACACTTTTACACTGTTGGTGGGATTGTAAACTAGTTCAACCATTATGGAAAACAGTATGGCGATTCCTCAAGGATCTAGAACTAGAAGTACCATATGACCCAGCCATCCCATTACTGGGTATATACCCAAAGGATTATAAATCATGCTGCTATAAAGACACATGCACACGGATGTTTATTGCGGCACTATTCACAATAGCAAAGATTTGGAATCAACCCAAATGTCCATCAGTGACAGACTGGATTAAGAAAATGTGGCACATATACACCATGGAATACTATGCAGCCATCAAAAAGGATGAGTTTGTGTCCTTTGTAGGGACATGGATGCAGCTGGAAACCATCGTTCTTAGCAAACTATCACAAGAACAGAAAACCAAACACCGCATGTTCTCACTCATAGGTGGGAACTGAACAATGAGATCACTTGGACTCCGGAAGGGGAACATTACACACCGGGGCCTATCACGGGGAGTGGGTAGGGGGGAGGGATTGCATTGGGAGTTATACCTGATGTAAATGACGAGTTGATGGGTGCTGACGAGTTGATGGGTGCAGCACACACCACATGGCACATGATGGGTGCAGCACACCCACATGTTACATATGTAACAAATCTGCATGTTAAGCACATGTACCCTAGAACTTAAAGTATAATAAAAATATATATATAAATAAATAAAAAGAAACTGCTTTTATAAAGACAGCTAAAGTACAGTGGCTCACACGAGTTTATTTCTCTCCACACAATCATCTGAGTCTGGGTAGGGAGTCTCTACTTCTTACAGTTATCCCTAAACTCAGGCTGGGGGGTTGGTTCTGCCATCCTTAATGCATGGCTTTACACCAGCTCTAACAGCAGACTTTCCAGACAGTGGAAGACAGAGGATGGAGAAAGGACAGGATAATCATCCTTTAGGAGATGGTCAGAGCTGCCCATATCCTTTCTACTCACATTTCTAACTTAATCACATGGCTACGTCTATCAGCAAGAGAGGCTAGAAAATGTTGCTTGTAGCAGCCACTTGCCCAGCTTAAACTTGGTACCTGGATTATGACACAGGGTGCTAGTGGTTAATGCGTTGGGAAGGGAAAACTTTGTCTACAATAACAAAGCCCCCTACTCAAATCTGTGTCTGAGAAAGAGACCATTTTCCCCCTGGGATTCAATGAGAAGTTTCACATTCTATCCACATTTCACGTATCTCAGTGCCTATATATTTCTGCCTAACTATCTCAAGTTCTGTGCAGCTTTTCCCACATCATGGCAAACTTTACTTCTAACTTCTCCTATTCATTCATCTCTTGAAGTCTGTTTTTTTAAGACTGTCATTTCACTACCAGTTAAACCCCAAGCAAACAAGTCAAATGCAACACTTGCCCGGGGTGCCTATATTTCTTTAGGGCAGACTTGTATTTACAACAGCTGTGTTGTTGCACTAAGAATTAGACCACACGCCACTTGTGTCATATGTGCAGTTAGCAACCAATGCCTTTGGATATATTATTCTTTTATCCTGCGTCTTTATATTTTTATTGATCACTAAGCACATCGTATCTGTAATTTTTATGTTGGTTTTTGGGTAACGTTGCCTTTATAACTATTATTTTTAATAGAAAAACAAACAGCACAATGCACCGCCATGTGTCCTTTCTTCAGTTTTAGCAATTTTCAACATTCTGTTGTGCTGTTATTAATTGTTGAATGTTTATCTTGTTTTTAATGTCTTATAATTACAAATGTGTTGTGACAAATGGCATTTAAAACATATTCTGTATTTAGATCATCTCCTTGGCACAGATAGTTAGAAGCAGAATTTCTGAGAGTAGTCCATCCCACCTTTATGTACTCCATCTATCATTGAGTTAAGCAAGGATCTATTGGTTCCATTTACACTCATACTTTTACCTACTAGGGACAAGCTTTACTCTGCTTTGTTGCTTTACGGATAAGGAATGACCCAGGTGGGCTCCAAAGCTCAGGGTTAAGGTCGGCTTTCTACTGTGAACAATTCTTTTGGGACCAACTTCTGAATGTCACAGGGACCATTGCTGTGATTGTAGAGAAACATGAGGAACATTGATCAGAGCCATGGTCAAAGTTGCAAATAAGTTGTTTGTGCATTTTAACCAAAGAGCAGTTTGAACACAGGCATTTTTTTTTCTTCCTCCCCCAAGCCCTTCTTGACAACACAACAAATGATAATCTGAAATCAAACATGACACTCTACCTGCAGGACCCAACTCTAACAGATGGAGCTGCGTTCAAATAGCTTCATGATGCCAGTTCCAATAAAGGAAAAGTACACAAAAGCACAAGTCTAACGGGAAAAGGAAAAGTGCTCTGAATTTGAAAAGGAGTCAGGTAAGCATAACAGTGACGAAAATTATCAGACCCCTCAGCAGCACAGAGCAACATTCCCTGGGAGATGGGCTGGAAAAGCCATTGCTGTGGCTGCTAGCCAACTCAACATGGATGGGTGGCATAAAGTTTGGGGATGCTAAGGAGATTTCATTTAGCTGAGACGGGGCTTGAAGGAAACCTGCCAGACTTTTGATCTGTGTTGTGCTGGTGGGTGAGCAACAGCTGCTTTTGTTATCTGAGAACGAAGCATCCTGGGGCTGTGGGACTGCTCTAGGCTTAATGATTTGGGGGTTTTATTAAATAAAAGCACTCAGATGACATTCTAGTGGAGGATGAGGCATCAAAAGGCTCAAGAAATAAAACAACCTTTACCTTGAATATTTTCAGTTCAGTTTCAATGGGGTTGCAGTTGTATCAAGTAAAAAGACTTACAAAATACCTCACAAAAATTTTTTGGGGAAAAGCCTTTTGTCCTTAGCCTGATTTGAATTGGTTCCAACACCATCTGGAAAGAGTGTTAAATTTGGTCTCTTGGATCATATATGGCAAAAAAAAAAACCCACCTTGCTTTAGTGTTTGTAGCCTTTTTAACCCTCATCTTTTAGGAAATGATCATAACTATTCCACGTCACCATGGCCATCTGGAACTCTAACAGGGATACCCTGGGTGTTTCATTAGTTTACAGTTGGCTTTATCCAAATATAGCTTTGGTTGTACTACAGAGTCCTCCCATAGCTTTGTCACAGTCTTCAAACCCATTGACACATTGAATTCACCAGCATTCATAGGTGAATATTATTGCCCAGCTCTGTGGGAATTTCTTGGGTTGCAAAGATAAATAAGACAGTCATTAAACTCAAAGAGCTCATAGGAAGTACAAAAGACAGACGTTAAACAAATCAGAACACAACAATGTGCAAAGAAAGGCAAGTTGCATAACCATCAGGAGAGGCATGAAGGTGCAATCCATCTGGGGTTACTGGTGAAAGCTGCACAAGAGGTTCTGAAGAGAGTCACCAAATGGTCTTTAAAAGAAAGGAAGTCAATAAACAGCTAGTATTTATGGAGCTCACAAAATGTGCCAGCTATTAAACCAGGCAGTTTAATTTACTTTATTTAAGTCAATACAACTCTGTCATGTATTCACTATTATAAATCTCAATGTACAGACAAGAAAACTAACAGAAAGGTAATAAACTGAAGGTCACACAGCTAGAAAGGATCAGATCACAGACATGATTTTAAGTTTGTCTGACTTCAAAACCCATTCTTCTTCTTAGACACCACACTGATTTTGAACAAAGGAACGCTCCAGAGGTGTGTACCCAGACAGAGGAGTACAGTCAGCACTATCAACTTTTCCCATCTGTTCCTTCACCTCTGCCTCCCAGGCCAGGCAGTATCCTGACATTTTTTTCTGTCTTCTCAGTCATTCATAGCAAACTAATGATGTTCCCTTCCTCCACCTTTCCAAACTCATTTTTCTTGGAAGAGATCCTAACACAAATCACAAAAACACTGATTCCTATTAAAACAAATCCAAAAAGTAAACCACAACAACCACCCTCCAAAAACATCTGAAGGATTCCTAGTTTCCTCTAGCATTGAGAGGGCTTTGCTACATCCATGATCAGGGCAGCTTGGGACCAGAGCGTGGCTTGTGACTTTTTGAAGAGCCCATTGCTGGTTTGGATTAGTTAAAAGAACACCTGTACTAGTCTGGTCACATTTAGGTACATGAACCTTTTCTGAAGAATAGAATGAGCTTAGATGTTAGCAATCTGTAGTAGATACATTAAATACAACATTCACCTCCCCACCAGCCAGAAGCCAAGAGGATAGAAATTTTGACTAGATACCAGGTTTCCAACCCTGAGGCCACAGCTATTGACTAGCTATTGATCAGCTAAAGTAAGCCCATCTATATTTCAGCATTTCTTATGCGACTTTCTTTATTTTGAAGGGATTATCAAAAGAATTTTATTTGACCATAACACATAAAAATGCACCTTGGTTTGGTTGCCGTTCAAGCCTGATAACTTGAACTAAAGGAGCCCTGTAGGTTTGTTTGTTCACTTTCCAAATTCTCGTTGTGGTGAAATACTCATAACATACAATTTACTATTTAACTGTTTTTCAGTGTATAGTACAGTGGTATTAAAAACATTTTCATAATGATTTACAACCATCACCACTATCAATCTCTATAATGCTTTTCATCTTGTAAAAATGAAGCTCTATACTCATTAACAAATAACTTCCCATTGCCCCCACCCCCATCCTCTGGCAACCACCATTCTATTCTGTTTTTATAAGTTTAAGTACTCTAAATATCTCAATAAATAGAATCATACAGCATTTGTCTTTCTGTGACTCGCTTATTTTACTTAGCCTAATGTCTTCAAGGTTCATCCATGTTATAACCTATTGCAGAACTTTCTTTTGAAGGATGAATAATATTCCATTGTATGGATATTCCACATTTTGTTTATCCATTCATCCATAGATGGACACTTGGATAGCTTCTACATTTTAGCTATTGTGAATGATGCTGAACACAGGTATATGAATATCTCTTCAAGACCCTACTTTCAATTCTTTTGGGTGTATACCCAAAAGTAAAATTGCTGAATCATATGGTAATTCTATTTTGAAATTTTCAGGAACCACCAAACTACTTTCTACTCTGTTTGTACCCCTAACATTTACATTCCACTAACAGTGCTTAACATTTCCAATTTCTCCACATCTTGGGCAACACTTGTTATTTCATATATATGTATATATATATGAAATTTGGCAATTTTTAAATTACTGATTCAATCTTGTTATTTGTTATTGGTGTGTTCACCAATAACATTTATATATATATATATATATATATATATATATATATATATATATATAGATGGCTATATATATATATATATATATAGCCATCTTAATGGATGTGAGGTGGTATCTCATTATAGTTTTGCTTTCCCTAAGGATTAGTAATGTTGAGCATCTTTTCATCAGCTTATTGACCATGTGCTTATCTAATTTGGAGAAATGTCTATTGAAGTATTTTACCCATTTATGGATAGAGTTACTTGTTTGTTGTTGTTGTTGTCTTAGGAGTACTCAGTATATTCTGGTTATTAATCCCTTATTAGATATATGACTTGGAAATATTTCATCCCACTCTATGATTCACCATTTTACTCTGTCAATAGTGTCTTTTGATGCACAAAATTTTTACATTTTTGTGAAGTCCAATTTGTCTATTTTTTCTTTTGTTGCCTGTGCCTTTAGTGTGATATCTAAGAAACTGTCAAATCCAATGTCATGAAATATTTGCTCTTTTTACTTCAAAGAGTTTTATTGTTTTAGATCTTACATGTAGGTCTTGGTGATTTTGAGTTAATTTTTGAATATGCTATTAAGTAAGGGCCCAATTTAATAATTATTTTGCATGTGGATATCCAGTTTCCTCAGCATCATTTTGTGAAAAGACTGTTCTTTCCCCCATTAAATTGTGTTAGCACCCTTGCCACAAATTATTTGACCATACATGTTAGGGTTAATTTCTAGGCTCTCTATTTGATTTCATTGGTTAATTTGTCTACCTTTATGACAGTACCATGTTTTTCTGATTACTGTAGCTTTGTAGTAAGTCTTAAAATCAGGAAGTATGAGTCTTTCAGCTTTGTTCTTTATCAAAATTGTTTCAGCTATTCAGAAACTGATATAGTTTGGATATTTGTTCCCCACAATGTCGTGCTGAAGTGTAATCCCCAGTATTAGAGATGAGGCCTGGTGGGAAGTCTGGGTCATGGGGGCAGATCCCTCACGGCTTGGTGCTGTCCTTACCAGAGTGAGTGAGGTCTCACAAGATCTGATCATTTAAATGTGTGTGACACCCCCTGTCTCTCTCTCTTTCTCCCGCTCTGCCATATGAAATACTTGCTCCTGCTTCACCTTCTGATAAGAGTAAAATTTCCTCAAGCCTTCCCCAAAAGACAAGCAGATGCTGGTCCTATGCTTTCTATATGGTCTGCAGATGGTATGCCAATTAACCTTCTTTTCTTTATAAATTACCCAGTCTCATGTATTTCCTTATAGCAATGCAAGAACTATCTAATACAGGGTTCCTTGAGATTTCATATTAATTTTGGAATAGATTTTTCCAGTTCTGCCCCCCAAAAATTGGGAGTGCAATAGGTATTGTATTATATTTTCTCTTCTGTCTATTGTCCATTCCTATGTTTTACCATTTTCTTTTCTTTCTTCTTTTTTTCTTATTGTAGCTCAACTATTTTGCTTAATACCTTTTGTTACATATATTACAAATATTATTCACATTCTGATGTTTGACTTTTGACTTTGTTTATGACTGTCATTGGAATACAAAGATTCTAAATTTCAATGCAGTCAAATGTATTGATCATTTTACTTTGGCTTTTTGGGTCCTTTTGAAAGAAAGGTTATGAAAAAAATGACAATTGGTTGAAAAATAGATATTTTAGCAGTCTAGAACAAATTAGAAATACGAAGTGATAAAATAGGAAGAATGAAACTAAACACACTCATATCATGGAAGTAATGAACTAGCATACCTGAATCACCAACATGCTCTAGGGCTAAATGAAATTCCATCAAAAAAATATACAAAAGATCAATGAAACAAGAAGCTTCTTCTTTGAAAAAATAAACAAAATAGATAGACCATTAGATAGATTAACCAAGAAAAGAAGAGAGAAGATTCAAATAAGCTCAATTACAAATGAAACTGGAGACATTTCAACTGACACCATAGAAATGTAAACATCATTCAAGACTACTATGAATACCTTTATGCATGCAAACTAGAAAACCTACAGGAAACTGATAAATTCCTGGGACCATACAAATATCCTAGATTAAATCAGGAAGAAATAGAAACTCTGAACACACCAATAACAAATAACAAGATTGAATCAGTAATTTAAAAATTGCCAAAAACAACAAAAAAGCCCAGGACCAGATGAATTCACAGCTGAATTCTACTAGACATTCAAAGAATTGCTATCAATCCTATTGCAACTATTCCAAAAGACTGAGAAAAAGGGAATCTTCCTTAAATCATTCTATGAAGCAAGTATCACCCTGATACCAAAACCCAGAAAGGACGCAACAATAACAAAAAAAGAAAACTACAGGCCAACATCCCTGATGAAAATAGATGCAATTATCTGCAACAAAATACAAGCTAACAGAATTCAACAACACATCAAAAAGATAATACATCTTTATGAAGTGGGTTTCATCTCAGGGATGCAGGGATAATTTAGTATATGCAAGTAAATAAATGTGATACATTCCATAAATAGAATTAAAAACAAAAATGGTGTAATCATCTCAAAAGACGCAGAAAAAGCATTTGAAAAAAATCCAACATCCTTTATGATAAAAACTCTCAACAAACTAGGCATAGAGAGGACTTGTCTCAAAATAATAAAAGCCATTTATGACAAACCCACAGACAACATCATATTGAATAGAAAAAAGGTGAAAGCATTTTCCTTGGAACGGGAACAAGACAAGGATGTCGTCTTTCACCATTTCTAGTCCAATATATTTGTGGATATCCTAGCCAGAAAAATTAGGCAAGAGAAGGAAATAAAAGGCATCCAAACTGGAAAAGAGGAAGTCAAACTCTTGCTATTTGCAGATGATATGATCATATATATAGAAAATCTTAAAGATTGCTCCAAATGACTCCCAGATTTGATAAACAAACTCAGTAAAGTTTCAAGATACAAAATCAAATCAGTACCAATGCTGTATACCAATGATTGCCAAGCTGAGAATTGATTGAAAAACTTAATCCCTTTCACAACAGATACAAAAATAAAATAAAATACCTAGGAATATACATAAACAGGGAGGTGAATGATCTCTACTAGGAGAACTACAAAATATTTCTGAAAGAAATAATAGACAACAGAAGCAAATGGAAATACACCCCATGCTCATGGATAGGAAGAATCAATATTGTGCAAATGGCTATATTGCCCAAAGCCATCTCTAGATTCAATGCAATTCTCATCAAAATGCCATATCACTTTTCACAGAATTAGACAAAAAATCCTAAAATTTATATGAAATCAAAAAGAGCCTAAATAGCTAAAGCAATCATAAGCAAAAAGAACAAATCAGGAGGTATCACATTACCAGACTTCAAATTATGCTACAGGGCTATACTTGCCAAAACAGCAGGTACTGTTATAAAAAATAGACATATAGACCAATGGAACACAATAGAGAAACCAGAATAAAAGCCAAATATACTGCAGTTAACTTATTTTCAACAAAGCATACAAAAGCTTAAATTAGGGAATGGGCACCCTGTGTAATAAATGGTGCTGGGAAAGCTGGCAAGCTACAAGTAGAAGATCCTCATATCTCATACAAAAATAGATTCAACATGGATCAAACACTTAAATATAAGACCCAAAAGCTTGAAAATTCTAGAAGTCTGTATTAGTCTGTTCTCATGCTGTTGATAAAAACATACCCAAGACTCTTACAAAAGAAAGAGGTTTAATGGATTTACAGTTCCACATGGCTGGAGAGGCCTCACAAACATGGCAGAAGGCAAAGAGGAGCAAGTCATGTCTTACATGAATGGCAACTGGCAAAGGGAGAGCTTGTGCAGGAAAATTCCCGTTTTTTAAAACCATCAGATATCATGAGACTCATTCACTACCATGAGAACAGCATGGGAAAGACCCATCCACATAATTCAATCACCTCCCACCAGGTTCCTCACATGACATGCAGGAATTGTAGGAGTTACAATTCAAGATGAGATTTGGGTGGGAACATGACCAAACCATGTAATTCTGTCCCAGCCCCTCCCAAATCTCATGTCCACACATTTCAAAACCAATTGTGCCTTCCCAATAGTTCCCCAAAGTCTTAACTCATTTCAGCATTAACTCAAAAGTCCACAGTCCAAAGTTTCATCTGAGACAAGGCAAGTTCCTTCTGCCCATGAGCCTGTAAAATCAAAAACAAGTTTGTTACTTCCTAGATCCAATGGGGATACAAGCATTGGATAAATACAGCCATTCTAAATGGGAGAACTTGTCCAAAAAAGGGGCTACAGGCTCCATGCAAGTCTGAAATCCAGGAGGACACTCAAACCTTAAAGCTCCGAAATGATCTCTTTTGACTCCATCTCTCACATCCGGATCACGCTGATGCAAGAGGTGGATTCCCATGGTCTTGGGCAGCTTCAACCTGGTGGCTCTGCAAGGTACAGCTTCTCACCTGGCTGCTTTCATGGGCTGGTGTTGTATCTGCAGCTTTTCTGGCACAAAGAGGAAGCCATCAGTGGGTCATTCCTTTCCGGGATCTGGAGGATGGTGGCCATCTTCTCACAGCTCCACTAGGTGGTACCCCAGGAGGGACTCTGTGTGGGGGCTCTGATCCCACATTTCCCTTCTGCACTGCCCTAGCAGAGGTTCTCCATGGCAGCCCCACCCTGCAGCAAACTTCTGCCTGGACATCCAGGAATTTCCATACATCCTCTGAAATCTAGGCAGAGGTTCCCAAACCTCAATTCTTGACTTCTGTGTACCCACAGGCTCAACACCACATGGAAAGATTGGGGCTTGCACCCTCTAAAGCCATGGCCTGAGCTGTATCTTGCCCCTTTTTAGTCAAGCTGGAATGGCTGGAATTCAGGGCACCAAGTCCCTAGACTGCACACAGCATGGGGACCCTGGACCTGGCCCATGAAACCATATTTTCCTCCTAGGCCTCTGGGCCTGTCTTGGTAGGAGCTGCCATGAAGATCTTTGATATGTCCTGGAGGCATTTTTACTATTGTCTTGGGGATTAACTTTTGACTCCTCATTAGTTATGCAGATTTCTGCAGCTTGCTTGAATTTCTCTGAGAATGGGATTCTTTTGTTTTCTATCGCATTGTCAGGCTGTACATTTTCCAAATTGTCATGCTCTGCTTCCCTTATAAAACAGAATGCCTTTAACAGCACCCAAGTCACATATTGAATGCTTTGCTTCTTGGAGATTTCCTCTGCTGGATACCCTCAATAATCTCTCTCAAGTTCAAGGTTCCACAGATCTCTAGGGCGGTGCAAAATGCCAACAGTCTCTTTGCTAAAACATAACAAGAGTCACCTTTTCTCCAGTTCCCAACAAGTTCCTCATCTCCATCTGAGATCATCTCAGCCTGGACCTTATTGTCCATATCACTACCAGCATTTTTGTCAAAGCTACTAAACAAGTCTCTAGGGAGTTCCAAACTTTCCCACATTTTCCTGTCTTTTCTGAGCCCTCCAACCTGTTCCAACCTCTGCCTATTACCCAGTTCCAATGTTGCTTCCACACTTTGGGGTACTTTTCTGCAGTGCCCACTCTACTGATACCAATTTACTGTATTAGTCTGTCCTCATACTGCTAATAAAGACATACCTGAGACTGGACAATTTGCAAAAGAAAGAGGTTTAATGGACTTACAGTTCCACATGGCTGGGGAGGACTCACAGTCATGACAGAAGGCAAGGAAGAGCAAGTCATGTCTTACATTGATGGCAGCAGGCAAAGAGAGAGCTTGTGCAGGGAAACTCACTTTTAACACCATCAGATCTCATGAGACTCACTCATTATCATGAGAACAGTGCAGGAAAGACCCACCCCTATAATTCAAGCACCTCCCACTGGGTTCCTCCCAAGACATGTGGGAATTTAGGGAGTTACAATTCAAGATGAGATTTGGGTGGGGACACAGCCAAACTATATCAAAGACAAGGTTGAAAAAACTCTTCTGGGTATCAGCCTAGACAAAGAATTTGTGACTAAAATCCCAATAGCAAATGTGGCAAAAATAACTAAATAAATGAGACCTAATTAAACTAAAAAGCTTCTGCACAGCAAAAGAAATAATTATCAGAGTAAACAGAAAACACAGAGAATGATAGAAAATATTTGCAAACTACACATCCAACTAAGGACTAGTATCCATAATATATAAGAAACTCAAACAAATCAACAAGAAAACAACAGATAATCCCATTAAAAAGTGGGCAAAGTACATGAATAGATATTTGTCCAAGGAAGATATACACATGACCAAAAACCATATGAAGAAATGCTCATCATCACTAATCATTAGGAGAATACAAATGAAAACTACAATGAGATATCATCTTACTTCTGCAAGAATGGCCATTACTAAAAAGTAAACAAACAAACAATAAATAAATACTGGCATGGATATGGGGAAAAGGGGATGCTTATACACTGATGGTGGGAATGTAAATTATTACAATCTTTATGGAAAACAGTATGGAGATTTCTTAAATAGCTAAAAGTAGATCTATCATTTCATTCAGTAATCACACTGCTGAGTTTCGACCCAAAGGAAAAGAAGCTATTAATGAAAGAGATGCTGGCACATACATGTTTATAGCAGCACAATTCACAATTCACAATTGCAAAGATACTGAACCAACCTAAGTTCCCATTAACTAATAAGTGGGTAAGAAAAAATATGGTACATATACACCATGGAATACTACTCAGCCATCAAAAGTAGTGAAATAATGTCTTCTGCAGCAACTTGGATGGAGCTGAAGGCCATTATTCTAAGCGAAGTAACTCAGGAGGGAAAAACAAAAAAAAGTATGTTCTTACTTATAAGTGGGAGCTAAGCCATGAGTATGAAAAGGCATATAGAGTGATAAAAGACTTTAGAGATTCAGAATGGGAAGCGTGGGAGTGGGACTAGGGATTAAAAAAAACTATATATTAGGCACAATGTTCACTATTTGGGTGATGGGTACACTAAAATCTCAGAATTTACCACTATATAATATATTCATGCAAAAAACAAACAAACAAAAACCACTTGCACCCTAAAAGCTCTTGAAATATTTTTTTTTTAAAGAAAACATTATGATATGGGAAAACCTTCTTCTAATATTATAGAATGCTTTCATCTATAAACTGTTAACATCTGACGGTTCAGGAGTTGTTGCTTCCTAGGTTTTTACTAACATTTAAGGTTACTAAGAATAATCATTCTAGTTAATATATAATTCTGTCCATTATGTTCTCAATGACAAAAAAAATGTCTACTTTGGTGGTTATTTAAAAGTTATTTAGAAGATGGCCGAATAGGAACAGCTCCAGTCTCCAACTCCCAGCGCGAGCGACACAGAAGACCGGTGATTTCTGCATTTTCTTTTTTTCTTTTTTTTTTTTTTTTTTTTGAGACGGAGTCTCACGCTGTTGCCCAGGCTGGAGTGCAGTGGCGCGATCTCGGCTCACTGCAAGCTCCGCCTCCCGGGTTCCCGCCATTCTCCTGCCTCAGCCTCCTCAGTAGATGGGACTACAGGCGCCAGCCACCGCGCCCAGCTAATTTCAACTGAGGTACTGGGTTCATCTCACTGGGGAGTGCCAGACGATCGGTGCTGGTCAGCTGCTGCAGCCCGACCAGCGAGAGCTGAAGCAGGGCGAGGCATTGCCTCACCTGGGAAGTGCAAGGGAGAAGGGAATCCCTTTTCCTAGCCAGGGGAACTGAGACACACAACACCTGGAAAATCGGGTAACTCCCACCCCAATACTGCGCTTTAAGCAAACAGGCACACCAGGAGATCATATCCCACACCTGGCCGGGAGGGTCCCACACCCACGGAGCCTCCCTCATTGCTAGCACAGCAGTCTGTGATCTACCGGCAAGGCAGCAGGGAGGCTGGGGGAGGGGTGCCCGCCATTGCTGAGGCTTAAGTAGGTAAACAAAGCTGCTAGGAAGCTCAAACTGGGTGGAGCTCACAGCAGCTCAAGGAAACCTGCCTGTCTCTGTAGACTCCACCTCTGGGGACAGGGAAATAACAAACGCAGCCGAAACCTCTGCAGACGCAAATGACTCTGTCTGACAGCTTTGAAGAGAGCAGTGGATCTCCCAACACGGAGGATGAGATCTGAGAAGGGACAGACTCCCTGCTCAAGTGGGTCCCTGACCCCTGAGTAGCCTAACTGGGAGACATCACCCACTAGGGGCAGTCTGACACCCCACACCTCACAGGGTGGAGTACACCCCTGAGAGGAAGCTTCCAAAGCAAGAATCAGACAGGTACACTCGCTGTTCAGAAATATTCTATCTTCTGCAGCCTGTGCTGCTGATACCCAGGTAAACAGGGTCTGGAGTGGACCTCAAGCAATCTCCAACAGACCTACAGCTGAGGGTCCTGACTGTTAGAAGGAAAACTATCAAACAGGAAGGACACCTACACCAAAACCCCATCAGTACATCACCATCATCAAAGACCAGAGGCAGATAAAACCACAAAGATGGGGAAAAAGCAGGGCAGAAAAGCTGGAAATTCAAAAAATAAGAGCGCATCTCCCCCGGCAAAGGAGCGCAGCTCATCGCCAGCAACGGATCAAAGCTGGATGGAGAATGACTTTGATGAGATGAGAGAAGAAGGCTTCAGTCCATCAAATTTCTCAGAGCTAAAGGAGGAATTACATACCCAGCGCAAAGAAACTAAAAATCTTGAAAAAAAAAGTGGAAGAATTGATGGCTAGAGTAATTAATGCAGAGAAGGGCATAAACGAAATGAAAGAGATGAACACCATGACACGAGAAATATGTGACAAATGCACAAGCTTCAGTAACCGACACGATCAACTGGAAGAAAGAGTATCTGCGATTGAGGATCAAATAAATGAAATGAAGCGAGAAGAGAAACCAAAAGAAAAAAGAAGAAAAAGAAATGAACAAAGCCTGCAAGAAGTATGGGATTATGTAAAAAGACCAAATCTACGTCTCATTGGGGTGCCTGAAAGTGAGGGGGAAAATGGAACCAAGTTGGAAAACACTCTTCAGGATATCATCCAGGAGAACTTCCCCAACCTAGTAGGGCAGGCCAACATTCAAATCCAGGAAATACAGAGAACGCCACAAAGATACTCCTCGAGAAGAGCAACTACAAGACACATAATTGCCAGATTCACCAAAGTTGAAATGAAGGAAAAAATCTTAAGGGCAGCCAGAGAGAAAGGTCGGGTTACCCACAAAGGGAAGCCCATCAGACTAACAGCAGATCTCTCGGCAGAAACTCTACAAGCCAGAAGAGAGTGGGGGCCAATATTCAACATTCTTCAAGAAAAGAATTTTAAACCCAGAATTTCATATCCAGCCAAACTAAGTTTCATAAGTGAATGAAAAATAAAATCCTTTACAGATAAGCAAATGCTTAGAGATTTTGTCACCACTAGGCCTGCCTTACAAGAGACCCTGAAGGAAGCACTAAACATGGAAAGGAACAACCGGTACCAGCCATTGCAAAAACATGCCAAAATGTAAAGACCGTCAAGGCTAGGAAGAAACTGCATCCACTAACGAGCAAAATAACCAGTTAATATCATAATGGCAGGATCAAGTTCACACATAACAATATTAACCTTAAATGTAAATGGACTAAATGCTCCAATTAAAAGACACAGATTGGCAAACTGGATAAAGAGTCAAGACCCATCAGTCTGCTGTATTCAGGAGACCCATCTCACAGGCAGAGACATACATAGGCTGAAAATAAAGGGATGGAGGAAGATTTACCAAGCAAATGGAGAACAAAAAAAAGCAGGGGTTGCAATACTAGTCTCTGATAAAACAGACTTTAAACCATCAAAGATCAAAAGAGACAAAGAAGGCCATTACATAATGGTAAAGGGATCAATTCAACAGGAAGAGCTAACTATCCTAAATATATATGCACCCAATACAGGAGCACCCAGATTCATAAAGCAAGTCCTTAGAGACTTACAAAGAGACTTAGACTCCCATACAATAATAATGGGAGACTTCAACACTCCACTGTCAACATTAGACAGATCAACGAGACAGAAAGTTAACAAGGATATCCAGGAATTGAACTCATCTCTGCAGCAAGCAGACCTAATAGACATCTATAGAACTCTCCACCCCAAATCAACAGAATATACATTCTTCTCAGCACCACATCGTACTTACTCCAAAATCGACCACGTAATTGCAAGTAAAGCACTCCTCAGCAAATGTACAAGAACAGAAATTATAACAAACTGTCTCTCAGACCACAGTGCAATCAAACTAGAACTCAGGACTAAGAAACTCAATCAAAACAGCTCAACTACATGGAAACTGAACAACCTGCTCCTGAATGACTACTGGGTACATAACGAAATGAAGGCAGAAATAAAGATGTTCTTTGAAACCAATGAGAACAAAGATACAACATACCAGAATCTCTGGGACACATTTAAAACAGTGTGTAGAGGGAAATTTATAGCACTAAATGCCCACAAGAGAAAGCAGGAAAGATCTAAAATTGACACTCTAACATCGCAATTAAAAGAACTAGAGAAGCAAGAGCAAACACATTCGAAAGCTAGCAGAAGGCAAGAAATAACTAAGATCAGAGCAGAACTGATGGAGATAGAGACACAAAAAACTCTCCAAAAAATCAATGAATCCAGGAGTTGGTTTTTTGAAAAGATCAACAAAATTGACAGACCACTAGCAAGACTAATAAAGAAGAAAAGAGAGAAGAATCAAATCGACACAATTAAAAATGATAAAGGGGATATCACCACCGACCCCACAGAAATACAAACTACCATCAGAGAATACTATAAACACCTCTACGCAAATAAACTAGAAAATCTAGAAGAAATGGATAATTTCCTGGACACTTACACTCTTTCAAGACTAAACCAGGAAGAAGTTGAATCCCTGAATAGACCAATAGCAGGCTCTGAAATTGAGGCAATAATTAATAGCCTACCAACCAAAAAAAGTCCAGGACCAGATGGATTCACAGCTGAATTCTACCAGAGGTACAAGGAGGAGTTGGTACCATTCCTTCTGAAACTATTCCAATCAATAGAAAAAGAGGGAATCCTCCCTAACTCATTTTATGAGGCCAACATCATCCTGATACCAAAGCCTGGCAGAGACACACAAAAAAAGAGAATTTTAGACCAATATCCCTGATGAACATCGATGCAAAAATCCTCAATAAAATACTGGCAAACCGGATTCAGCAACACATCAAAAAGCTTATCCACCATGATCAAGTGGGCTTCATCCCTGGGATGCAAGGCTGGTTCAACATTCGGAAATCAATAAACATAATCCAGCATATAAACAGAACCAAAGACAAGAACCACATGATTATCTCAATAGATGCAGAAAAGGCTTTTGACAAAATTCAACAGCCCTTCATGCTAAAAACGCTCAATAAATTCAGTATTGATGGAACGTACCTCAAAATAATAACAGCTATTTATGACAAACCCACAGCCAATATCATACTGAATGGGCAAAAACTGGAAAAATTCCCTTTGAAAACTGGCACAAGACAGGGATGCCCTCTCTCACCACTCCTATTCAACATAGTGTTGGAAGTTCTGGCTAGGGTAATCAGGCAAGAGAAAGAAATCAAGGGTATTCAGTTAGGAAAAGAAGAAGTCAAAGCGTCCCTGTTTGCAGATGACATGATTGTATATTTAGAAAACCCCATTGTCTCAGCCCAAAATCTCCTTAAGCTGATAAGCAACTTCAGCAAAGTCTCAGGATACACAATTAATGTGCAAAAATCACAAGCATTCGTATACACCAGTAACAGACGAACAGAGAGCCAAATCATGAATGAACTTCCATTCACAATTGCTTCAAAGAGAATAAAATACCTAGGAATCCAACTTACAAGGGATGTGAAGGACCTCTTCAAGGAGAACTACAAACCACTGCTCAGTGAAATAATAGAGGACACGAACAAATAGAAGAACATACCATGCTCATGGATAGGAAGAATCAATATCGTGAAAATGGCCATACTGCCCAAGGTTATTTATAGATTCAATGCCATCCCCATCAAGCTACCAATGAGTTTCTTCACAGAATTGGAAAAAACTGCTTTAAGGTTCATATGGAACCAAAAAAGAGCCCACATCTCCAAGACAATCCTAAGTCAAAAGAACAAAGCTGGAGGCATCACGCTACCTGACTTCAAACTATACTACAAGGCTACAGTAACCAAAACAGCATGGTACTGGTACCAAAACAGAGATATAGACCAATGGAACAGAACAGAGTCCTCAGAAATAATACCACACATCTACAGCCATCTGATCTTTGACAAACCTGAGAGAAACAAGAAATGGGGAAAGGATTCCCTATTTAATAAATGGTGCTGGGAAAATTGGCTAGCCATAAGTAGAAAGCTGAAACTGGATGCTTTCCTTACTCCTTATACGAAAATTAATTCAAGATGGATTCGAGACTTAAATGTTAGACCTAATACCATAAAATTCCTAGAGGAAAACCTAGGTAGTACCATTCAGGACATAGGCATGGGCAAAGACTTCATGTCTAAAACACCAAAAGCAACGGCAGCAAAAGCCAAAATTGACAAATGGGATCTCATTAAACTAAAGAGCTTCTGCACAGCAAAAGAAACTACCATCAGAGTGAACAGGCAACCTACAGAATGGGAGAAAAATTTTGCAATCTACTCATCTGACAAAGGGCTAATATCCAGAACCTACAAAGAACTCAAACAAATTTACAAGAAAAAAACAAACAACCCCATCAAAAAGTGGGCAAAGGATATGAACAGACAGTTCTCAAAAGAAGACATTCATACAGCCACCAGACACATGAAAAAATGCTCGTCATCACTGGCCATCGGAGAGGTGCAGGTCGGGACCGCAGTGGGATACCATCTCACACCAGTTGGAATGGCGATCATTAGAAAGTCAGGAACGACAGGTGCTGGAGAGGATGTGGAGAAATAGGAACACTTTTACACTGTTGGTGGGATTGTGGACTAGTTCAACCATTGTGGAAAGCAGTGTGGCGATTCCTCAAGGATCTAGAACTTGATGTACCATGTGACCCGGCTATCCCATTACTGGGGATATACCCAAAGGATTATAAATCATGGTGCTATAAAGACACATGCACAGTATGTTTGTTGCAGCACTATTCACGATAGCAAAGACTTGGAATCAACCCAAGTGTCCATCAGTGACAGATTGGATTAAGGAAATGTGGCACATATACACCATGGAATACTATGCAGCCATAAAAAAGGATGAGTTTGTGTCCTTTGTAGGGACATGGATGCAGCTGGAAACCATCATTCTTAGCAAACTATCACAAGAACAGAAAACCAAACACCGCATGTTCTCACTCATAGGTGGAACTGAACAATGAGATCACTTGGACTCAGGAAGGGGAACATCACACACAGGGGCCTATCATGGGGAGGGGGGAGGGGGGAGGGATTGCATTGGGAGTTATACCTGATGTAAATGATGAGTTGATGGGTGCAGCACAGCAATATGGCCAAAGTATACATATGTAACAAACCTGCACGTTATGCACATGTACCCTACAACTTAAAGTATAATAATAATAAATAAATTTAAAAAAAAAAAGAAAAGAAAAATACTATATGATCTAGCAATCCTGATTCCATACCTTGGGTGCTGTGAATAGCACTATAATAAACATAGAAATATAAATATCACTTCAATTTGATTTCCTTTTGGATATACCCAGTGGTGGGATTGCCAGATGATATGGCATTTTTATTGTTGTTTTCTTGAGGAACAATTATGCTGTTTTTCTATAGTGGTTGTACTAATTTGCATTCCCACAATCAGTGTACAAACCTTCCTCTTTCTCCTTGCCAGTCTCTGTTGTTTTTTTGTCTTTTTGATCATAGCCGTTTTGGCTGGGGTGAGATTATATCTCATTGTGGTTTTGATTTGTATTTCTCTGATGATTAGTGATGTTGAACACTTCTTGTGTACTTGTTTGACATCTGTATGTCTTCTTTTTGGAAATATCTATCTAGATCATTTGTCTTTTTAAAAAAAAAGTTATTTATTAAAAGGGTAAAAAGAAACTGGTCAATAGAGGAGAGAGATGTGAAAGTAGTCATGGATATAAAAATGTATTTTTAGTAAGAACAGATAAAAAGAAAATAGAATAATTTTGTATAAGTAAGGATTTCATATGTTAAATTTGTGTCCTAACATAAAATAATAGATTATTTAGGAAAGAGGGAAGTATAGGACAAGTCAGAAAGTCCAAACATGTCATAGATGGTCTGGGTAGGTTGTGATAAGGTTCATGAAGAAAATTTATAAAAGGAATCGTGTATGTGATTAAGTTACCTATAATTAAAATGAAATTATTTATAATAGCCTTTCTAAACATTGGTCTTCTATTTTACAATAAGATTTTCTTAAGGTGTTGATATGTGCTTTTAATGAAACTACAGATTTTGCCTTTTAGTTCTATAACCTATTTCTTTTTAAAACTTCTCAGATTCATATCTTAGAAGTTCAACTTTTGTTGTATCTCACTGCTGTCAGCTCTTTGGAAAGACTTGAGATGATAACTCGCCTTCAGTTCTTTGTCAGCTCCTATGACATTTTTCTCCAGTTCTAACAGTTGTTATGGTCTAATGTTGAAATGTTTTTATATTGAAGGTAAAATAAAAAGCAATGTTTTCTTCCACTGTAATTTCCTCCAGTATAATTGATTGTGTACTCTTGGCTTTTCTTGATATGTCTAAATTTTTCAATGTAATCAGGAAACTTCTCATGCTGTTCCTAAGAGTCATGTATTTCCCTGACATACTTATAACTTTGAACACAATCTTCCAGTATCTGATTAAATTCAAGCACTTTTTTCATCAAATTTAACTTTCAGATTATCTAAATGGGCTTCTTATAAGAACAAGCAGTCACACTGCAGAAGGTTTTTCTTTGCCTTTTCTGTAACTGGCTTAAAAAACAACATTTTATGTTTTATCAGGATAATTCCTGTGTTGTCTTATTAGGTGTTTGATTGCTTAGAAAAACTGAGCTTTAAAATAATTCAATTTTTTTTCAATCCATGTAAACTTCTGTACTGCTTTTAAAGTTTTTTGATTATCACTTTGGTTAAATGAGTAACTATAATTTTACAATGAGCTTTTTAATGTCTTTGACAAACATCCTCAAAATCAAATTCTAAATTAAGTCTCTGACTTATTGCTAGGGGTTATCAAAGCTATAAAAATTAATCACCAAAAGGTTGTATAATCTTTTTACAGTTTCCAATTAGATCATGGGCTTCAGTAGCACCACCCCCAGCCCCTTACAATAGTCATTTTCAGGTGCGATTAACTAATCCTTTAGCTGTTAAATTACATGGTTTTGACTTCTGGTGTAACAACTCCTTGAGTTCACCTTTCCTGCTGCCTAGACAGAGCCAATTTGTCAAGACAGATGAAATGCAACAGAGAAAGAGTAATTCATGCAGACCTGGCTGCGTGAGAGACCAGAATTTTATTATAACTCAAATGAGTCTCCCTGAAAACTTGGGGATTGAAGTTTTCAAGGATAATTTAGTGGGTAGGGAGCCAGTAAGTCAGGTGTGAAATCATAGAAAGTGTAAACTGTCCTCTTTGCAGAGTCACTTCCTGAGTGGGGGCCATAAGACCAGATGAGACAGTTTATCCATCTGGATAGTGCCAGCCGGTCCATCGAGTTCAGGGTCTACAAAATATCCCAAGCACTGATCTCAGGTTTTGCCATAGTGATTTTATCCCCAGGACCAATTTGAGGAGGTTTAGAATCTTGCAGCCTCCAGCTGCATGACTCCTAAACCATGATTTCTAAATTTGTGGCAAATTTGTTAGTCCTGCAAAGGCAGTCTAGTCCCCAGGCAGGAAGGGGGTTTGTTTTGGGAAAGGACTGTTCCTCCCAAAGTTAGTTCAACTTATGACTCAGAATGAACAAGAACATCTTGGAGGTTAGAGGCAAGATGGAGTCAGCTAGTTCGTATCTCTTTCACTGTAACGATTTCCTTAGTTATAATTTTTGCAAAGGTGATTTAACTGGGAATACATATCTTGTCTCAAGAAGGCAATGACTCCTGCCAATATCTGACACCAAACCTAAGTTAACCAAAGCCTCATCTTTAGACCCAGGCAAAGGCAACAATCAAAGTAACTGCCTTCATGAGATGCAGGGAATGGACTGTGCTCAAAAACATTAAGATTCATTTAATAATTTTGCCTCTATGTGAATTAATATAATTTATTATATGTTTTGATACTAAATAATTGAAATATTTAACTACCTATGAGCTTCCTTTCTTGTCATTTTCAAAACTAGACAGAGTTTATGACATTTTTGTTTAAAACATTGCTAATTATTTGTTTTGTTTCGCCTCCAGAATTTAAAATTATTCAATCCCTCCAGGCCCAGGTACTGTCACATGAGATTGTAAGGGCTGATTTCAAGAAATAAAATTAGGTCAAATCCTCCAAATCAAGAATGAGCACACAGTTGCCTAAACAGCTGAACAAAATGCTTGTGTTTTGTACAGCTAATTGCTACGAGCCAAGATTACAGCAGTTCAGTGTATATAAATTATAAATAAGTCCATTTTATAACTTTGCCGTTTGGCTTTTGTTTTTTGTCTCTTATGTTGCTTAAAAGGGGATTTAAAGGTTAATGAGTGCCTCTACACTTCCATTCTCATTTGGCCTAGAACATTCAATTGACTACGTCTTTTGACTCTAAGCCCTTTAGCCAGAGGGGTCACAACCAGAGACATGATGGACTCAAGGCAGATGGCATACTACTCCAGCATTGATATGGTACAACATAAAAGCATGGCCATTAATACTGCTTCTGGCATACCTTGATAAAAAGGGGGACTATAAACTAAAAAAAATAGAATTTTAAGCCTCTCAACGAAGGAGGAATTAAGGCAAAATTGGATCTTTGGAAATGCAGGCAAAATTGACCACCATTAACATTAAAAATAGAGATTCTAAGACTGACAGAACGAACTCTTTATGACAGTAAGATACCAAATTATAAACAGAACCTAAGACTATGCCAGGCAAAGGCTACGTCTCTATCCCAAAGTAAGCAAAGTCATATGTTACATTCATGTTTTTTCAATATGCATGAGTCAGGACCACCTTTATAAATATTCATACATCCTCCTATAACCTGTTAAATATGCATGTTTAGTTAACCTGTCATCATATCCCCACAGGAGCCCCAGGTATAAATGACAGTGGGGAACAAAGTAACTTATTTCTTAATGAATCCTAGGGCTATTTATTCAGTCCATAACACCCCAAAAGCAAAAAATACTAAAATTCAAGAGAAATACAGCAAAAGATTTTTTAAAAAACATCTTTGGAATGTTAGCTGGGCGACTTGGAATTAAGAAATAATATTCTCTATGTGCCAGAATGACCAGTTTCTCTATTGGGATGAGAGTTGCTTTGCAAGCTAAATGATCAAGTGACTTTTCCTCCAAGGAAGCAGCAATTTTGCTTACAGATTCCACCAGAACAGGGACTGCAACTGCAGATGCCACTCACTCACCCCTAGGAAGAAAAGCAAAAACTCTTCCCTCTGGAAGTCTGTCAACTATTTGCTGTTTCCAGGTCCTCATACCCCATGAATGACCCTGTTATCCTTTCCACCCAGGAAATAAGGTGCTATGAAAATCCTGGAGAAACCAAGAGCAGACCAAGAGATAGCCAAAAAGTAAACACCCTTCTCACTGAAGAAACCTTGAAGATTAGCCAAGAGGCCCTACAAAATGGTATGGCCTTAGATATCCTGACTGCAACCCAAGGCAGCACTTGTGAACTGATTAAGACTGAATGTTGTGCATATATATATACCACATTATTCTCACAATATAACCCAAGTTATGCATGCATTAGATATCTCTATTTCTGCTATAGATATCTTCTCCGAGGACCCCATAACAGTGTAGTTCAGCCGACTTCCTAATACATGGGAGACTTTCATATACTGTGTGATTGGTACTCTGCTAATTATTCTCCTTAGCTGCTGTGGACCTTATTACCGTTATGTACTTTGTATGGAGGTGCAGGACAGAATATCTCAAAAGCTTCTAGGTCCTAGTACCATAATGCTCCAGCAAGTTCCTACTGTGAATCTGGGAACTCGGGAATATGTCTAACTACAGGCAAATAGATTCCATTCTGATACCCCCTAACTATGCTCCTTTTCAACAAGAAACAGCAAGATTTAACGCATCACCCACTTTCCATAGAAATTGAATGGAATTTGACAGTGAGAAACTAACCAAGAACCCCAGCCTCAAAATGCATTTTGAGGCTTTTTTCCCCGTTTCTTGCTTTCAGCCTTGAAATGTACTTTGAAACTCTTCATTTCTCCTTTCCTACCAGGCACTTATGTGAACAGTGCTCGCTAATCTAATTATGCACTTGCTTAGAAGTTGCAGTGACCAATTTTGAAACAAACCAAATTTAGGAGACCCAGCTGCAGAATTCTTCTAATTGGGGGAAGTTACTAACAACCCACCACTACGGGGCAAAAGTCAGGATAACAGAAACCCAGCCTCTGAATGGGCAATTACTTAAGATAACTAGCAGAATGAGACAGGCCGAACTGCCACCCTCCTGCACCTTGCCGTGTGTTTCCCACACCTTTTCCTTCTGAAAACCCTTCAATCATCCCCAGAGACAGAGAGGCCTTCCTTGAGGCAGAAGCTTGGCTATCTCCCATCTGCCAGCATTTGATCAATAAAATTGCTTTCCTTTCACCACACCTGCTTCTCGTGTTTTCAACCTCTGAGAGGGGAGCCGTCACACTTGAGCCTGTTACAAAGGGAAACTTTCTTCAACTCCTCCAACCATGGATAAAGCCTGACTCTATCCACTACCCATCTCAGCACTGTTACTTTCACTGAAGAAAAAGCTGTTTGGATCCATCTGACTTTAGTCAGGTTGGAAGCTGAGAGGAAGAAAAACTACCATGACGAGGGTGGGAGTTAGAAGACCAAGAGGCCATGAGAAAAGGGAAGAGGAAAGAGCAGTCACAGAGGAAGGCTCTCTTATGCCTAACTGAAGTGGACACAGTGTGGATGACAGGAGACAGAAGACAGAAAGTAAATAATTGTTTCTACCATTCGCAGGATTTTGTGTACATGCCTGACTGTCTAATGATAAGACCCTTGAGGACGGACTCTCTGTCTAGCTTTTGTTGCAATATCTTGTAAAAATACTTCCAGACTTAATGAAGTATCTGCAGAGACTAGATAGAAGAAATAGCATCTGAATCTGTAAGTAACTCTTTTGTTGTTGTTAGTAGTCTGACAAGAGGCACAGCCTGCAGTACATGAAATGAAGCAATATTCTCACCACACAGCAGGTGTATTCCAGAAAAAACCTTCATTTCAAGTCTGCACCTGGCTTGGTCTGTGGAATTGACCAAGGTATAGGTATAAGTCTTAGGAGAGGGCAACCAACCTGATGGAGGGTAATGAACCAATTATTTCCTCAAGCTTTGTTAAACTTATGCTTTAGAAAGAACTATGCAAATAAAGAGAGACTTCAACTTCAGAGAAATGACCCTTAATAAAAATAATAATAAATAATGGACGACACCAAAGGAACATGCGTCTTTTCTTCTATGCAACTTCTGTGTTTCTGTAAAGTTAGGTGTAAATTAAATACATTTTAAAAAGATAAAAGTATTTTCCTTTTTTAAATTTAAACTTTTCATTGAAGCCTACATATACAAAACATTATGCACATTACTAGTGCAAAGCTTGATGAATCTTTCAAACTAAATATACCCGTGTAGCTGGAACCCAACTCATGAGACAGAACATGGCACACTCTCCAGAGGCTCCCAAGTCTCCATCTAGTCACTATCTAGCTGCCTCAAAAGAAACTCACCGCTAGGCTGACACCTAATACCACAAACTCGTTTTGTGTTTTGAACCTGAGAGAAACAGAAACACATTATATATGTTTGTCCTTTTTGCCTGGTTTCATCACTCAATGCAATGTTTGTATGTAGTTTTAGATCGTTCCTTCTTATTATAGTATAGCATTCTACTATATGAAAACAATAGAATCCCACTATTCTAATATCTATTTTACTATTTTATTATATCCCTCCTACTATTGATGGAAATTTTAGTTTCCAGTTGGGACTTTTAAGAATGGTGTTGCAATGACCATACCTACACATATCTTTTTGTGGATCTAAGGGTACATTTTTCTTCACTACATGCCTAGGAACCCATACCTAGGAATGAAATAAAATGTGGGGGTTTTATATATACACACACACACACACACACACACACACACACACACATATATAATCCATATATAGGTATGCATACATACACATATATTTCTATATATAATCCATATATAGATATACATACACACATATAATCCATATATAGGTATGCAAACATACACATATATTTCTATATATAATCCATATATAGATATACATACACATATATAGCATATGTAACATAGTTATATACATGTTACATATGTTATATATGATATTATACAGCATATAATATATGAATATATAATATATAACATATGTGATATATGTGATATATATAATATAGGTAATATATAATTACATAATATATACCTATATGTGGATAGATAATGTATTACATATATGAAATATATATATTTTATAAATATATTACATATATTATATTGCATATATCACATAAATATAATATATTACATATTATATATTATATATAAAACATATATTTTATATATTTTATATAATATATTACATATATTATATACTATGTAATATATTATATTAATTATAATATAATATGTAATATATATTGTATATTAATTATATTATATATTTTAGATACATATTATATATTACTATATTAATATATTACATAAATATATGTGTGTATGTATATCTATATATGTATTTGTATGTGCATATATAACATAAAATATATGTTACATATAATATATAATGTATGTGTTGACATCTATATATAACATTATATATAAGTAATATATATTATGTAATATAAAATATAATATATAATATTTGTGTGTATGTATATTTATATAGATGGATTACATATGTGTGTGTATATAGATATGCACACATGCATACTTAGCTTTATTTGATATTGCCAGACTGGTTTGAAAATGCAAAATTTTAGGCATACACATTTTTGGAGTAATTGTGACCCATTTCACTAATTTTAAGGTTTTTTAAAAAATTTGTTTCTTTTAAAATCAATACTCAAAAAAAATTGGGGGTTACAGTCATAAAATTGTTTTATGTCTTGATTGTGGTAGTGATTAGATGTGACTGCACATTTGTTAAAATTTGTAGAAATGGCCGGGCGTGGTGGTTCACGCCTGTAATCCCAGCACTTTGGGAGGCCGAGGCGGGTGGATCACGAGGTCAGGAGATCGAGACCATCCTGGCTAACACAGTGAAACCCCGTCTCTACTAAAAATGCAAAAAATTAGCCGGGCATGGCGGCGGGCGCCTGTAGTCCCAGCTACTTGGGAGGCTGAGGCAGGAGAATGGCGTGAACCCTGGAGGCGGAGCTTGCAGTGAGCCGAGATCGCGCCACTGCACTCCAGCCTGGGCGACAGAGTGAGACTCCATCTCAAAAAAGACAAAACAAAACAAAACTTGTAGAAATGTATTACAAAATGCTGATTTTTATTTTTTGAATTAGTTTATTGATTACCCAGTTGAGGAATATTTGGTTATTTCCTGTCTTGTCAATTACAATAACAGTTTCATGCTGCTATAAATATCAACGTCAGGTTTTCACGTTGACATATGCTTTCATTTCTTTAGGGTAAATACATACAAATGGGATTTCTGGGTCACACAGGAATGCATATTTAACTTCATAAGTAACTGACAAATTATTTTCTGCAGCGGCTGTTCCATTTTGCATTCCCAAAAGCAATACATGAGAGTTCCAGTTGCTTAGCATACTTACTACCATCCCTTAGTATTGTCAAGTTTTGTTTTCTCTGTTAGTTTCAGCCATGCTAAGGGGTATGTAGTAGTAGCTCTTTGTGGTTTTAATTGGATTTTCCTAATGACTAATGAGGTTGACATCTTTTAATATGCTTATTTTCTGTCCATGTGCCTTCTTTGGTAAACTGTTTGCTCAGTTCTTCTGCCCATTTTTTATTGGGTTGTTTGTTTCCTTATCATTATGTTTTGACAGTTCTTTATCAGATATATGATTTGCAGATATTTTCTTCCAGGCTGTAACTCATCTTCCCATTCTTGTCACAAAAGTTTTTTGCAAAGCAAAAATATTTTATTTTGAAGAAGTCAAATTTATCAGTTTTCTTTTCTTTTCTTTCTTTTTCTTTTCTTTTTTTTTTTTTCAAGACAGAGTCTGGCTCTGTTGCCCAGGCTGGAGTGCAATGGTACAATCTCGGCTCACTGCAACCTCCACCTCCCAGGGTTCAAGCGATTCTCCTGCCTCAGCCTCTCTAGTAGCTGGGATTACAGGCGCCCACCACCACACCTGGCCAATTTTTGCATTTTTAGTAGAGACGGGTTTTCACCATGTTGGCCAGGTGGTCTCAAACTCCTGACCTCAGACAATCCACTCACCTCGGCCTCCCAAGTACTGGGATGATAGGCATGAGCCATCATGCCTGGCCCAGTTTTCTTTTTTATAGATCATAGTTTTGGTTTGTTGTTCTTATTTAAGATCTCTTTGCCTAACCTAAGGGCACAAAAATTTTTCTCTTATGTTTTATTTTAAAAACTTCTTAGTTTCGTATTTTAAATTTAGACTTATAATTCATTTTGAATTAATTTTTCATAAAGAATATAGACTGAAGTTCCATACATATATATATGCAAACGCTAAATTTTTCCAGCACAATTTATTACAAAAATCTGTTCTTTCTCCACTGAATTTCCTTCACACTATTGTCAAAAATCAATCAACCATATTTCTGTATGCCCATTTCTGGACTTTCTACTCTGTCTCATTTATCTATCTATGTATCTTTTCTCCAGTACTACCCTGTCTTGATTGTTATAGTTAGGTTATATTATAGTTAAGATTCATAGTATGTCTTAAAATCAGGCAGTGTAAGTTCTCCAACTTTATTCTTATTTCAAAGTTATTTGGCTATATTGGACTCTTGTCCTTTTCATATAAAATTTGAGACTAGCTTATGGATATCTATAAAAAATCTTATGGAATTTTAATTGAGATTGCATTGAATCTGTAGACCTATTTTGGGGAACTGACATCTTAAATATATTGCTCTTCCAGTCCATGAGCACAACATATCTTTCCATTTATTTGTATCTTCACTGATAACTTTTATCAGTCTTTTGTAGTTTTCAGCATAGAGATCTTGCATAAATTTTATTAGATTTATATTTAAGTATTTCATTCTCCTTGGTGATATTTTAAACAGTACTATATTTTTACTTTTGGTATCCAATTGTTCATTATTAGAATGTAGATTTCTGGCTGACTTTTTTGTATATTGACAAGGTGTGCTTAAATCTTGCTAAACTTATTTACCTATTTAGCAAAAGAGAGGAGACAGAAAAAGGAACTGACCAAAGCTTGGGAAGAATTCTCATTTAGAGATGGGAAAAAGAAGCAACCCCGAAAAAGACAGAAAATGAATGGAGATAGGAACACAGTCAAGAGAAGGTGGCACCATTTCATATTCCCCCAACTCATGCAGTCTTTCACCAAACTCTTGAAAAGCTTGTAGTCTCTTTTATAAGGCATTACTCAATTATACCTTATTCCACTCCAATTTTGCTTAATATCTTTAAATTCTACCCCCTCTACTTACCCTCCCTCCAAAATCATTAAGTGCCTTTTGAGACCAGGGAAAAAGCCTTAAACATTGACTCACGGAACAAAAATCATCTCATTCTGTGACCCTCTACCCCTCCCTAAGTATTTTCCTACAATTTTTACAGTATTGGAACGAGCCTGACTACTTTCATTTAATAGACACATATTCACCATTTGTTATGTATATGCCATTTAGAGGAGGCTGTGGATAGGAGGGATGCAGAGCAAGAATAACATTCAAAATATCCAGCAACTTGACCAACATGGGCTCTGGCAAAGCCATAGCCTGGGTAAGGACCCTGGAGAAACTGCTATGCCAGGTGTAAACCTTGTAGTTATTTGAATAACGTGATGTGAGGGGTCCTGGAGGAAGGGGACAGAGAGTCCTCTCTGGAGGACTTGGGGCAGTGGCTATCTACCAAAAGATATGGACATGTAAGATATGGACATGTAATACTGTAATACCTGACATATCCCTATCCCCAGTGATCCTGGGAACTGGGGAGTTCATAGCAGTTGCTACTCAGCAAGACAAGACAATACATGAACTAATGATTACAATATCATGCAGCCATAAGAGAAACAATTTTAGGATCTGCTAAATGTATTACACCAAGGAGGAAGTTGAGCCCTGGAGATTCAGTCATATATCAGGTTTGCAACTTCTCATTATTAGGTTATAGATTAACTCTCTTTCTCATTGTTCTTGTTCTGTAAATGACTAGGAGAGACTGGAGACCAAACCTCTTTCCCTTCCAATCACTGATTTTTGTTACAGATTAACTGTCTCGTTTATTTTCCTGTACCTTACTCAAACCAGATGGTGCAAAGGATCCCATGACTGTTACATCTTCAATGTCAATGTTAAATATACCTTTCCAAAAAAGAACTACCTAAACTAATCAGATTGTTATAATTATGCATTCAGCCATGTATAGAAAGATGCTGAGTTTCTGTTATGCTTTCCTAAATTTGGTCTCTGTAAAGGATCCCAAACTTCTATACTTTAGAAGAATGACTTCAATTCTTTGGAGTCTGTGTTTCCTGAGTGGCTGTCCTCCAAAACTTTATGTTTGAACAAACATAAATTCACTTTAAACTAAGTTCTGATCTTTTTGATTATTTTATCTCAAGTACAGCATCTAATGAGCCCTGAGAGGGAACAAGGAAAATTTAATGGAGACTTGGAGAGGTGGAGATCACTTCTTTTCGGAAGGAGAATAATAATATTTGAGTTTAATTCCAAAAACAGGTGTATTTAGGTGTGGAAGCAGAAGCAGTGAAAATGAAGGGCATAGATTAAGTACAAGTCAAAAGGCAAAAGTGCACTGTTTGCCTGTAACAAAGGAGCTCAGAAAGAGTAGCAAGAAATAAGACGGCAGGTAAAACCACCTGGAAAAAGGAATGAACAAATTATGGGGGTGGAGCTAGATTCTTTAGATATTCATGAATATGTCATAGAATTTTCAGCTGAAAAGGGGTTAGAGACCCTAAAGGCCAACCTTGCAACCTTTTGGTGGTAAAAATGGGGAAACTGAGGCCCAGAGGAAGGAGTATGTTAATATCAGAAGCCCAGAATTCTCATTTCAGAGCTTTCTCCCCCAGGTCTCATTTCTCTCCTCTTCTCATGGTTTTTACGGTGCAAAATAAATAAATGTCTGTAAGCAGCAGCTGCTGATGAGGAGCCTTTGATGTCTGATTTCTCCCCCAGAGGGCTGGCATAGTGCCTTACTTCCTAAAGATGCATTCGAATAGGCCATACTCCTCAAGTTCCTGCTTTCTCTTCCGGTGTTTTAATAAAACTGAGAACGGTAAGCGGATGCTCTGGTCTCTCTGCCCCTCCATAGCAAGCTGGAGCTTTTTCCTTCTACGAGGCAACAGTAGCACCGCTTAGCTCTCTGTTGAAAGATTCAAATGCAATACACGTTATGTAAGCTCTGTTTTTCTCTCCTCATCTGGTCAGGCATGACACAAAGCTCTCATCCTGAAGGGTTTTCTCCCTTTCCCTTGCTCCTACTCCTACATTAGATGTGTTTCTTATTAAGCCGCATTCTCATCCGAGATATTATTCGGATTCATTTTACTTCCATTTTTTCATCTGTTCTATCAGTCAAGAGGAAAACAGATAAAAAGGCTGCTCTTAGAACAAATTGAAAATCTCACAGTTTCAAACTCACTTACTGTGCATCTCTTCCTGAGGATCTTCTGCTTGATGGACAGTAATCATAGTCTAGGACCCAATAACAGAACTGACTGAAATTTTTACCAAACCTTTCTCTAATTTTACTATTTTAACTGTCTAACATATAATTTTTCTGGACACAAGCTTTTAGCCTATTTTATACCCTTCACAACATGGTTTTGTTTTTTAAATATTGTTTCATATTAATAAAATGAAAGTTAGTGAGCCTCTAAATTTTGAATTAATTCAGCTGTCATTTAATGTATATTTTCTATGACTACATGATAGACTTTACTAAATGCTAAACATGTATCAGCACATTTAGTTGCCATAATCAATCTTCCGAGGTAGACACTTTGATTTTTTTCTCATGCAGGTGGGGAAACTGGAACTTAAGTATTTAAATATTCATCATGGTCTTCTAGCTAATAGGTAATAGAACCTGAACTTAACTCCAGACAGCTTGAGTCTCAAACTTTCACATATAAACATAACATTATCAAACCCCATTCCAAGTTGTCTTTCCTAGGCAGTCAATTACATTATGATTCTCTAAAAATTTACTATGTAAATTGTATTAAAATCAGCAAAGTGATCTAGAGAAGAATAAGACTGCACTCTTTAAACAAACAAGCAATAAAACATTTTAAAAACTATGACAAGAATAACACACAAAATTTTTATTGATAAATATAATCATAAAACAGCTATTTTATTTTATTTTTTAATTCATAAATAATAATTGTACATATTCATGGGGGTTCATAGTGATATTTTGATGCATACAATGTATAGTTAGCAGTCTGGGTAATTAGTATACCCATCATCTCAAACATTTATCATTTCTTTGTGTTAGAAATGTTTAATATCCTCCCTCTAGCTATTTGAAGCTACATATTACTATTAACTATAGTCATCCTACAGTGGTATACAACATTAGAACTTGTTCCTGTTATCTATAATTTTGTAATCTTCAACAAATATCTCCCTGTCCCTTAATTTCCCCTACCTTCCCAGTCTACAGTATATTTTGTTCTACGTTTTACTTCTGTGACATTAACTGTTTTTTAGCTTCCACATATAGGTGAGAACATTTGGTGTTTAACTTTCTGTTCCTGGCTTATTTCACTTAACCTAATATCATCTGGTTCCATGCATGTTGCCATGAATGACAGAATTTTACTCTTTTGATTGCCAAATAGTATGATGGCATACGTATATCACATTTTCTTCGTTCATCTGTTGTGGGACACCTAGAGTCATTTCATGTCTTGGCTATTTTGGGTAGTTCTGCAATAAACATGGGGGTTCAAATGTCTTTTTGATATAATGCTTTCCTTTCCTTTGGAAATTCTCAACAGTAGGATTGCTGGATCATATGGTCGTTCTATTTGTAGTTATTTTAGGAACCACCATACTGTTCTCCAATGAATTCATTTTTCAAAAATTATAATTTTCTGATAATTCAGTGACCCAGGACCTCATCTCAAGCAAAAGCGGCTCCTGAAAAGCCATTTGCTATCCATAAATATCACATGTCAACTTCTATGCAACTTTAATAAAAGAGCTATGGATCAAAGCCATTGCTATATGATTAATAACTTTTATTAATTACACAGGATTACATTTTGCTATCTAGTGTTTCCAACTTATAAGATAGTAAAAACTAGAAAATTAAAAAATGTGTACCGAGGAAGATATGGGAAGCGGATAGATAGAAAACAATAAGAAATCACAGAGGACAGTGTGACAGTAGAGATGAGAGAGAAAACTAAATCAAAGGAACCAACAAAGATATAACATCCTAGAGCAATTTAGAGAAGAAGACTATCAGCTTAAAATTCTAATGGTCACTGAGGAAGTCTGCATTACATCACAGGACAATGCACAATTTTGATGATGAAGGATCCAAATTATGCCCCAGAGAATTAAGTATAATTTTTAGCATTTTCATCAATTAGACCTGAGAAGACACAATGCACATTATTTATTTCTAAATTTACATTTATATTTTTAGCACTATTTATTTTTCCTTTAGCAACTTCCAGTTTATCCTCATATTTTTGATACAAATGTATTCTATGTTCTTCTTGAGTTGTACTCCCTCGCGTTTCAACTGCTTCTGTTGCCTGAAAAAATTATCCCTATGTGTTGGAATCTCTGCCTTGTGCTCCAATTTTATACAGAGCAAAGAGATACGGTAATTATATGATAAATTGGGCACAGTTTTCATCTATAGCAATATTTTTCTGGTCACTATTTTTTCAAATTTTATTGATGCATAATATTTGTACATATATAGAGTGCATACAATATTTTATTACATAAATAGAATGTGTAATGATCAAGTAAGGGTATTTGGGATGTCTATCACCCCAAGTATTTACCATTTCTATGTGTTGGGAACATTTTAAGTCCTCTGTTCTAGCTATTTTTAAATACACAATACACTGTTGTTAACTATAGACACCTTAACATACTATTGAATATTAGAACTTAGTACTTCTATTTGATTGTATGTTTGTACCCATTAAACAATCTCTCTTTATCCCCTCCCGACCCACACAGCCTTCTCATCCTCTGGTATTTACTGTTCTACTCTCTACCTCTGTGAGATCTACTTTTAGAACTCCCATATACAAATGAAACATGCAATATTTGTCTTTCTGTGCCTGGCTTATTTCACTTTACATAATAACCTCCAGTTCCATCCATGTTTCAGTAAATGACATACCTTCTTTTTTATGTCCAAATAGTCTTCCATTATGTGTGTGTGTGTATGTGTGTGTGTGTGTGTGTGTGTGTGTATATATATATATCCCATTTTGTTTACGTATTTATCCACAGATAGACCCTTAGGTTGATTTTATGCCTTTGTTTTTTGAATAGTCCTGCAAGAAACATGGGGGTGCAGGTGTCCCTTTGATATACTGATTTATTTTCCTTTGGATAAATTCGTTAAATTACTGGATCATATAGTAGTTCTATTGTTTTTGTTTTTTGTTTCTTTAAGGGACAGATTCTTGCTCTGTCACCTAGGCTGGAGTGCCTTGGACCCATCATAGTTCGCTGTAACCTCAAACTCCTGAATTTGAACATTCCTCTTGACTCAGCCTAATGAGTAGCTAGGACTGCAGGTATGCACCACCATGTCTGGCTATTTTTTAATTATTATTTTTTGTGGAAATGAGGTCTGGGTGAGTTGCCCAGCCTGGTCTTAAACTCCTGGCCTCAAGTGATCTTTCTGCCTCAACCTCTCAAAGTGCTGGAATTACTGGCATAAGCCACAGTGCCAGGCCTGGTAGTTCTATTATACTTTTAGGTTTTTGAGAAATCGTCATACTGTTTTCCATTTGGCTGTACTAATTTACGTTTCCACCAAGAATGTATAAGATTTCCTTTTTCTTTGCATCCTCTCCATCATTTATTACTTTTTTCTTTTTAGTAATAACCATTCTAACTGGTATAAGATGATCTTGTTGTTTTGATTTGTATTTTACTGATGCTTAATAATGTTAAGTATTTTTTTTATATATCTGTTGGCCATTTGCATGTCTTCTTTTTTTTTTTTTTTTTTTCTTTTTGAGACAGAGTTTCGCTCAGTCACCCAGGCTGGAGTGCAGTGGCGTGATCTCGGATCACTGCAACCTCCGCCTCCTGGGTTCAAGGGATTCTCCTGCCTCAGCCTCCAGAGAAGCTGAGACTACAGGCGCATGCCACCATGCCCAGCTAATTTTTGTATTTTTAGTAGAGATGGGGTTTCACCATGTAAGCCAGGATGGTCTCGATCTCCTGACCTTGTGATCTGCCTGCCTGGGCCTCCCAAAGTGCTGGAATTACAGGCGTCAGCCACCGTGCCTGGCCCCCTGCATGTCTTCTTTTGAGAAATTTCTATTGATGTCCCATCACGTTTTAATGGGATTATTATTATTATTATTATTATTTTGCTGTTGAGTTGTTTGCGTTGCTCGTATATTCTGGATGTTAGTCCCTTGTTCGATGGATAATTTGTAAATATTTTCTATAATTCAACAGGCTGTCTTCTCACTGTGTTGATCATTTCATTGGCTGTGCAGAAGCTTTTTAATTTAATATAGTTCCATTTGTCTATTTTTGGTTTTGTTGCCAGTGTTTTGGAGGTCTGAACCATGTAAAATCTTTGCCAAGAACAATGTCCTAAAGCATTTTCCCTACGTTTTCTTCTAGGAATCTACAGTTTTAGGTTTTATGTTTTAGCTTTAATCTATTCTGAGTTGATTTTTGTATACGGTGTGAGACAGTGATCTAGTTTTATTATTCTGCATACGGATATCCAATATTTCTAGCACCATTTATTTAAAAAGTATGTCCTTTTACCAGTAAATGTTCCTGGATCCTTTGTCAGATATCAGGTGTAAATACATGGTTTTATTTCTGGGTTCTCTATTCCATTCCATTAGTCTATGTGTTTGTTTTTATACCAACACCGGTTGCTGTGCTCTTACAATATATTTTGAAGTCACGTAGTATGATGCCTCCAGCTTTGTTCTTGTTTTTCAGGATTGTTTTGGCTATTGAGGGTCTTTTTTGCTTCTATACAAATTTTAGAATTTTCTATGTCTGCGTAGTATTGTCATTTTCACAATACTAATTCTTTCAATCCATGAGCATGGAATGTTTTTTCCATTTTCTTTGTTTTTTTCAGGTTTTTTTCATCAGTGTTTTACTGTTTTACTTCTAGGGATATTTTACCTCCTTGATTAAATTTATGCCTAGATATCTTTTTAGCTGTTATGAATGGGATTGCCTTCTTTATTTCTTTCTGAATTAGTTCATTATTGGTATATAGAAATGCTACTCAACCCTGTATGATGATTTTTGTATCCTGTAAGTTTACTGACTTTATTTATCAGGTCTCAGAGGTTTATGGTGGAGTCATTACGTTTTTCTAGATATAAGATTATATCATCTGCAAAGAGGTGCAATTTAACTTTCTTCTTTTCAATTCAGATGCCTTTTATTTCTATCTCTTGCATGATTGTTTTGGTTAGGACTTCTAGTACTTTGTGGAATAGGAGTGATGAAAACTGGCACCTCTGTTTTATTCCAGATCTTAGAGACAAGGCATCCAGCTTTTCCCCATTCACTATGGTGATAGCAATGTGCTCGTAATATATGGCCTTTATTATGTTGAGGTATGCTCCTTCTATGCCTAGTCTATTGACAGTATTTATCATGAAGGGATATTTAATTTTATTAAATGCTTCACTTTGCATCCATTGAGATGATCATATAATTGTTGTCTTTCTGTTAATGTTATAAAACACATTTATTGATTTGCATCCATTGAAGCATCCTTGCCTCTGTGAGATAAATTTCACTTGATCACGGTGTATTATTTTTTTATGTGCTTTTGGATTTGGTTTGCTGTTATTTTGTTGAATATTTTTGCATCTCTGCTCATCAGGAATATTGGCCTGTAATTTGATCATTGTTGTATCTTTGTCTGGCTTTGGTGTCAAGGCAATGCTGGCCTTATAGAATGAGATAGGAAGAATTCTATCCTCTTCAATTTTTTGAAATAGCTTGAGGACAATTAGTGTTAGCTCTTCTTTGAAAGTTTGGTAGAATTCAGTAATTAAGTTATCCATTTTGTAGATTGCTTTGGATGGTTTTTTGTCAGGAAACTTTATTACTGATTCAATCTCATTACTCATTGGTCTGTTCAGGTTTTCTATTTCTTCCTAATTAAATTTTGGTAGGTTGTACACATCAAAGAATATATTCATTTCCTCTAGGTTTTCCAGTTTGTTAGTGTATAGTTGTTTGTAAGACTCTCTGATGATCTTTTGTATTTCTGTGGTATCAGGTGTAGTGTCTCCTTTTTCATTTGTTTATTTGGTTGTTGTTTTTTGTTTGTTTGTTTTTTCATGATTAGCCTAACTAGTGGTTTATCAATTTTGTTTATCTTTTAAGAAAACACATTTTTTGTTTCATTGATTCTTTGTATTTTTTAGTTTCTATTTCACTTAGTTATGCTCTGACCTTTATTATCTCTCTCCTTATATTGGGAGATTTGGCTTATTCTTGTTTTCCTAGTTCCTTGAGGGGCATTGCTAGATTGTTTATTTGAAATCTTTTGATTTTTTTCAACATAGGCTTTTATCGTTATAAACTTCCATTTTACAACCACTTTTGCTGTATCTTATGTGTTTTTGGAGGTTGTATTTCCATTTATGTTAGTTTCAAGAAATTATTTTATTTGCTTCTTAATGTCTTCCTTGATTCAATAGTCATTTAGGAGCACATTGTTGAATTTCTGTGTGTTTGTGTAGTTTCCAATGTTCTTGTTATTGATTTCTAGTTTTATTCCATTATGGTATGAGAAGATATTTGATATGATCTCTATTTTTAAAAAAAATTAGCCAGGCACTGTGGTTCACACCTGTAATTCCAGCAGTTTAGGAGGCTGGGGTGGGTGGATCACTTGAGGCCAGGAGTTTGACAACATCTGGCCAATATGGTGAAACCCCATTGCTCTTAAAAATACAAAAATTAGCAAAGTGTAGGGGCAAGTGCCTGTAGTCTCAGCTGCTTGGGAGACTGAGGCATGAGAATTGCCTGAACCCAGGAGGCAGAGGTTGCAGTGAGCCAAGATTGCATCACTGCACTCCAGCATGGGCAACAGAGCGACACTGTCTTAAAAAAAAAAAGTTGAGAACTTATCCTGGAGAATGTTCCATGCGCTGATAAGAAGAATGTGTATTCTTTAGCTGTTGCATAAAATGTTGGGTCCATTTGATCTGAAGCCAAATTTAAATCCAGTGTTTCTCTCTCTGTTTTCTATCTAAATGATCTGTCTATTGCCAAGGGTTGAGTGTCAAAGTCCCCAACTATTATTGTGTTGGAGTCTGTGTCTCCCTTTAGATCTAATAATATTTTCTTTTCGTATCTGAGTGTTCTGATGTTGACAGCATGTTTAGAATTGTTATATTCTCTTGCAGAATTGATCTTTTTATCAGTATGTGATGACTTTGTCTTTTTATTGTTTTTGACTTAATGTCTGTTTTGTCTAATATAACTATTCCCACTTGCCTTTGGTTTCCATGTGCATGGAATATCTTTTCCCATTCAGCTAGTCTATGTCTTTTAAGTGGAAAGATTAACTGGTTTACATTCAAGGTTACTATTGATACGTGAGGGCTTATTCTTGTTATTTTCATTAATTTGTTGTTATTTTACATATTCTTTGCTCCTTTCTATTTTTTTTATTACTGTTGCTTAGTGGATTTTTGTAGTCATAACATTTGAGTCCTTTTTCTTTCTTATTTTTATTTTTGTTCTACCATTGGGTTTTATACATTGTGTGTTTTCACGATGATAGATATTGTCCTTTCACTTCCAGGTATAAGACTCTCTTAAGCACTTTTTGTAGGGCTGAGGTAGGTAGTAATAAATTCCTTTAGATTTTATTTGTCTGAGAAATAATTTATTTCTCCTTTATTTAACTCTTCTGGGTATAGTATCTTTGGCTGACAGTATTTTTTCTTTCATCACTTGAAATACAAAATCCCATTCTTTTCCAGCCTGTAAAGTTTCTGTTGGGAAATCTACTGTTAGTCTGATGGGGGTCCCCTTAACTTAAGCTTGCTGTTTCTAGAATTCTTTTTGTGTGTGTGTGTGTCTTTGACTTTTGACTGTTTGACTACAATGTGCCTGCCATTAAGGTTTTTATTTTAATTGTATCTAAGAATTTCTGAGTTTCCTCTTATCTGGATGTCTAAATCTTTTGATAGAACTTTTTAGGTATTAATTGATTAGATAGTTTTTCTATCCCTTTTGTTTTCTCTTCACCATATGGGACACTAAAAATTCAAATATTTTGTTGCTTTATCATGTCCTATATGTCATGTTCATTTTTTAAAAAAATTTTATCTAACTGGATTATTTCATAAGACCTCTCTTCAAGTTCTGAAATTATTTCTTCTGCTTAATCTAGTCTATTGCTGAAACTTTCAGATGCATTTTGCATTTCAGTTAACAAGTTATTTTGTTTCAAAATTTCTAGTTTTTTCATGTTACCTACCTCTTTGGTAAATTTCTTATTCATATCCTGAAGTGGTTTTTTGATTTATTTGTATTGATTTTCTGTATCCTCTGATATCTCACTGAGCTTCTTTAGTATCATTGTTTTAAATTCTTTTTCTGGGTTGTTATAAAATTTTTATTGGAATCTGTTGCTGGAGAATTGTGTTCTTTTGGAGATGTCATGTTTCCTTTATTTTTCAAGTTTTTGAGTCTTTAGGTTGATGTCAGCACACTTAGTATAACAGTTTTTATTTGTTTCATAGAGGAGGACTTTTTCCTGAAAATTTATCTTTGGTATTGGTTAGGTAGGGCACTTCGACTTTGCCTCTAAGTGTGTTCAGCAGTGTAGTCTTTGTATGATTTCTTTGACTGTAAACAAAGTCAATGGTGTCTGTGATTTCCTCAGTGGCTTAAGGTGAGATTGTTAGTGGAGGCTGTGGTGAAGTTTTGCTGGGATAGGGATGCCAGGTGGGCCTGTCTTCAGGCCCCAGTGGTATTAGCAGCAGGTGAAGCATCCTTGTTTTGGGGCCCCATGGTGGCATATGCGGGCACTGGTGTTAGCATGCCCAAGCAAGCTAGGGCATGCTATTCTTGGGCCTTCAGGCAGCTTCCTTGGGTGTCTGCAGTGACAACAGTGGACCAAGCTGGTGGGAGGGTTTTCAGGTTCCTGGGAAGTGAATGTCGCATGGACAATGGTAGTAGAAGTGGCAAGACAACCCTCTGCCTCCCGAGTAATCCATGTTGGTGTTGGTAATGGCTGTGGCGGGCTGCACAGGCCAGTCTGCAAGCTCTTGAGTGGTACATTCAGGGAGATACCTACTGTGATGGTAACTGCAGGTTGAGCTCAGCCTCAGGGCCCTGGGGAAAAAAAATGCTCTGATGCCAGTGGCAGACTGAGCTGGAGAGTCCCTGAGTCCTGATGATATGACTGACCACTGAAGGGTTGGTGGGGCCAGGCTCAGCAGACCTGTTCTCCAGCTTCCTGGTGGTGCATGCAAGTACTAGCTGCAGTGGGTGGGGATACTTTAATCTCCAGGTCCCCAGAAAAATGCTTAAGTGTGGGCAGCAATGGCTATGCTGCAGCCCTTGTACTAGACAGGGGGGCGTTGCTTTCACTGGCAGTAACCATATGCTGGTGGCTAAGGAATGTGTCCTTCACTTCTGCTTCGTATATTTCTTGGCATTTCTCTGTCGAATTTCAGTGTTCTCTTGTAGGTGATCTAGTTAAAATGTAATTTTCTATTCACTATTTTGTTTCTTCTTGGTAGAGGATGTGAGTACAAGATGCTTGTAGTCATCCATCTTGAAGCCCCTTCTCATGTTATTTATTAATTACCTCTACATTACATGCTTCTTAAATTTGAAACTGTGTGTAGAAAAGCTCTTGTTACTAACTCATGTATTATTGAAACCAAGAAATTGGATTTTGTACTACAGACTGTGGCCCTCAAGCTCACCTTGGAGAAGCGTTCTTTATGGACTCTTTTAGAGATTGGCAGCCTTGAGAATCCTTATACTGTACTTCCTCCTCTGTGCCTGTAGTCCTTCCATCTTTTTTGTTGTTCAGAGTTTCAGCTCTCTCCTACTTTCATTGAAGAAGCAACTTGTGTTTTTGCATGTCATTTTTGCATTTGGGTGATTTTGAAGAGGAGAAATGGGATATATTTACTTTATGCTATTATCTTTAAGCTGGAAGAGACACTAATCATTTTCTGAAGAATCAGCATTGTAAACAACAAAACCATCTAAAACTTGAGCATTTTAAAAATCTAGATGTTTGCTGGCTTGCAGAGGTATGAAGTATGGCAGTAGCCCGAACCTTTCGAATTATGAAATTTTGTCTGGTCTACAAGACAGAAGCCATTCCACTTTGATTAGTGCCTCCCAAGAATCCCACATATACCTGAAATTTTATCAAGAAAGGATGAATATTAGCAACATTATTTTTTTAACTGGGGAAACTGAAATACAGAATGTTTAGAAGAAATGCTCCAAACCACTCACAATGAATAGATTTCTATAGCATGCTTACTATGACTATTTAGTATAATTCTCAAAAAAAGCCTTTCCATATAGGGATTATTTTCTCAATTTCACAGATGTGTAAATTGAGGCTCATAGAAAGAAGAAATTATCCCATGATGGTTTAGATAATAAGTAGCTTATTTGTGGTTCAGATATAAAAATAATCATACCTGCTTCTCTTCTAAATTCTCAGGCAATTGATAACAGGTGTCAACAAATGAAGATTTTCATCAACCATATTTTGCTGGAGGATACGTCTTAGTCCTCCTACTACATACATAATCTAGATCACAGGACCTTCTGGACCAAAGCAAAATCTATAGAACAAAATCTGGGCATATTCATTGAACCATCTACAGGGCGACTTGCACCTGCATCAAACCCCACTGAGAGAACAGATTCAAGAGAGGTGTAAAGTGTCAAGCCTCAGGACTGCACTCAGAGCATGCTAACTCCATAGAAGCAGGAGTAGAGAGAGATTCAGTATGTAAATCTGAGAGAAAAAATAGGCTAGAGCTGGGGCTACCCAGAGGTAATGCTGTTTACCCCAACTCCACCAATTATTTACCACCCCTTTTCCATATGGGGAGAGGAAAGGATGGTGGTGGAGAGACAGATGGAATACTCCTTCATTATTGTGCTGGCAAAGATATGGAAGTTTTCTCCCCTTTCTAGGAACAGGATAAAAGGGTATCAACACATTTGTAAGAAAGATCTACTGTTTTCAAAGTCAGTGAGTCATCAACTGCCCTGTAACTGCCACCCTCACCCACTCAGTGGAAGAAAAAAAACGGAAACATTTAGCTCTTGCCTTTAATTTCCAGTCTTCACCACTGATTAAAACCAGTCATTAAAAATGGCTGGAGGAGAGAAACTCTAATTCTTAAGAAGAAGATTGTTATTGGGACTGTGATTGATCTCCCACCACTTACAACAGTGCCTTGGTTATAGTAAAAACATCAGCACTCTCCCATGTCATTCATTCTGTTTAGTAGTTAACCTGGGTCTCATGCTCTATCTGTCCCTTCCCTGGAAGGCAAACAAATTATTTGATGTTTTCCTCTCTTTCCATCTCTAGAACACGCCACCGGGTCCCTTCCCTTCCCCTCTTTGTTCAACTGTCTCCTTTTTAAACTGGCCAATTTCATTTCCTTTTCTTTCTTTTCCCCAGTCTATTATTTTCTTCCAAGCACATTTCCTATTTGTTCCATTGAATTCCTGCCTATGATCATCTTGAATAAAATTCAGCTTTCTCTCTTAATAAACCAGCTACATAGCACATTCCATTTACAAAATCCTTTTAAGTATGTCTTTCTTAATAATCCTGGGAAGTGATTAAATTGGGTTAAATCTACTTTTCCTGGTCTCTTCCCTTACATTCTTTCACAAATCTCCTCACTGAATTTTTTTATTTGTTTTCAAATTCATCATGTTTTGCCTGTCTGTGTCTTCCAATGCATGGTCTCTAGCTTTTTTAGGTAGATCTTCGTGGGCATCTGCTCTAGGGTCAACTGTGTGGAACTGTAGTTTCTCCAAGCCTCAGCACCCTCTGGGTACCTATCTGGGAACACTAGTATTAATAATTAGTTTTTCTGGCTCATTTCTCCAAACTGACAGTGACGAGCCCTCACTCTGTGAAAATTCCCCCTGAAGGATTTTTAGAAGCTCCAGAGGCAGGTGTGACATATGTTGCCCCTTCATGGATCCTGTCACTCTGCTCGCCATGACCACTTCCTCGTGATGCTCTCCTGGGTGTGTTCTTCACTTCTCTCCTCTTTAGGGTGCAACAGCAATTCCCTGGAAGTGGATGCTGTGGCTCCATTTGGCACACAAGGCAGTAGCATTGCATTGTACTCCTCCTCTGACTGCCGAAGTCTCCCTTGCTGGTCCCTGAGCTCAGCATGTCTCTTCTGGGGGCACCTTGAACATCCCCAAGTCAAACATGCTCTATGGCATATGGAGAATGATAGAGAAGGACTCCTCATTTTGTTCTGTATTAAGGTCTCACTGAAGTGCTCCTGGGATACTGTATCAGTTTGTGAGGGTAAACATAACGGAATACCATGACTGGATGTCTTAGACCCCAGAGGCCACAAGTCCAAAATCAAGGTGTCTGCTGGCTTGGTTTCTCCTGAGACCTTTCTTCATGGCCACCTTCTCTCTGTGTCCTCACATTGTTTTTTCTCTGCACACATGTAGTATACAGGTGTCTGGTGTCCAAATTTCCTCTTTTTATAAGGACACCAGTCAGATTTGACTAGGGTCTACCCTGAAGACTTCATTTTAACTTGCTTATCTCTACAAAGGCTCTGTCTCCAAATACGGTTACATTCTAAGGTACTGGGAGTTAGGATTTCAACATACGAATTTGGAGAGGGCACAATTCAGCCATATCAGGTATCAGTGAAATTTAGAATACAGAGAAATTGTTCTTCCTTTTTTTCTCTCTCTCCGTGATACAGATGGGCATTTGAAGTCAAGTGTTTGGTAACTTCTCTGGCCTCCCATCACACACCCATCACGAGAACTCCTATGCACCTCTGAAAGCTAGGCATGGGTTACTCCTGTGTTGGTTGTGGCTTCCTCTTTCCAGAGACCCCCACAGATGCCACACTAAATGCTGTATGTGTAGCCAGTATATTCAGCACACATATGCAGACGCACAAGAACCCTCTACAATGGAGGACATTTGGACTTAAATGAATCACTGGTAACCGTGTCACAGGGATGATGCTCAGCAGACATTGAAGACTGTGAGCTCTGCAGCCAGACTTGATGAATGCACATTCTGACTCTGCCTAACTTCTTAGCTGTGTGTCCTTGGGCGATCTACTTGACTTCTCTGTGCCTTACTTCCCTTGTCTCCAATATATATTTGACAAAATAGTACATATTTCAAAGTGTTCTTGTGAGGGCTTAATGAGTTAACACACACAAAAGAATACTTAGAACAAAGTACGGTATATAGTAAACAATCACTAAAAGCTATCTCTTATTACTGTTATTAAATGCCATGGTGGGTGGGCAGGTCCCTATGATAATAAATACATGTGAAGCAATTGCATTATTATTATAACATTAATTTTCCACATTTTCATGTTCATTCAGTTCTTACATATATTTCTCTTAATCCACCAAAAAAATAGCACTGTTCATCCCATTTTGTATATGAGCAAACCGATAACCAGAGAGTTTAAGAAATGTGACCAAAGTTACACAACTAATGTGCAGAATAACTTAAGATCTCTCTCTCTCTCTCTCTTTCTCTCTCTCCTTGTCTCTCTCCCCCCTCTCTTTCTCCCTCTCCCTCTCTCTCCTTGTCTTGTAATTAGTACTGTCTCCAAACTCCCTATCCCTTCCGCTCCAAAACAATTCCATCTTATATGGATAAATGTGATCTTACTTGGTTGTCTTTCATTGTGTCATTTTAATTCTGTGCTTTAGGTATTAATTTAGAAAGTGCTGGAGGCCACTTTGGCTGGAACACGTCAAACAAGTCTGTGAACAAACAAACACAGAGGATATTCTCCCAGTGTGAATGGAGAGATGTCCAGCAACCCTCAGCTGTGCTGACTGAATGTACCCTGTGTGCCCAGACCACTGCTTTACACCAGGAGTTAGCAAACTTTTTATGGAAGCGGAAAAAGAGTGAACATTTTTGGATTTGCAAGTATTCAGTTCTGCTTTTGTAGCTCAAAAGTAGCCATAGATAACACACAAATAAAAGGCCATGAAAATGTTCCAATAAAATTATTTATAAAAGCAAACAATGGGCTGCATTTGACCCATTTACCAAACCCTGCTTTATACACATTTCTGAGTTTAATCTTCATCATATCCCTACACATTTTTCCTGCTGATTACTGTTTTAAGGTGTAGAAATGGACTCTATGGATCAAATTAGGGTCAGCATGTTTCAGAGGGGAGGAAGATCATAGGAACTTCATCTTGGGAATGGGAATTCTTTTTATTGTTGGAGGATGTTTCATGCCTGGGCTTCCTACTGTCCTCCCTCTATTCACATTAGCCTGCATATCTGCACAGTAGTTTATGGTAGATTCAAAGCCCTTTAATAGACGACCAGACTCAGAGTTTTAAGGTGCTTCCTAGAAGATGACAATGATGTTGTTACTTACTGTTACTTGTTTGGCTCACAAGTTCAGTAGTTAAGAATCTGTTTCTGTCTTTCTAGGTACTTCTGGTGAAAACAGGGAATGATCCACAAGATACAGAAATTTCATCGTTACCTTTTAGTTCATAGTTAAAAACGTAAGTTTTGGAGTGATACAGTCCTATTTGGTTTTCCAAAAAACAAAGATACTACTACTTACTATGTAGAATTGTTATGAGGAGACAATGAAAAAAAATGTTGGTTGAACACTTAATATACAGTTTAGAACGTAATACGTGCTATCAAATGCAACAATCATTACTTATTTTTTTCCTTCTCTCTCATCTCAGGTTCTGCCCCTCATCCTCACCAGTGCTAGGCTGCTACTTGTCAATCCTCATTTTGGGATATTAGCTGAGCTTGAGATTTCTCAGCCTCCACATGGTTGACATCCTGAGCTGGACAATTCTTTGTTGAGGGGCTTATCTAGGGCATTTGGGGGTGTTTAGCAGCATCCTTGGCTTCTACTCACTACATGCCAGTATACATTTCCAGTTGTGAAACACATATGTATCCAGACATGCCAAATTTCTTCTGCAGAACAAAATTGTCTCTGGTTGAGGAGTAAGGGCCTCACTCACAGTGAGCTTCTTTCTCCCATCTCCACTCCTCTATCCTCCAGCAGCCAGGTGAGGTCTGCCTGGCCTCTGCTTCCATCCCTGGTGATTGGATTAGAAGCAAGAACCTAACCTAAGACAAATCATTCAAGTTTTACCTCTTGAGAATATTAAATTAAAATTGAGAACAAGTCATGCTGTTCCATCAGGATTCTTGCTCCAAGGAGATAGTGACTTGGGGGTAAGGGAAAGCATCTTAGCTTCACTTCTTCTCAAAAACACAGAACCTCAGTCTGCAGAAACAGAGCATGACCCTCAGAAGCAGACAGGAGAGATGCAGGTGAGGCCCCATGCAGCGTTTCCTTTAGGTCCCAGGCCTTGGAGAGGCCTGATGATCTTTCTGTCCTGGGTTCAGTGAACTATTACAGAATCTTCCCAATACATCCACAACGTGCTCCCACTTTCTTTTTCCTTGAATTCAGGTATATAGCTTTCTCTTGCTTGTGAACAAAAGAGCCTTCACCAAAACACTATTCAGAGGGTTGTTGGGGTTTTAGAGGGACATTAAATAGGACTCATTTCCTCTTCTTCTAAACTTGAAATTGCCAGTCAGAATTCAATCAGGAAAAAAAGAAACACTCTAGCAGTTTCAAAAAAAGATAATTTAATATAATAATTAGGTTCAGAGGTTCTGGAGAAATGAAAAGCCCACGATGAAAGAATCAAATGGTTTATCATGTAAGAAAACCACTATTATACTATGGTTCACTGAGTTAATGTTCTCAACTATTTCCCCTCCTTGTGTTTACAGCTTTCTTATGGCCTCATCACTGGTAGGGTGCATACCTCACCCTTTGTTTTAGACTTAGCTGTTTCGCTTATGTTGGTCAACAACATGTAAATAGAAGTAAAACTTTGCCAGTTTTGAGCCTAGATCCTAAGAGGCCTCACAAGAATTTCAGTTTTGAATCTGATGTGTAAAAAGCTTGAACATAGATATTCCCGTTTTACCATAAGAAAAAACTGGACAAACTGAAAATCAATTACTTTTCTAGGACTAATTAGAAAAAATAATGATGTTTCAAAGCCAACTACCACCCAAAATTTGTAGACACAGGTACACCCATAGGGCCACACCTGAAATCTGCTTGCCTAGAGCAAAAGCCACTGGAAACATACAATGATGGGAACATGAACATGATAATTTGGAGGAATTGCTGGAGGCTGAGCTGGACCAGCTTGAGAGTGAGATAATCCTGAGGTCTGCTGTCTCAGGGAGCCCCCACAGTCTTAAGAGTTTGTCTCCAAGAATCTCACCAGGTTCTCATAGTGGAGATAGGAGAAAGAGCCCCTTGTGGCTTAGGCAGCTAATGAGGAAGAACAATCATTATAAAATATTCCAAGAGCATTCTTCATGATGTAGGCCTACTTTCCAGGGTACAAAAATTTTCCCAGAGCCTTATCCTAATTTGGGGAGGACTTTCCTCCCACTCCAGTTTGATTCAGCATTCCTATTTCACCTAAGGGGATAAAAATATAATTCATGAGCGGTAAAGGAATATTTTGAGAACACTGCAGTCAAGGAAAAGAGTAACGGGGAGTAGAAAAAGCTATGCAACTAGAGAAACACACTTGCAAAGGTCACAGTCCAAGACTCAAGAAATTAAGTTTTACTAAATTCTAAGGAGTCAGAATTTAATAAAAATGTTATATAATGTTCTCCGTCCCCTATACTTTAACACAACGCCAATAGGGCTCCAGTATAATAAAGTGGATTACAGCTGAAAGAGCTGCAGGACACAGATTCTTTCTAAGAAGGAGCACTTAGGGAAGCCCAAAGTCAAGAGGAGAGACAAAAACATGGACACTAAAGAAACTTGAAGCACTAGGACTTGTAGCTATAGAGAACATTCAATCCAGCACAACTAGCCAGCTTAATATAAATTCTCACAGTAAAGACTTGTTTGCCTCAGTTTCTAATACCTAAAACAATGTATCTGGCTTTTAGGAAACACTACAAGGCATGCCAAAAGCCAAAAAAAAAAAACACCACATATGAAACAAAGCAATCTTCAGAACCAGACTTAGATATTACATATATATTGAAATTATAAGATGAAAAATTTTAAAAGGCTATGATGAATATGCTACATGCCCTAATGGAAAAAGATACAAGATACATGAAGAGATGTGCAATGTAAGCAGAGAGATTTAAAAAACTAAGAAAGAATCAAAAGAAAATATAAGAAATCAAAAACATTGTAACAGAAATGAAGAAAGGCTTTACAGTAGACTCAGCACATCCAAGCAAATAATCAATGAGCTTGACAACAAGTTAATAGAAAATCCCCAAACTGAAATGCACAGAGAAAAAAAATTAAAAAGTCAAATATAACAACCAAGAATTATGAGACAATTTAAACAGGATACCAGAAGAATAAGAAAGAAAGAACAACGCAGAAGAAATAGTTGAAGTACTAATGGCTGAAAACATTTTATTAACAGGCTCCAAGGCACAGATCCAGGAATTCTAGAGAATATCAAGCAGAATTAATAGCAAAAACAAAACCAAACCCAATATCTGTGATATAAAAAAAAACCTAGACATTTCACATTTAAATTGAAAACAATCATCTGATCTTCAACAAGGCTGACGAAAGCAAGCAATAGGGAAAGGACTTCCCATTCGGTAAATGATGCTGGAATAACTGGTGAGCCATATGCAGAAGATTGGAGCTGGACCCTCGACCTTTCATCACATACAAAAATGAACTCAAAATGGATTAAAGATTTAAATGTAAGACCTCAAACTATAAAAATCCTGGAAGACAATCAAGGAAATACTATTCTTGACATCAGCCTTGGCAATACATTTTTTTGGCTAAGTCTCCAAAAGCAATTGCAACAAAACCAAAAATAGACAAGTAGGACTTAATTAAACTAAAGAGCCTTGCACAGTAAAAGAAACTATCAACAAAACAAACAGACAACCTGCAAAATGGGAAAAGTTACTCTCAAACTATGCATCTGATGAAGGCCTAATATCCAGACTCTATGGAGAGCTTAAATCAATAAGCTAAAACAAACCCCATTAAAAAATAAGAAGACATATCTCAACAGACCACAAAAGTGGCCAAAAAACATGAAAAATGTTCACCTCACTAATCATCAGAGAAATGCAAATCTCTCACATTGAGATACCATCTCACATCAATCAGAATGGCCATTACTAAAAAGTCAAAAAACAACAGATGCTGACAAGACAGTAGAGAAAAGGGAATGCTTATACACTGTGAGTTGGAATGTAAATTGGTCCAGCCACTGTAGAAAGCAGTCTGGCAACTCCTCAAAGAACTTAAAAACGGAGTTACCATTTGACTTAGCAATCCCATTACTGGATATATGTCCAGTGGAAAATAAATTATTCTGCTAAAAAGACACATGCACTCATATGTTCATCGCTGCACTATTCACAGTAGCAAAGACATAGAATCAACCCAGGTGCCCATCAATGGTAGATTTAAATAAAGAAAATGTGGTACATATACACCATGGAATGCTACATAGCCATAAAAAAGAATGAAATCATGTCCTTTGCAGCAACATGGGTGCAGCTGGAGGGCATTATTCTAAACAAATTAATACAGAAATAGAAAAATCAAATACCATATATTCTCACTTATTGATGGTAGCTAAGCATTAAGCACATATGGATATAAATATGGGAATGGTAGTCACTGTGGACTACTAGAAGGTGGAGGGTAGGATGTGTTAAAAATAAAAACAAACTGTCTATTGAGGACTATGCTCACTGCCAGGGTGACAGGACCTGTACTCCAAACCTCAGCATCACGCAATACTCCCATGTGAGAAATCTGTACATGTACCCCTTGTATCTAAAATAAAAGTTGAAAATTTAAAGAAATTGTGGAAAACTTGAAGACATAGAGGAAATCTTGAAAGAAGAAAGAAGAAAAAGAACAATTTTTCTATTGAAGAATAATAAGAATTACAAGCTGACTTCTCATCAGAAACCATGAAAGCATGGAAAGAGGGGTAAAATATACAAAATGTTGAAAATTCAACAGAATTATCCTTCAAGTGGGAAGGAGAAACAAAGCCTTTCTCAGACAAATAGCAAATGAAAGAATTCATTGCAGCAAATCTGGCCAGAAAAAAATGTTAGAAAAAATTCTTCAAGAAAAGAGAGAAAATGATGTAAGACAGATACTCAAATCTTCATGAATAAAGGAAGAGCATTAGAAAAGAAATAAATGATGACAAAATGAAATTATCTTTCTTCTTATTCTTAATCTAAAATATAATCATTTGTTTAATGCAATAATTGTAACAAGGTATTGGGTGATTATAGGATATGAGTAAGTGGAATGAATGACAGCAATGTCGCAGGGAAAGAAGAGAGGAGAGAGTACTTGATTACAAGGAATCTATCTGCGCTGTAAGTGAAGCAGTGCAGTGTTATTTGCAGGTAGAAACCGATTCGTTGAAAATGTATATTGCAAACTCTAAGGCAACCATTACTTTTGGGGAAAAAAAAGTCTAGTTGACATGCTAAAGGCGGAGATAAATGGGGAAAAAGAAAAACAGAGAAAATGGAATGAATACTAAAGTTAAAACATGGCACATATTAATCCAACTACAGTAGTCCCCACTTATCTGCACTTTCATTTTCTGCAGTTTCAGTTACCTACAGTCAACTGTGGTTCAAAAATATTACATGTAAGATTTCATAAATATTCATGTTTTTAAATTGCATGCCATTTTGAATATTGTTAAAATTGTTTCATTTTGTTATTATTGTTAATTTCTTATTGCACCTACTTTATAAATTAGACTTTGTCACAGATCTGTATGTACAGAAAATAAACATAGTGTATCTGGGGTTCAGTGCTCTATCCACAGTTCCAGGCATCCAGCGGGAGACTTGGAGCACACCCACTGCAGATAACGGAGAACTAATGCAGGTGTGTCCCTGCTTCCATCCTTGCTGACTTACTGTGGGCTTACTGCAGTTCTCAGCACAGTTCTCAGCACAGCAGCCAGAGTTACCTCTTCACAATGTCAATCACCTCACATCCCTCCTCTGTTAAAAACTGTGTAAGGATATTCCATTTTACTGGGAGCAAAAGCTAAAATCCTTCCAGTGATGCCTAACTCATCTTTCCAACCTCATTTTTGCGGTCTTGCCCTTGCTCCCTCCTCTGCAGCCACTCTTGCCCTCCTGCATGAGAGGCAGGCAGTTCTCTCTCCAGATTTCTCTATGACTAACTTGGTCACCTCTTCTCAACTTTTGCTCAAATGCCACTTTCTTTAGAGTCTACTCTAACCATCCAATTTTAAATTACAATCGTTGTTTTGCTCATTACTTCTCCCCACACACATTTTCCATTCTCCTTATAAGCTCTATCTCTCCCCAGTACTTTCAACTTTCAACAGATTATGAAGTTTATTTATTCCGTTTATGGTTTAGTATCAGTCATCCCCAATTCAATGTAATTTCAATTAAGGCAAAGATTTTTGTCCACTTTGATGATCTTCTAGGACAATGCCTGGCTCATTATTTGCTGAATAAATGAAGGAATTCATAAAAATATCTTCAGACTTCTTCTGATGTTTAAGGCTTACATTGTGACACACACTGTGATCTGGGCATGTACCTCATACCATAAACCAGGATTCAACAAAGTGCCAGCACAGAGATCAAACCTGACCTGCTACCTCTTTTTGTAGTAAAGTCATTGGCACGCAGGCATGTTTATTTGTTTACTTGTAGTGTATGGCTGCTTTCACATTAAAAAGGCAGAGTTCAGTAGTTGCTATAGAAATCCTGTGTCCCCAAAAGCCTGAAATATTTACTCTCTGGCCCTTTACAGAAAAAAAAATAAAAAAATAAAAAATACTTCCCCTGATATAGACCATAGCCTTTGGCCCACTGTTTTCAAACACACAGACAAACAAAAAACTAAACACAAATTTCAAACCTGTCAGTTTTCCCTTTTGTTTGGCTTCCTAGTCTGGTTTTGTCACAGTTTTGTCATATATGGTCTGGCCATCGTTTGTATATTCAGTCTTCCAAGGAAAATGAAAACACTTTTATAGAAAGGATTTGAGTAAATCATAGGAGATAAAGGAAAAAGTTGAAGGAGGAAAGATGAAGAAGTTAGAAGGATGATTAAGGGTAAGGAAAGGAATTGTTATATTTCTGATTAGCTGATCAAAATTATTTAGGTGGAGAAGAAAGTAGAACAAAAATCTAAAATATCTAAGTCCTCAATGTATGCCTTTCATGTCCCCTTAATAAAGAAAATAAAAAAACTAAAGATCTGTATTTTGTTAGGTAGTTTGTTTGTTTTTAAGTTCCATAATCTAAAATAAGACTCTCCCTAAGTTGGTCCAGCTTATTTTGACTGGAATTTTGATTAAAAGACCAAGTATCTTCACACAGTCTGTAAAATATTCAGGAGACTGAAGAAACCCATAAGTGAATACAAAAGCACAGTTAGATTGATTGATAAGAACTACCTCTAGCAATGTGTTATATCAGCTCCTGGAGTTCTCTGCTTCTTCAGGGTCTGTTGACATTTCATTATCCACCTTGTAAGGTAAGGCTATAGCTCACCCATTCTAATTTCCACTAACTGAAATTACAGGTCACAAAATATTTCACCTTCAATGCAACAATCCCTCCACTGTTTAAAAAAAAAAAAAAAAAAGGAATATAAAATGTCTTTTTATTTCTGATTTTCAGATAGAATAGATTTTGATCAGTCTGAATTACTTTTGCTCACAGCTCAACTATCAATAATAAATACTGTATATAAAATAAATTATAAGAATTTAAATAAAGCCAGAGTTTAAAGTGGATTAATTTTTATGGTTTCCTATCTATAAAATGGTCTCATTTTTAGCAATTTCCTGCCCAAGCAAAACCCTTTTTCAAAATCAACTTGTCTTTGAAGCAGAATATGCACAGTGGCTTTTTTCGTTACAACAACACTGAGCTTCTAAAAGTTGATTGGTTTTCATGAGAAATCTAGCTTTTCTTCCACTTGCTGATGAAAGTGAATCTATTGCAAATTACACATGTGAAATCTTTATTACAGTTTTTTACCTCAGTTTTAGAATTAAAGATAGAACTATTAGCACATGTGAAAATCATAGATGGCATATAAATGGGTGTTTTCTGAGTAGACGTAGCCTATAAGGGTTTGAATATTTTTAAGTATTCATCAGGGTGCAGCCCTTCTTTAGGTTATAATTGTGAATCACTGTTGTTCTGGGTCTCTAGCTGGCATCAGATCTTCCTTAACCTTAAATCTCTATAGATAACAAAACAAAAATAATAACACCATTTTCTCATTTGCTGGCACATAGCACTGGAAAAATAGCCCTGGCCTCTGAGTCAGGAAGTCAGTGTTCTGGACTTGTACTTGCCTCTAGTAGACATGTGGTCATTGACAAGCCCCAACCTTTCTGGACTATAGTTTGTTCACCTGCTAAATGAAGGGTCTGCATTAGATAACCTCGGAGGATTCTTTTCAGCAACATTCCACAGCCGTTTAAAAAAAAAATGTGATTAACTGGCTAGCAGCTGACCTTCTCCAAATCTTATGTTTTTTTCAAAGAGCAGAGGTGTTAAGCTAATGGTTTCTGTGCCCTCTGAAGAAAGCACACTTAAGCATTGTTTAATTTTGTAGTTTTATTAAGGAATTTTCTCACACATTTATTACAAAAGCATCCATATTCTCTGCAAAATAAATGAATGGACAAGTAAAACAAGGAAATGCTTGCAAGACAATAAGCAAAAGCAAGAGAAAATGAACATATAAAAAGAATAACAATTAACATTTATGTGTCTTTCTATTTCTGATTATGTAGCTGACATAAAATGCCAATGGAACAGCATGTTGGGATGAAAATAGAATCAAATAAATTATCTGCTTGTTTCCCAAAAAGTTATTAATTCATTTATCAACTCATTCACTTATCTGTTAATTCAACTAGTTTTTGATGTACTACGTGACAGGTGCTTTTCTGGACACAGGGGTCAAATGACACAAGCAAGACCTTGTCATGAACAGAGTTTACATTTTAGTGGGCACTGACGATGAATGGGTGAACATACGAATAAATAATAAATAATAACACTTCATGGAGTGATAGTGCTATGAAGAAAATTAAAAAATGGAATGCAATAAACAAGGGGGCAGGGAGCAAGAGACATGACAGGGCTGCAGATTGGTTGGATAGGGAAGGAGATGATAATTTGAAGACCAGGAAAAAAGAGAGTTCCAGGCAAAAGTAGCAGCAGGTGCCAAGACTCTCGGGCAGGAGAGTAGAAGGAGTTTCTAAAGAAAAGCAAAGGATCATGGGTGGCTGGAGTCTGGTGAGCACAAAGAAGTATTTAAGTTGTGATTAGGGAAAGGGCCAGGACCAGATCACATATTCCTAAAAGGCAAAATAAATCAGTTCTTTTCATTTCTGAAGTTTATTCCATTTTCAATGACCTAAATATATAGCTTGTACCCTCTGTGGCACCTAAGAAAGTAGAATCCCGTATATAAGTAGAAATTGTCTGAGCAGATATCAATAGTAACAATAATAACTACTAACTTTTACTGAGTACTTCCACTGTGCCAGGCATTGTGCAATTGCTTTTATGTGTTAATTCAGGTACTTCTTAACACAACCCGTGAGTATCACAAAATCCTTTTATAGACAAGGACACTGAAGCTTAGAAAGTTTGTATATGTCGTGTCAAAATCCACAAAACTAGAAAGTGGAAGATCAGAATTCAAACACAGGTTTCTGATTCCAAACTCCAATATAGACTCATTTTAAATGTGATGAGAATAATGGAGTTCAGGAAGTAAGCATCTGTCCTGAATGAAAGCTCCATGAAAGAAGAGATCTTCGTTATGACGAAGCCATTGAGATATAGAGAAGTGCCTTTCACGTAGCTGGCAATCAAAAGAATATTAATTGAATACATCTAAAATTTGCCATTTTGTAGAATTCAATGTACCTGGAAGGGAAGGGACTTATTTTCTAAATGTTTTTTCAAAATTTGTCACCTTTTCTTCTAAACAACTTTTTTTGCTGTTTATTTAAACCATCAGTTGCTATGCCTCCCACGATGAACACTTTTTCTTGGCCCAAGTCTTATTTTCCTGTCCCGCTGCCTCCTTGTCTGATTCCCCCTCCATGACTCTTTCCTTTAGACCATTGTTAATTTACTCTGTGTAATTCAGGCCACTGCATGTACACTCTGTGGAATCTAGGTCCTGCTCCGTTGTTTCAGGACCTACTTATGAGAAGCATTCCCACTTTGCCTGAGCATTAGCCTTGCCCCTTACTGCAGTGGAACTTGACCAAGATAGCTATGGATCTGGTGTTCTTTCCCTTTATACCATGGGGGTGAACAGAAGCAAGCCAAGTTACTGGGAAGGAGTAAGAAGCACAAATGTTGGAAAGATACTGAAAGGGTAAAGGTTAAGAGAGATTATCAGAAGAGAGGTAACACACAGAGTTATAAAGACAGACTTTACAAAGCCAACAAAACTAAAAAAGAAATCTGTCAACCAAAAAAATAAATAAAGACATTGGAAAACATTATCTCCAAGTATGTTGAGTTTATCTGGGAAGAAGAAGAAAGGATTATAATCTGGGATGCATGGAATGGCAAGCCACAAGTGCATTTGGTTAGGGCAGAGGAAAGGGAAGCTTTTATTAGCAAAAGGAGAGAGGTTCACATTAGCTACTTAGAAAGAGATTTCATTGTTTCCAGAAGCTCAAAGTCAGAATTGTTGTCAGCTCGCTGCTGGATGTGCTGTTACTGGTCAAGAGTTCTTCATGAGAGCATCTTATCTAAATTACTGCAGTCCTCAAGAACGTCTAGTAATAAACCTTATAGAAATGTACCTATACACATGTGAAACATTTGCAAGGGATGCAAATTAGGGGACACAAAAAGGATGTGAAGGGATTTCTTGTGGCAACAGTTTTTATCTCAGACATGTAAGCTTGAGCCTCCTTTCCTTCAAGTCTTCCTGGCCCTATTGTGTCTAGTTCTGACAAAAGCAGCTTTATCCTCATATCCACAAATTCCACAGGCCCAAGAACAGATAAGCAGTGAAGAAATGGAGTATCCATCCACCTGAAAGTCATAAAGTAGAGTAGGGCCAGCCAACCCAAAGAAATAGGATTGGGCCAGGCGCAGTCCCTCACGCCTATAATCCCAAAACTTTGGGAGGCTGAGGTGGGTGGATCACCTGAGGTCAGGAGTTCAAGACCAGGGCTTAGCCAACATGGTGAAACCCCATCTCTACTAAAAATACAAAATAAAAAATTGTCTGGGCGTGGCAGTGCATGTCTATAGTCCCAGCTACACGGGAGGCTGAGGCAGGAGAACCGCTTGAACCTGGGAGGCAGAGGTTGTAATGAGCCAAGATCACGCCGCTGCACTCCAGCCTGGGCAACAGAGAAAGACTCTGTCTCAGGAAAAAAAAAAAAAAAAGAGAGAGAGAGAGAGAAAGGAAAAAGAAATAGGATTGGGTGAAGCTAAGTGAGCATGGATAAGAAAGCCTGAGGTCAGGAAGAGTATGTCTGCAAAAACAAGGCAGAAGGTAATTGGCCAGTGTTGTCCCAATATTAGCTGCTCACATTCACTCCTTTCCTAAACAAGAGAGACACGCAGTGGCCAATAACTGGTAGGGTCAGGGTGTCAGAAATAGAATGGACATCGTTCCTTTGGTGACTCCTGTGCCACATAAACCTATCTGCAAGGACTTTAGGCAGAATCGCTGGAGCAGAGCTTGGAGGAAAAGCAAAATAGCTTCATAGAAATCTCTCCTCCTATCTTTTTCTGGACTCAGTCATCAATATCATTCTATTCAGGATGGTGGTTTGAGCTCAGGTCAAGCTGGAATATTTGTTAACATGAAAGGTATTTTATTTCCTAGGGATGGTCACTTGATGATAATATTAAAGTGTTAATATTAGCAAATCTAAATTTAATTTCCCTTTCATTTACCTTTCATGCAATGTGCAGGGTTTTCGTGATCAGGCCACTTCAGCATTATTAGCCACTATACTCAGTCACCTGTGTTATCAGAACTTTGTGTTGATTGTTTGCTCATATTTAGGTCTAATAGTTCTTGGCCCGGGGCCAATGAGTCTGGGCTTTCAAGGATGCCCTTCTTAGAGTCCGTGAATTATTGGTAACTTTATACAAATTATATGTAAGTTTATATGTACTTATTTAGTTTCTTGAGGGAGTCTATGACTCCAAGAAAGTAAATCATCATACTATTTCCTCAGCCTAAAATACATATTTTCCTATCACCATCTTTCAATAACATTATTTAATCTTATCCTTTAATGTCTGGCTGATGCCATCTACTTGTTAAACATATTCTAGATTGTCCAAGTCAAAAATAAATAAGTCTTTCCTCTCAACTTACATTATGGTTTGGATGAGCCTCTAAATTGACAACACATTTCAATTTGCCTAATGCTAAGTTGATAATTAAATGTCTGTCTGTACTAATGGATTGGAAGTTCCTTGGGGAGACAAAGACCCATACATTATTCATCTTTGTGTATACTACTTGTAGTAATGCTTTATAAATAGTGTATACACAAAAAGAAAAACTTCTGTGTTACTGAGCAGGATGCTGTTCATTTTTATTGAATTTAACAAATTCTGGAATATATCCGCCTGAGTCCTTGGTACTCAGTGTACTTTTCATTTCTTTCTGGTCATAACCTGTTATTAACTTAAATTCCACTTGTTTAACTGTACAATAGCCTCTGCCATGCCTGAGCAGCCCTATTCCCTACTCACAACCCCAGCCCTTAGTCTGATATAACACTGGCTCTACCTCTAGCCCTAAGCACATCTCTCTGCCCACCAGTATCCTATGGTTCTGTGTTAACTTCAGTTTCAAGTCAGCCTCTCAACACCCATTCAAAAATGACTTATGGAAAGGGAAAATAGGTACCAGACTCTGAGCTTAGTATTGATCGAATGGTGGGCAAGAATCAGTGCTGACTTTCAATCACCACCTGTACTTTACTTGCAGAGCTTATGGATGTTGATTTGATCCCTTACGTAGTATCATGGCTCACATTGCGTTTTATTTCCACAAGGATTCTGTACACCTGACTCTTTGCTGGCTGCAAAAAGACAATTGTGAATGCTGATTTCTGTTGGCCTCTGAATGGCCCTAGAATACTATGCTGCTGCTTTCAGAATTTGATCATACATACATAACCAAAGTTTGATCACCATGTCTTTCTTTCTTTTCTTTCTTTCTTTTCTTTCTTTCTTTCCTTTCTTTTCTTTCTATCTTTCTTCTTTCTTTCTTCCTTCCTTCCTTCCCTTCCTTTCCCTCCATCCTTCCTTCCTCCCTTCCTTCCCTTCCCTTTCCTCCCTCTCTCCCTCCCTCCCTCCCTCCCTTCCTTCCTTCCTTTCCTTCCCTTTCTTCCCTTCCCTTCCCCTTCCTTCCCTTCCTTCCTTCCTTCCTTCCTTCCTTCCTTCCTTCTTCCTAGTTTTGCTATTTTTGTATTGCTTCCATCCATGGGCTATCTTGTCCTAAAGCAGAAACATTGCACATTAGGCTGAGAGATGTCTCCTCTAAATATGAAATAGTTGCAAAGCAGTCATAATAATAAAATGGAGTGTGGGCATAGCATGCCCGTGTTTTCTCATTATGGCATATTTGGCTGTGATATTCTTGTATTGAATGTACCACTTGTATGTAATAAAAAATGATATGTGACCATTTGGAATTATTATCTTTATTCCATGACAATATTGGGGACTACTTTTTTATTGAAAAAGGTATATCATTTGCATGTTAAATTTTTAAATGGATTTCTTTATTTTAAGGTGCAAGTAATAGAGGAAAGTTTACAACAGCACTTTCTGGACTTTATTTTCTTTCTCTGTTGTTGTTTTTCGTTTTTTTCTGATGTGTTTGAGATTCCCGATTACACAAAGATCATTTCCACAGTTCCATGGGCCTGACTAGCTGATGCTACAAAGAGCCTCTAAAAAACTCAGACCTACTTAAGGGAAAGAAACTTTAATTTTGTTTTACACAGTGAGTAAAAGAAAACAAAAAGTAATTACTCCCTCCATGTGAAATGAGTAAGTGTCAGAGTAAGCCAGGTCCCCTTTACCTCTATCCCTCCTTTTTAACCCTCTTCCCTTGAGATATACAGGCAATATTTACCATTTGTGTATTTATGACCATGGAGATTTCCTACACATTAATTTCCTGGGTATCAATGGCTCTAAGGAGTTTTTGGCATTCGCTTACCCAAAAGGATCTGGAAAGTTGTTTGTATTTATGACACGGTATCTACCCCATCCATTTGTGCTGGACTTACACTATTTATACCACCTTTTTTTCACCTAGGCTTCTGGGCCAGCTTAACTTGCTCAATGCATCTCACACTCTCATTTTTCTTCTTGAATTCCTTACTTATAGTCAGTACCATGCCATTCAGGTGTTGCTTTATAATTGTATTATGTGTATGTCATAGCTTATTAGGTGTGTTGTTTTGGATAAGTCACATAATTAGTCTGAGCTTCTGTTTCCCTCTGTTTCCGAAAGTGAGAGTAATAGTAATGACTTTAATGGTTTCCGTAAGGAGATACCCCTCTCTTCTTCATGTCACATCCTTACCATAGTCTCCAGAGAAATGAAATTCAATCTTTTTTCCCCTTCTGCCAAAGTACTGTGGCAGTATCTTATCCATAACTCTCCACCTACTTGTTGTTATCACCAAAAGAGGAGTATCCTATTTTACAGTTGAAAATTTTACTTTCCTTGTGTTGCTTCACCCTTGGATAGAATTACTCTGCTGAAAATGACTGCTCATGCCCGCTATCTTCTTCCAGACCAGATTGCTCAGGCGAAGTGGGTGTTCTGCCTCCACTCCTTACTGCCAAGTCTCAAGCAAACAAGGATAAGGCTACTGCGTAAGGAAGGGAGTAGAGCTATGTTGACTGTGCAATTTCACAAGTGTTTGTGAAGCATGCTTGCTCCACTGGCAGCTGGCTGAGAAAGTCAATCTACTCTGCAGAACCAGCACTTGCCCTCAGAGCTTCTGCACAGCAAAAGAAACTACCATCAGAGTGAACAGGCAACCTACAGAATGGGAGAAAATTTTTGCAATCTACTCATCTGACAAAGGGCTAATATCCAGAACCTACAAAGAACTCAAACAAATTTACAAGAAAAAAACAACCCCATCAAAAAGTGGGCAAAGGATATGAACAGATATTTCTCAAAAGAAGACATTCATACAGCCAACAGACACATGAAAAAATGCTCATCATCACTGGCCATCAGAGAAATGCAAATCAAAACCACAATGAGATACCATCTCACACCAGTTAGAATGGCAATCATTCAAAAGTCAGGAAACAACAGGTGCTGGAGAGGATGTGGAGAAATAGGAACACTTTTACACTGTTGGTGGGATTGTAAACTAGTTCAACCATTATGGAAAACAGTATGGCGATTCCTCAAGGATCTAGAACTAGATGTACCATATGACCCAGCCATCCCATTACTGGGTATATACCCAAAGGATTATAAATCATGCTGCTATAAAGACACATGCACACGTATGTTTATTGCGGCACTATTCACAATAGCAAAGACTTGGAATCAACCCAAATGTCCATCAGTGACAGACTGGATTAAGAAAATGTGGCACATATACACCATGGAATACTATGCAGCCATAAAAAAGGATGAGTTTGTGTCCTTTGTAGGGACATGGATGCAGCTGGAAACCATCATTCTTAGCAAACTATCACAAGAACAGAAAACCAAACACCGCATGTTCTCACTCATAGGTGGGAACTGTACAATGAGATCACTTGGACTCGGGAAGGGGAACATCACACACCGGGGCCTATCATGGGGCGGGGGAGGGATTGCATTGGGAGTTATACCTGATGTAAATGACGAGTTGATGGGTGCTGACGAGTTGATGGGTGCTGACGAGTTGATGGGTGCAGCACACCAACATGGCACAAGTATACATATGTAACAAACCTGCACGTTATGCGCATGTACCCTAGAACTTAAAGTATAATAATAATAAAAAAAAAAAGTTAGGAAGCAAAAACTAAATCTTCATTTTGTCCTCTTCCTATTCCTTCCATCCAGCTATAGTGAAGGCTATATTATTTAGGATTGTCTTGGTCCAGCAATAAAATCAATGCTTGGATTTCACTTGATCCCCTTGTGTCTATTTTCCCATTGGTCAGGACCATAAAGAGTGGAAAGCAGCATGTTCATGCAGTTAACACTCATGCTCCATCATACCCAGCCAAACTTCAACAAGTTATTATGGCAGTTAAATAAGATATCATATGTAAGAACATTTAGCATAGTCTATGCTATGTAATAGGCATTTATTACTTTGTGGGCATTTTTCCATCTTGGACAGGATTTCTATTTGTTTCCTTTTTACACTGTATTTTATGCCTGTAAAGTACAAAGTGGCATGTTGGGCATATAGAGTGTTCAATGAATTTTGCTTATTTGTTTGGTGTTACCAGTTGAATTGAAAGTGGCTTTTAGATGCTTATAAGACTCAATACTCTTGTCTTCCTTATGAATATAAGATGATCTTTATCTTAGCAATCTTTTTCTTTGCTTTGAGTTTTACATCACATAGTGACATAGATTTACCTCTCTAATTCCTTTAATTGAAACCACTTTAAAAGCATATTGCTTAAGTTAATATATTTCTGCCATGTAGTATATGATAGATTTCAATCTTGATCAATACTTTCCATATTATATACATGTTTATACATGATATACACATAAATGCATATATCTTTTCCTTCGCCAGCATTTTAAAGAATGTATAACTATGTACTAGACAAGTTTCCTTTATATTAGCTCTGCTTTTAAATTGTGAATATATTTCATTAGTAACTCATATCTTTTTTTTTTAACTTTCTCAAGTCACCTTCTTTTTATTTAAGTTCCAGTTTCATTTGTTACTATTTCTTCCTTGGGAACATCTGAATTTTCAGATTAAATTTTTATTTTCTGCCATTATCCATAAGTATTCTATATTTGGTCTTATTGTATTTACTTTTTCTTTCTTTCCTCTAACATTTTTGCTCCAAAATAGACAAAACAGGTTTCACAAGTTGAGAAACACAAGCTAAGAGATTAAATTATTGGCCTGATGCATTTAAACTCAAATTTTTATCTTAGATTTTAACTTCAGTGCTTTTACCATCAGACTGAGTGATCTTATTAATATAATTACTTGATTTTCTTAAGGTCCACCTGAATTTATTATTAGATTTGGGATATGTTATATCATCATTAACTATAGTTCAGCATTATTTTTTAAATAATATATTAAGTTTAGTTAGTTGAAAGTTTATAAAGTTAGGTAATCCAAATTATGAATTTTAGATTAAAGATCATTCTATCCATACAGACACAGATGCACCTCTTGTATAGCAAAAGCTTGAAAACATTTGAATTTAACTTGGCCCTGTGTACATCTTTATGACGAATTCACGTTTCAAATGATATGGTGTTTTTTTGTTCCATGCATAACCAATCTTCTGTTGGTATCAATTACTAGCACATGGATAGAATTTTAAGATGAATAAATTTCTTCTCACATTTCTCATGTAAATCTCCCAAACTATTTCTTCAGATGACAAAACTGAGGCTCAGATAAATTAATACTTGCCCATAATTAGAATGTAAGTAGCTTAGTGGAAGCTTGAACCAGGTCCTTTGTCTACAAATTATCTTTACTGTTTTTCTACTTAATATTAATTTTTGCCTAATCTGAATGAATTTGAAATTTGTGCATAGGCTTATTTCATCTTTCCAAAGAGTTTTATTTTTTCTTTTTAATCACAGCAAATGTGGGTGTCTGATCTTAAGTCACACACTTACACATATACAGTATATAAATAGATATGTATGTGCTATCTGAATATATATAAATATATATGTATATATACACATATATACACATTATATATACACACACACATAAACACAATATATATATATATACACACATACACACACATATATATATATGCACCTTAATATCTATCTCATCGAAGAGGTTATTTTTTTCTCTTTCTCTCTCTTTTTCAAAACTCCATCTCCAAATGCTCTACCCTAAATCAATTAATGAGGACACTAGACACCATGTTGTTTCCTGATTGCCCCTGCCATGTGGAACTCAGAACTTAAGAATTTGACCAGAAACTCCACAAACCCAGAGAGCCTCTTCTTATTAGCTCCTTCTCCCCTTGTCCAGATATTTAGAATGGGTCCTAGTTTGGGTGGATGTATATGCATATGCTCTAGAGGTCCCTGAATTTCTTTAGCTCTCCCTGGAATATTACAGTGAGTTTTCTAGTAGGTGAATGAAATAGCCCAAGACTTAGTTTGTTCAGCATGTTATATAAGGTAAATTAATTTCTTAAGTGAACCACAGGTTTTATGTATTTTAGTTGTGTCCAGTAGAGGGACCAGGGAGGCAACGTTTAAACTTTTGTGGTCTAGACACCTGTAATTATATATGGGTGACTTAACAAAAAGCTTTCAAGTCTTGTTAAATGCAATTGGACTTAGGAACTCAATCTATGTGAAAGTATTGCCCCAACAAATCCCTGAATAAAAATGTTGCTAAAAGTACAGAACGTTGTGTGATGCTTTTGCTTGGTCTCTCCATTTTTAGGTCAAACTCATTGACATCCAGTGGATGCCAAATGCTAACTAGTAAGTAGAAATACAATCTTGATTTTTACATAGATTTTCACTGAAAAATATGTGAACTTTCACAGAGACACAACTAAAGACACAACTTTCACGCAGACACAACTAAAATGGTCTATGTCAAACCATTAGCGGTCAATTTATACTTAATTTGTCAATTTGCATTTGTCAAGATGCCTATTATTTATTATTCCTCCTGAAATCATGAATTCCCTGGGCAGGCTGTGACACCAGTTACTGATTTTCTTCTTTTGTAGTCTCGGGCTTATTAGAAGACTATATCTTGAAAAGTAAAATATGTGTTGCCAAATCCATAAAGCTTTTTCTCACTGGGGTCATTTGTTTATTCAACAAAGAGTATTTGGGAAAATCCTGTGTGCCAGGGGCCACACAAAGTCCTGATGATTCAGTGGTAAATGACTAAGATATGGTTCCTTCATTACTCATGGAATTTCTAGTTGAGCAAAGAAAACTGACATGAAGAAAGTGAAGACCAGCAAAATAAGAATTCAAAAGGTGTAGAATGCTATGGGGATATAGCGTACGTACAGAAGCTGAGGCTGGCAGGCTGAAAGGGAGTTAACTTTCACACTGTTTGGGAAAAAGCAAGGGTGCAGGAGAGATACAGGTGGCAGAAAAGCAGGAAGTGAGAGACGAGCAGAAAGAGAATGAGAGAAGTGGGGACAAGACAGAACGGTATAGGCAAAGAAATTATAGGCAGATCAAGAAAGACACTCAGTGGCCAAAAAATAAATGAGCAATGACAAAGACAAAGATGAAGTGATGAGAAATAGAAGACAGTGAGTCAGGGAGGGTATAGTAAAGCCTTTGTTTTTGTCTTCCAAGAATCCCTTCTAATTCTTCTGTGTGACAGCATTCTGATTTGTCTTCAGAAAACCAATAATCTCCTAGTCTTAGCCCATATGGTTTCAGGTGTTGAACTCATGCCCTAGATCTGTCAGTCTGGAGTTGGACATGGATTCCCAGCCTGTCGGACTTATAGCTTAGATGTGCTCATGAAATCCCAAACCAGTTTAGCGAGAGTCATACCAGGGATTTTTGCTGGAACTGTCAGATAAGAGATCTAATCTTGCACTGGGGTGTTAAGCTGATAGAGCACATGTTTAGAGTTGCTCCTGCTATAACCTAGGGGCACTTGCTGAAGAATAAATGAAACTTAAAGGAGAGTAAATTTGATTTAAGACAGTATTTATGAGAGATATTGTTTGAGCACCTGGATCAAACCATACTTGATCTATTCAGGGATATCTCCTTTTGGCTAACTGTGATTTGGATTTTCTGACATTATAATGTCAAAGGTCATGATTATACATGGTTTGGGGCTGTTGACACTATTGGACTGAAGCTCTTGGGGACAAGAGAGGGAGAAAGAAGTCCCATGCAATTAGAATTGTTTCATCTGTCAAGAGACCAAGTTTCTGGAGGGGAATCTTTCCACTGGTCATTTTCTAAGCCTGGATCAGGTCTGGCACAACTTCAGCCTGTTGACTACATTAAAGTATGTCAAAGAGCACTTTAAGCAATCTCCACACTGTTTTCCATAGTGGCTGTCCTAGTTTACATTCCCACCAGCAGGGTAAAACTGATCCCTTTTCACCGCATCCCGGCCAACATCTATTAGCTTTTGATTTTTTTATTATGGCCATTCTTGCAGGAGTAAGATGGTATCGCACTGTGGTTTTGATTTGCATTTCCCCGATCATTAACTATGTTGAGCACTTTGTTCATATGTTTGTGGCCATTTGTATATCTTCTTTTGAGAATTGTCTACTCATGTCCTCAGCCCATTTTCTGATGGTATTGTTTGTTTTTTTAATCACTAATTTGTTTGAGTTCCTTCTAGATTCTGAATATTAGTTCTTTGACAGATGTATAGATTGTGAAGATTTTCTCCCACTCTGTAGGTTGTCTGTTTACTCTGCTGATTCTTTCTTTTGCTGTGCAGAAACTTTTTACTTTAAGTCCCACCTTAACAATTTATTATTGTTTTTGTTGCATTTGCTTTTGAGTTCTTGGTCATGACTAAGCCAATACCCAGAAGGGTTTTTCCAATGTTATCTTCTAGAAATTTTGTGATTTTAGGTCTTAGACTTAAGTCCTTGATCCGTCTTGACTTGATTTTTGTATAAGGTGAGAAATGAGGATTTAGTTTCATTTCACTACATGTGGCCTGCCAATTATCCCAGCACCATTTGTTGAATAGAGTGTTCTTTCCACACTTTATGTTTTTGTTTGCTTTGTCAAAGATCAGTTGCCTGTAAGTATTTGGATTTATTTCTGCATTCTCTATTCTGTTACATTGGTCTATGTGTCTTTTTTTTTTTTTTTTTTTAAACCAGTACCATGTGGTTTTGATGACTATGGCCTTATAGTATAGTTTGAAGTCAGGTAATGTGATGTCTCCAGAGTTGTTCTTTTTGCTTAGTCTTGCTTTGGCTAATGTAAGCTCTTTTTTTGGTTCCATATGAATTTTAGGATTGTCTTTTCTAGTTCTATGAAGAACGATGGTGGCATTTTGATGGGAATTGCATTAAAATTGTAGATTGCTTTTGACAGTATGGTCATTTTCACAATATTGATTATACGCATCCATGAGCATGTGGTGTGTTTTCATTTGTTTGTGTCATCTATGCGTTCTTTCAGCAAGTGTTTTGTAGTTATAGAGGTCTTTCACCTCCTTGCTAGGTATATTCCTAGGTTTTTCTTTTTTTCCTTTTGCAGGTATTGTGAAGGGGGTTGAGTTCTTGATTTGATTCTCAGCTTGGTCACTTTTGGTGTATAGCAGAGCCACTGATTTGTGTACATTAATTTTGTATCCTGAAACTTTGCTGAATTCATTTATCAGTTCTAGGGCATTTTGGAGGAATTTTTAGGGTTTTTTAGGTATACAATCATATTATCAGCATAGAGTGACACCTTGACTTCCCGTTAACTGATTTGGATGCCTTTTATTTCTTTCTTTTGTCTGATTGCTCTGGCTAGGACTTCCAGTATTATGTTGAATAAAAGTGGGGAGGGTGGGAATCCTTGTCTTGTTCCAGTTCTCAGAGGGAATGCTTTCAACTTTCTCCCTTTCAGTGTTATGTTGACTGTGTGTTTGTCATATATGACTTTTATTACAATGAAGTATGTCCTTTCTATGCCAATTTTGCTGAGGGTTTTAGTTATAAAGAGATGCTGGATTTTGTCAAATGCTTTTTCTGCATCTACTGAGATGATCATGTGATTTTTGTTTTTAATTCTGTTTATGTGGTGTATCACATTTATTGACCTGCATATGTTAAACCATCCCTGCATCCCTGGTATGAAACCCACTTGGTCATGATGGGTTATCTTTTTGATATGCTGTTGGATTTGGTTAGCTAGTATTTTGTTAAGGATTTTTGCATCTATATTCATCAGAGATATTGGTCTGTAGTTTTTGTTGTTGTTGTTGTTGTTGTTATGTTCTTTCTTGGTTTTGGTATTAAGGTGATACTGGCTTCACGGAATGACTTAGGGAGGATTCCCTCTTTCTCTATCTTGCAGAATAGTGTCAATAGGGTTGGTATCAATTCTTCTTTGAATGTCTGATAGAATTCAGTTGTGAATCCATCTGGTCCTGGACTTTTTTGTTGGTAATTTTTTAAATTTCTATTTCAATCTCGCTATTTGTTATTGGTCTTTTCAGGATTTCTAATTCTTCCTGGTTTAATCTGGGAGGTTGTATATTTCCTGATTCAGCAATCCCACTACTGGGTATCTACCCAGAGGAAAAGAAGTCAGTACACAAAAAAGATACTTGCATACTCATGTTTATAGCAGCACAATTCACAATTGCAAAAATATGGAACCAGCCCAAATGCTCATTAATCAAGGTGTGGATAAAGGAATTGTCATGTATATACCATAGAATACTATTCAGCCACAAAAAGGAAATAATGGCATTCGCAGCAACCTGGATGGAATTGGAGACTATTATTCTCCAATTGTGAAGTAACTCAAGAATGGAAAACCAAACATTATGTGTTCTCACTCATAAGTGGAAGCTAAGCCATGAAAATGCAAAAGCATTAGAATGATACAATGGACTCTGAAGACTTGCGGGGGAAGTGGGGGAGAGGAGTGAGGGATAAATGATGCAAATTGGGTACAATGAGTGCCTGGGTGATGGGTGCACCAAAATCTCACAAATCACCACTAAAGAACTTATTCATGTATTCAAACACCATCTGTTCTCCAAAAACGTATGGAAATAAAACATAAATTCAATTATTTTTTTAAAAAAGAAGTAGTTATCTGGAAGATTTAATTTTAAATGATTTTGAGACTGTAGTGGAGACTCAGTGAATGCTTATCGAATTAAAGGCCAAATTGAAAACTATTTAAAAAATAAAAGTATGTTGAAGAGCAAAGAGGTACTCTAGGTAAGGGAGCCTGTGGGAGGCACTACCTAGATCCTAAGTCCAAACTAGAGAACCTGGCTTAAAGCTAAGGCCTTTAACAACAATAGAGTTGGTAAGGCAGGGAATCTACGTCAGTTTGTGGTAATTATCTGTGGGAATCTGAGACGTAAGGGCCAAAGCAATAAGAATTGGATTGCACCAGTGTTGGCAAATAAGCAAGGTACATAACTGAGAAATTCACAGGGCTTCACTAATAATTCACTTGGTGCCTATAAGTACATATACATACACTAAGAAGCTTCAAAGAGAAAAATATCACTAAAATCTAGTGTGACTTAGAATCCTCAAATACCTGAAACTTTTTCTTTTTTCTTTTTCTTTTTGTCTTTATTTTTTTGCTATTCTTTTTTTGTTTTTTGGTTTTTTTTTTTTTGAGACGGAGTCTCGCTCTGTCGCCCAGGCTGGAGTGCAGTGGCCGGATCTCAGCTCACTGCAAGCTCCGCCTCCTGGGTTCACGCCATTCTCCTGCCTCAGCCTCCCGAGTAGCTGGGACTACAGGCGCCCGCCACCTCGCCCGGCTAGTTTTTTGTATTTTTTTTTTAGTAGAGACGGGGTTTCACCGTGTTAGCCAGGATGGTCTCGATCTCCTGACCTCGTGATCCGCCCGTCTCGGCCTCCCAAAGTGCTGGGATTACAGGCTTGAGCCACCGCGCCCGGCCTTTTTTGCTATTCTTATACTTTAAGTTCTAGGGTACATATGCACAACGTGCAGGTTTGATACATATGTATACATGTGCCATGTTGGTGTGCTGCACCCATCAACTCGTCATTTATATTAGGTACATCTCCTAATGCTATCCCTCCCCGCTCCTCCCACCCCTCAACAGGCCCTGGTGTGTGATGTTCCCCTTCTGGTGTCCAAGTGTTTCCATTGTTCAATTCCCACCTATAAGTGAGAACATGTGGTCTTTGTTTTTTTGTCCTTTCGATAGTTTGCTGACAATGATGGTTTCCAGCTTCATCCATGTCCCTACAAACGACATGAACTCATTCTTTTTTATGGCTTCGTAGTATTCCATGGTGTATATGTGCCACATTTTCTTAATCCAGTCTATCACTGATGGACATTTGGGTTGGTTCCAAGTCTTTGCTATTGTGAATAGTGCCGCAATAAATATACGTGTGCATGTGTCTTTATAGCAGCATGATTTATAATCCTTTGGGTATATACCCACTAATGGGATGGCTGGGTCAAATGGTATTTCTAGTTCTAGATCTGTGAGGAATCGCCACATTGTCTTCCACAATGGTTGAACTAGTTTACAGTCCCACCAACAGTGTAAAAGTGTTCCTATTTCTCCACATCACTCTCCAGCACCTGTTGTTCCCTGACTTTTGAATGATTACCATTCTACTGGTGTGAGATGGTATCTCATTGTGGTTTTGATTTGCATTTCTCTGATGACCAGTGATGATGAGCATTTTTTCATGTGTCTGTTGGCTGCATAAATGTCTTCTTTTGAGAAGTGTCTGTTCATATCCTTCACCCACTTTTTGATGGGGTTGTTTTTTTTTTTCTTATAAATTTGTTTGAATTCTTTGTAGATTCTGGATATTAGCCCTTTGTCAGATGAGTAGATTACAAAAATTTTCTCCCATTCTGTAGGTTGCCTGTTCATTCTGATGGTAGTTTTCTTTGTTTGTTTGTTATTTTGTTTTTGCTGTGCAGAAGCTCTTTAGTTTAATTAGATCCCATTTGTCAATTTTGGCTTTTGTTGCCATTGCTTTTGGTGTTTTAGACATGAAGTCCCTGCCCATGCGTACGTCCTGAATGGTATTGCCTAGGTTTTCTTCTAGGGTTTTGATGGTTTTAGGCCTAACATTTAAGTCTTTAATCAATCTTGAATTAATTTTTGTATAAGGTGTAAGGAAGGGAACCAGTTTCAGCTTTCTACATATGGCTAGCCAGTTTTCCCATCACCATTTATTAAATAGGGAATCCTTTCCCCATTTTTTGTTTTTGTCAGGTTTGTCAAAGTTTAGATGGTTGTAGATGTGTGGTATTATTTCTGAGGGCTCTGTTCTGTTCTATTGGTCTATATCTCTGTTTTGGTACCAGTACCATGCCATTTTAGTTACTGTAGCCTTATAGTACAGTTTGAAGTCAGGTAGCATGATGCCTCCAGCTTTGTTCTTTTGGCTTAGGATTGTCTTGGCAATGCAAGCTCTTTTTTGGTTCCATATGAACTTTAGTTTTTTCCAATTCTGTGAAGAAAGTCATTGGTAGCTTGATGGGGATGGCACTGAATCTATAAATTGCCTTGGGCAGTATGGCCATTTTTATGATATTGATTCTTCCAATCCATGAGGCTGGAATGTTCTTCCATTTTTTGTGTGTCCTCTTTTATTTCACTGAGCAGTGGTTTGCAGTTCTCCTTGAAGAGGTCCCTCACATCCCTTGTAAGTTGGATTCCTAGGTATTTTATTCTCTTTGAAGAAATCGTGAATGGGAGTTCACTCACTCATGATTTGACTCTCCGTTTGTCTGTTATTGATGTATAGGACTGCTTGTGCTTTTTGCACGTTGATTTTGTATCCTGAGACTTTGCTGAAGTTGCTTATCAACTTAAGGAGATTTTGGGCTGAGATGATGCGGTTTTCTAAATATACAATCATGTCATCTGCAAACAGGGACAATTTGACTTCTTCTTTTCCTAATTGAATACTCTTTATTTCTTTCCCCTGCCTGATTGCCCTGGCCAGAACTTCCAACACTATGTTGAATAGGAGTGATGAGAGAGGGCATCCCTGTCTTATGCCAGTTTTCAAAGGGAATACTTTCAGTTTTTGTCCATTCAGTATGATATTGGCTGTGGGTTTGTCATAAATAGCTCTTATTATTTTGAGATACGTCCCATCAATACCTAATTTATTGAGAGTTTTTACCATGAAGGGCTGTTGAATTTTGTCAAAGGCCTTTCCTGCATCTATTGAGAAAATCATGTGGTTTTTGTCTTTGGTTCTGTTTATATGCTGGATTACATTTATTGATTTGCATATGTTGAACCAGGCTTGCATCCCAGAGATGAAGCCCACTTGATCACAGTGGATAAGATTTTCATGTGCTGCTGGATTCGGTTTGCCAGTATTTTATTGAGGATATTTGCATCGATGTTCATCAGGGATATTGGTCTAAAATTCTCTTTTTTGTTGTGTTTCTGCCAAACTTTGGTATCAGGATGATGCTGGCCTCATAAAATGAGTTAGGGAGGATTTCCTCTTTTTCTATTGATTGGATTAGTTTCAGAAGGAATGGTACCAGCTCTTCCTTGTACCTCTGGTGGAATTCGGCTGTAAATCCATCTGGTCCTGGACTTTTTTTGGTTGGTAGGCTATTAATTATTGCCTCAATTTCAGAGCCCGTTATTGGTCTGTTCAGGGATTCAACTTCTTCCTGGTTTAGTCTTGGGAGGGTATATGTGTCCAGGAAGGTATCCGTTTCTTCTAGATTTTCTAGTTTATCTGCGTAGAGGTGTTTATAGTATTCTCTGATGGTAGTTTGTATTTCTGTGGTATCACTGGTGATATTACCTTTATCATTTTTTATTGCATCTATTTGTTTATTCTCTTTTCTTCTTTAATAGTCTTGCTAGCAGTCTGTCAATTTTGTTGATCTTTTCAAAAAACCAACTCCTGCATTCATTGATTTTTTTGAAGGGTTTTTGTGTCTCTATCTCCTTCAGTTCTGCTCTGATCTTAGTTATTCCTTGCCTTCTGCTAGCTTTTGAATGTGTTTGCTCTTGCTTCTCTAGTTCTTTTAATTATGATGTTAGAGTGTCAATTTTAGATCTTTCCTGCTCCCTCTTGTGGGCATTTAGTGCTATGAATTTCCCTCTACACTGCTTTAAATGTGTCCCAGAGATTCTGGTATGTTGTGTCTTTGTTCTCATTGGTTTCAAAGAACATCTTTATTTCTGCCTTCATTTCGTTATGTACCCAGTAGTCATTCAGGAGCAGGTTGTTCAGTTTCTATGTAGTTGAGTGGTTTTGACTGAGCTGCTTAGTCCTGAGTTCTAGTTTGATTGCACTGTGGTCTGAGAGACAGTTTGTTATAATTTCTGTTCTTGTACATTTGCTGAGGAGTGCTTTACTTCCCACTATGTGGTCAATTTTGGAATAAGTGCTATGTGGTGCTGAGAAGAACGTATATTCTATTGATTTGGGGTGGAGCGTTCTGTAGATGTCTATTTGGTCTGCTTGATGCAGAGCTGAGTTCAATTCCTGGATATCCTTTTTAACTTTCTGTCTCGTTGATCTGTCTAATATTGACAGTGGGGTGTTAAAGTCTCCCATTATTATTGTGCGGGAGTCTAAGTCTCTGTGTAGTTCTCTAAGAACTTCCTTTATGAATCTGGGTGCTCCTATACTGGGAGCATATATATTTAGGATAGTTAGCTCTTCTTTTTGAATTGATCCCTTTACCATTATGTAATGGCCTTCTTTGTCTCTTTTGATCTTTGTTGGTTTAAAGTCTATTTTATCAGAGAATAGGATTGCAACCCCTGCCTTTTTTGTTTTCCATTTGCTTGGTAGATCTTCCTCCATCCCTTTATTTTGAGCCCTATGTCTCTCTGCACAGGAGATGCATATCCTGAATACAGCACACTGATAAGCCTTGACTCTTTATCCAGTTTTCCAGTGTGTGTCTTTTAATTGGAGCACCTAGGCCATTTACATTGAAGGTTAATATTGTTATGTGTGAACCTGATCTTGTCATTATGATGTTAGCCGGTTATTTTGCTCTTTAGTTGATGCAGTTTCTTCCTAGCATCGATGGTCTTTACAATTTGGCATATTTTTGAGGTAGCTGTTACCGGTTGTTCCTTTCCATGTTTAATGCTTCCTTTAGGAGCTCTTGCAGGGCAGGCCTGGTGGTGACAAAATCTGTCAGTATTTGCTTGTCTGTAAAGGATTTTATTTCTCCTTCACTTATGAAGCTTAGTTTGGCTGGATATGAAATCCTGGCTTGAAAATCATTTTATTTAAGAATGTTGAATATTGGCCCCCACTCTCTTCTGGCTTGTAGAGTTTCTGCTGGGAAATCCACTGTTAGTCTCATGGGCTTCCTTTTGTGGGTTACTTGACCTTTCTCTCTGGCTGCCTTTAACATTTTTTCCTACATTTCAACTTTGGTGAATCTGATAATTATGTGTCTTGGAGTTGCTCTTCTCGAGGAGTATCTTTGTGGCATTCTTTGTATTTCCTGAATTTGAATGTCAGCCCGCCTTGCTAGGTTGGGTAAGTTCTCCTGGATAATATCCTGTAGAGTGTTTTCCAACTTGGTTCTATTCTCCCCATCACTTTCAGGTACACCAATCAGACGTGGATTTGGTCTTTTCACATAGTTCCATATTTCTTGGAGGCTTTGTTCATTCTTTTTACTCTTTTTTCTCTAAACTTCTCTTCTTGCTTCATTTCATTGATTTGATCTTCAATCACTGATACCCTTTCTTCCAGTTGATCGAATTGGTTACTGAAGCTTGTGCATGCATCATGTAGTTCTTGTGCCATAGTTTTCAGCTCCATCAGGTCATTTAAGGACTTCTCTATGCTGGTTATTCTAGTTAGCCATTTATCTAATCTTTTTTCAAGGGTTTTAGCTTCTTTGAAATGGGTTGAAACTTCCTCCTTTAGCTTGGAGAAGTTTGATCGTCTGAAGCCTTCTTCTCTCAACTCATCAAAGTCATTCTCTGTCCAGCTGTGTTCCATTGCTGGCAAGGAGCTGCATTCCTTTGGAGTCGGAGAGGCACTCTGATTTTTAGAATTTTCAGCTTTTCTGCTGTTTTTTCCCCATCTTTGTGGTTTTATCTACCTTTGGTCTTTGATGATGGTGACGTACAGATAGTGTTTTGGTGTGGATGTCCTTTCTGTTTGTTAGTTTTCCATCTAACAGTCAGGACCCTCAGTTTCAGGTCTGTTGGAGTTTGCTGGAGGTCCACTCCACACCCTGTTTGCCTGGGTGTCAGCAGTGGAGGCTGCAGAACAGCAAACATTGCTGAACAGCAAAAGTTGCTACCTCATCGTTCTTATGGAAGCTTTGTCTCAGAGGGGTACTCGGCTGTGTGAGGTGTCAGCCTACCCCTACTGGGGGGTGCCTCCCAGTTAGACTACTTGGGAGTCAGGAACCCACTTGAGGAGGCAATCTGTCCGTTCTCTGATCTGAAACTCCGTGCTGGGAGAACCACTACCCTCTTCAAAGCTGTCAGACAGGGACATTTAAGTCTGCAGAGGTTTCTGCTGCCTTTTGTTCGGCTTATGCCCTGCTCCCAGAGATGGAGTCTACAGAGGCATGCTGGCCTCCTTGAGCTGCGGTGGGCTCCACCCAGTTTAAGCTTCAGGGCTGCTGCCTTGTTTACCTACTCAATCCTCAGCAATGGAGGGCACCCCTCCCTCAGCCCCAATGCCGCCTTGCAGTTCCATCTCAGACTGCTGTGCTAGCAATGAGAGAGGCTCCGTGGGTGTGGGACCCTCTGAGCCAGGCGCAGGATATAATCTCCTGGTGTGCCATTTCCTAAGACCGTTAGAAAAGCACAGTATTAGGGTGGGAGTGACCCGATTTTTGCAGGTGCCGTTTGTCACAGCTTCCCTTGGCTAGGAAAGGCAATTCCCTGACCCCTTGCACTTCCCAGGTGAGGCAACGCCTCACCCTGCTTCAGCTCACTCTCGTTGGGCTGCACGCACTGTTGAGCACCCACTGTCCGACAAGCCACTGTGAGATGAACCCGGTACCTCAGTTGGAAATGCAGATATCACCCGGTCTTCTGCGTCACTCTGAAACTTTTTAATACATGTAACTTTTCAGTTAAGAAAAAGGCAAATACTAAAAAACAATATTAATTGAGAAACTTATAAAGATAGACTAAAAATGTTCTACTCTATGCCTCTGGTCGGTACAAATTTTGTTCTATATCCTTCATTTCTTCTTTCCTTCCAGGACCCTATAGAGAACCTGTATTAGTCCATTCTCACACTGCTATAAAGAACTGCCCAAGACTGGGTGATTTATAAGGAAAAGAGATTTAATTTACTCACAGTTCCCTATGGCTTGGGAGGCTTCAGGAAACTTACAATTGTGGCAGAAGAAGAGAAGAAGGCATGTCTTACATGGCAGCAGGTGAGAGAGAGAGTGTATGTAGGAAGGAAAGGAGGAAGAGCCCCTTATAAAACTCACGCACTATCACCATAACAGCATGGGGAAAACTGCCCCCATGATCCAGTCACCTGCCATTAGGTCTCTCCCTCAACATCTGGGGATTACAATTCAAGATGAGATTCAGGTGGGGACATAAACCCAACCATATCAGAGGCCAAGGTTAAAAATGATTACCTCTAGCTGGTCAAGATTCCTTTGCCAGTTTCTTAATGCCACTGTAACAAATTAACACAGTTTTAATGGCTTCAAACAAAACAAATGTATTATTTTGCTATTCTAGAGGTCATATTTCCATAATAGGCTTTTAAAAAATGTTTTGGCTGAGCTATGTTCTTTCTGGAAGTTCTAGGGGGAAATCCAGTTCCTTTCCTTTTCTAGCTTCAAAAGGCTACTAGTGTTCCTTTCTCAGAGCCCCTTTCCATCTTCAAACTCAGCATCACAGCATCTTCAAACATCTTTTCTTCGACCTCTGCTTCCATTATCACATCTTCTCTCTTACACTGACCCTCTGGTCTCCCACTTATAAAGACCATTGCAATTAAATTGAGCCCATTGTGATAATCCATGATAATCTCACAAATCTCAAGATCCTTAATTTAATCTCTTCTGCAAAGTCCCTTTTGCCATGTAAAATAATATATTCCCAGGTTCTGGAAATTAGGATGTGCACATCATTGAGGAGGTAGTATTCTGCCTATCAAAATTAACAGTGATAAATAATTCAAATACTATTATTTGACTTGGCCTAGACACTTGCCATTTGACTCAAGTCAATAAACAATCATTAAGGGTGGATAGGTCCTAATGGATAAGGTGCAATTGAGTTATGGTCTTCACCAACAAGCAGCGTACAAGATAGACAATAAATAACCAAGTGAAACTCAAAGCAGAATGGGGCCTGAGGTGGGGAGAGGCATGGACTGTTCAGACAAAAGAGAGGCAGGCACATGGCAGTGATGCCTCTAGGGAATTCAAAGTTCTGATGGGGGTTAGATTAGGTGACCTTTCAAGCCCGTTTCAAGCCTTATATTTCCATGACTCCTGCTGCTGAATAGAGTCTTAGCAACAAATTAAGTTTAAGTTTTGTACCCTGTTGACTTCTTAAAGGAATTGTGACAGTGTATAGATTAGAGCACAGTACAAGACAAGGCATTTAAGAATGAGAAAGAACAAAGTGCATCAGACAGAAGTGGGTTTTTTAAACTTCAGAATTGAGTATGTTGAAACTCTTGGGCTATAACTGTGTATTTTATCTTTTGATTATTATGGTCAAAAGGGAAAAAAAAGAAATACAGTTAAACAACCCATTGGGGAAGGGGTAGGGGGAGAAGAAGGCAAACTTAAACAATAACTTATTATCCAATTACTGAATAAAGAACATCCAACAACATAATGGCTAATAACTTCAACTGTAGTTTTATAAAGGACAGAGACAATTTTAATAACAGTGATTGAAACACAGATACCACTCTGGTGAAAACTTGTTGACTCAGTATCTTTTTCTTCAGATTCTTTCTCAAAGAACTATCTTACATAATTTTTACTGCAATTTAAAATGTTCCAGGGGTTATTTCTTTTTAAAGGAGTCTTTGGGCTGTTATCATCTCTTTACATTAATCCCGTAGGATCTTTCTGAGCAAATTCAAATTATTAATACCTTGGGAAAGAAATCCAAGTATTCAATCCTTCACAAGACTGATTTAATACTATGATTTCCAAGTAATTGAAGCATTGGCATCTATGGATCTGATTAGTTGCATCTGCTCAGAGAAAAGCCTGGATGGCCTTTCAGAAGGTGTTGGGGAGGGTGCCATGAAAGCAGTCCTGGGGGCCTTCTCCCTCTACTCTTGAGAGATATCAGTAGGCATCTGACCCCAAAAGGGTTTGCTGAGGGTCCTTGTTGTGAACTCTGTCAGCTCTATGGAGAAAGTGCAGAGTCTGACTGCAAGGGACAATAGCTTCACCTCAAAGAGTTAGAAGACGCAGACTTTTCTGCTGTGTACCTTTTAGCATTACTGTATATTAAGCTTTCCAATGTTAAGATGATAATTGCAGAAAAAGACTCCTATAGGACTATAAATTAAGGGGCATGCTTCCTCTGTCTGAGCTTTTTGTGCTTTATTCACATCAAAAGGCAATTACTTTTTGTGCACACTTAATCCCACCAGTTTAATGGGGCATGTAAAATATGCCTTGCAATTTGCCCTTAATCTTAAGCTTGCTGAAAATGAGGGCCTGCTAACCATTTGGATTCTTAAAGACAGCCTGCCCTTCAATAACTTCACCTTTGTTTAACTTGACTAAACTGAACAATTTCTGAGAGTTGCATTCTTGGTGGTACCAGGTTATTCTCATGGAAGATTTTCCTAAACATGATTAGGAGACAAGGAAGGACCAGATGCTGGGTGCTCTATGCCACAGTACTGCCTGAAACTTCTTCACAGATGCCTGGGATGGATTTGCCTCATCTGCCAGCAAAGCCAGGGACAGGAGGCAAGAAATAATGTTGGCTTCAGAGTCAGTCCAACCTGGGTTTGGACACCAACCCTACTGCTTACTGATGGACTGAGGGGGTGACCTCACATAAATTAACCTCTCATCCTGTGTCTTCGTCTGGAGAACAGAGTAAGTATACCTTGGGGAGCAAGGAAGCTCATGTAGGAACTCACATAGGAAAACTGGCTTTCACATGCTACATTCTTAAATGGAAGGAGTAGTAGCCATCAGATAGTGGTTGTAGAAATAGTATTTCTATAATTAATGTTAAAGTAACTATTTAGGATCCAAAAAGTGGCACTATGGATCAAGAAGACTTAAGGGGAATGAGCTAACATTTGAGGGACGTGAGGGTCAAAAATCAGGAAAACAAAGACTACACATCTCAGGCAAAAGGTAGCAACAAGTTCCAAACAAGAAAACAGAAGCACCTGTCAGAAAGGAGCAGGTGAAAGCTCATGTAGAGTGGAGATAACACTGAGAACAAAGTGAGGAAGGTGTTGTTGTATGACTAAGGAAAATGCAGAGGAGGTATTCAGAGCGGACTTTTATAGTTGTTCCAGTTAAACTGTGCATTAGTCAGCTCAGTCTGCCATAACACAATGTCTTAGATTAGGCGGCTTAAACGATGGAAATTTATTTTCTCACAGTCTGGAGGCTGGAAGCCCAAGATGAAGACACCATCTGGGTTGCTTTCTGGTGAGACCTCTCCTCCTAGTTTTCAGATGGCTGCCTTCTCTCTGTTCTCACATGGTCTTTCCTCGGAGCACATGCAGAGACAGTGAGTTGAGAGACAGAAAGAGAGAGTTCTGGTGTCTCTTCCTCTTCTTACAAGGGCACCAGTCATATCACATTACAGCCCCACCTTTATAATGTCATTGAAGTTTAATTACTATCAAAAAAGTCCTAGCTCCAAATGTAATCACATGGGAGGTTAGAGCTTCAATATATGTTTTGGGGGATGCAATTCTTTCCATAGCAGACAGATTATTTCATAAAGTGGTGTTGTCTCTCCCACAACTGTTTCCATTTCAATAAAGGCCTCTTAAAACAGAGAAGACTTTGAAATCCAAACAAATGATGCACAAAAAATAGAATTTTAGTCACAATGGTTAGATTATTAGGAAAATATTTGGGGGATGGGGAATTTTCTGCTGCTTTCCGAATCACAAAGTGTAAGAACCTCTTGATTCTACCTGTAAGTAAAGCTCTTCTGGCTTCTTGGTCCTTTCTGTTTAAGCTCCAGGGTCCTGCTTGAGTCTTTGCTCATTTAGCAGATTAAATTTTATTTCCTTTTATTATCCCTGGCTCCTGTCAGTTGCCCTAACATATCACGGTGAAGTGCTGATGAAACTAAACTTACAGATATCTTCAGGCCTTGACCTCAGGAAACTTAATTTGTCTCTCTTCTCTATATCCCTGTTGATATCCAATGTTGCCTTTGATTTAAGAAGACATGTCACACTGGGCACTCCTGATCATTCCAAGGAAAGACCTGCTGCTTTGAATCAGAAATGTCATATTGTGTCCAAGGAAATCAGTAGAGAGACCACCTACCTGGGTATCTAATGACCTGCACTCAAGTTGATCTCTGCCAGGAAATTACTTCCAGATATTCATCAATCTCTTATCAATCTTTGGACCTTATTTCCCACATACACACACAAAAAGGGGAGTTGGATAAGATCTAAATTGAGGCTGGCCATGGTGATTCATACCTGTAATCCCAGCATTTTGGAAGGCCAAGTGAGGAGGATAGCTTTAGACCAGGAGTTCAACACTAGTCTGGGTAACCTGGCAAAACCCTATCTCTACAGAAAATATAAAAAATTAGCCTAGCATGGTGGCACACACCTGTAGTCTTAGCTACTTGGGTGGCTGCAGTGGGAGGATCACCTGAGCTCTGGAAGTCGAGGCTGCAGTGAGCCATGACCTTGACATTGGGTGAAATGAGTGAGATCCTGTCTCAAAAAAAAAAAAAAAAAAGATCTAAGATGAATATATCTAGAATTTTTGACAGTATGGTCTCATCGTTTGGGGTTTTAAAATACTTGTAGAATATAAATAGGAAGACAGCTGCCCAGAATGAGCTATAAGGATGATATACCTTCATCTAATATCCTTCTTCATGCTTATAGAAAGAACCAATATGGTATTTAAGAGGATGAGGAGGATGAAGTGAGAAAACAGGGTTGAAAAGGAGTAGAGAGCAGTATGAATGGTTGCCTATTTGACTTTCAGGTCATATTATGCCAAACGCATCACTACTAAGTGGTGATTTCATGTGACATGATTTGGTCATTAGACATGGGATTACACTTGAAAGGTTTCTAAGGGAAGATTAACTTTGAACAGAATTTTGGAAGATAACTTTCTCTGTGTGTGTGTGTGTGTGTGTGTGTGTGTGCGCGCGCGCGTGCACATGTGTGTGTGTGTACAAATAATAATATTGTATGTTTGCCTTCTTAGCAGCCCCTAAGGCCCCTAACTTCTTTTCCCAAGTCATCTCCAATTGATGTTAATAAGGAAAGGTTTCTATAACAACATCATCTTTGCTCTAAGCAAGTAGAAAGGAGATCCTAGGGAGGTAAATTCAGAAGATCAGAGTGAAAAAGAACCTTCAAGAGGGAGAGGAGCATTAGACATCCATGGTAAAACCAGGAGGTAGGACAGTAGTGCTTAGGTTGAAGAAAGTACAGAGGAGATGTCCTTGTCAATGAGAAGGAATGTGTTGGAGAAGGGACTCTATGAATATGGTGTTTAAGAGTTCTTTGCATAGCAAGTAATAGGAAACCAAACTCCAATTCATTTGTGCCAGAAGAGAATGCCTTTTCTTTGGGGGCTGAAGAATCCAAGGGAATAGCTTAGGCATTGTATGTAGAAGAAAATAACATATTCGCAGCTTCTTGTTTGACTTTTAACCACTGTCCTTCCAGAATATTTAGGGATGTCTCATAGAACCTTGCCTGCAGTTCAGAAAATGGGGTTTTGTTACAGGCTGAATTGTGTCCTCTCAAAATTTGTACGTTGAAGTCCACACCCCCAGGGCCTCCAAATGTGGCCTTGTTTGGAGACAGGGTCTTTAAAGAAGTAGTTAAATCAAAATGAAGGCATATGAGTGAACCCTAATCTAATGGGACTCGTGTCCTTATAAAACAAGGAAGTGTGGCTGCTACAGAGAGAAGGCCATATGAAGACACTGGAAAAAGATGGCCATCTGCAAGCCAAAAAGAGAGGCCTCAGAAGTAGCCGACCCTGCCAACACCTTAAACTAAGATTCTAAAAATTGTGAGTGAATGAATTTCTGTTGTTTTAGCCACACGATCTTTGGTACTTGTTAGAGCGGCCATAGCAGATTAATACAGGCTATAAGATGCTTGATTCTGAATTTTAGAATTATCAGCACTGGAATAGTGACTATCATTGAAAGAATCTCTGCCCAGGCACCTGGAAACTAAGATATGAAGAGAAATGTTCACTGCAGGCCAATGCCCTGATGCAAATGGATCACGGTAAATTCAGCCTACTATTCCTAAGGATGAGCGAAATTATGGATGCTTCACCTTTGTAGGAAGCAATTCGTTTCAGAGGCTGTCTGAAGCCTTGAGACTTCATCTGCATATTAATTGCAAATGTGATATTCTTGTACAAGTCTGCTTAGTGTTTTTATTCTTAAAGACAACTCTATGTCTGATGTTTTCCCTCTGGCTATAGTCATTGTATTTGCACACAGGGCATTTTATTTCCCTTGATTCTTAACTAATTTTTTCTCTCTCAACCTCATAAGAAACAACAATATTTATTTCCAAAAATTCGTGGTGAAAAATTTCTATAATCATTAAAAAAACCCAAGCCTCCCAGTGTATGGGAAAGTACAATGCCTTTATAAGGCAAGAATGCCAGGCAGGTAGAGACTGTTCCATTCTCCAAAAATGGCCAACTTTTTCCACACCCTACTCTCTAAAAGAGGCCAAGACAGAATCAGAGAGGGCTTCTGATTGGCTGGCCCTTCAGATTTTACAACGTTTCCACTGAGAATTAACCTCCAAAAAATCACCCAGGAATCTCAGGCCCACCATGCTTGTGAATGTCTTTCTGGAAGTCAGCTGGCAGGCAAGAAGCCATCTACATCCTCATCCTCATCCTCCTGCATTTTACCTGCCTCTAAGCATGGTTTACATTAGATGTAATAATTCTGTTTCCAGCCACAAAACTTGATCCTTATAATTGAACCATAATCAAGTTTCCAATGGGAAAAATCATTTGCAGAATATTTGCCTTTCTATTTTTGTTTCTGTTATTTTTTTTCCTTGTAGAAATAATATTACATCTTAACCAATTCATTCCTTCACATTTCTGGAAACATAGAAAACATATTTGCCACCACCTTGTGTGTCAGGGTGGGCCATCTGACCAGGTCTGGAAAATGGAGTGTGAGAGAAATGATGTACTCTTTTCCCACGTTGACCCCATATAAAGCATCTCCCAGGTGTGAGTCTCTCTCTTTACTAGTGACATGTGAGGATGATTGTCCCAGGCTGGAAGCAGTCTGGACCCCCGACCATTCTTCAGGGAGTCCCTCCAGGACAGCCAACGAACCATAGACATCTGCATTGGAATTTGTGTGAATAAAAAGTTTTCTGTACAATATGACACTTTAGCATTGTAGAGTATAAGAGCTAGTAGATTTTTCTTTCTTACCTTCAGCAATACAGAATTTTTTTCATTTGTACAGGAATGATGATGGCCCTCAAAGACTGAGTCTCTGTGAAGAAGAGAACATATTAAGATAATTTCAATTACACAGTAGCTTAAGAAATATTAAGTTGAGTCAATCATATAATCCCTCTAAATCCAATCCTTTTCTTATCCTGCCTTCTTCAACCTCCAAATCCAATCAGCAGTGGAGAAAGCTATTTCTTGTCAGTCTTATGTACCTGCCCAAGCTGTGAGTGGGATGGCAGAGTACTTCAGCAGGGCCACTGGTCTGAGCGCTGTGAAATTGAGTTGGAGTTCCAGTGGTGCACTGACCTGCTGTGGGACCATGAATAAGTGATTTCCCTCTTTATATGATAAGCACAAAGGGACACTTGCCATATCAAGAGTTTGAACTAATTTTAGCTGACTCCACTCTGCTCTTCAAATATTTTCACACTCAACTTCTCAAATTCAGAGCTTAAAACCCAGAAGCTTATGAATGTGCAAATGAATTTTATTTGGATTGCATGTCTTAAAAATAAATGCATATATACACATATATATACACACACACATATATATATATACACACACACACACACATACATATATATATATAACTCAAGCTTAAGCTTCACCAACAGCATTTACTTTTTCCTATGGCAACAAATAATTGGAGCTTAGTAGCCAGATGCCCCTTTTAGATGAAGTGTGTGTTTTCTGTTTGAAACAGTTCCCACTACTTCCTAATGTTACACATTGGCCTAATTCTATCCACCTGGCCAGTGTAGACATTGAAGTTTGTGTCAAAGTTAGAGTTTACTTTAACCTTTCTTAAACCTGCCAACACCAGGGATACAGGAGGAAAGTCAATACTGAGACAGAACTGGGATACAAACTTGGCAAAGCCAGGATTTGCTACCAGCTAAGGGAAACCAATCTTGAGAGCAAGCATCAGGGTCTGCATCTGTCTGACACCCTAGGGAAAGATGTTAAGTTGAAACAAAATAATTGTAATAACTCAAACAGTTTCAAATACACTATAGTGTCTTTGCCACATCCTTGATAAGTCAAGCGTCTTAAACTGTTAAGTTCTTCTTCTATGAAAAAGAAATAAAACAAAACCATGGAAACATTAAAAAGATCAGTGGTTGCTAGGGGTTGGGGTAGAAGGAGTGATGACTGGAGGGAGCACAGATGATATTTAATGCAGTGAAAATACTCTGTATGATACTATGGTAGATACATGTGGTTATACATTTGTCTAGGTCCATAGAACGTGCAACAGCAAGTGTAAATCCTAATGTAAATTATGGATTTTGTATGTCTATGGTGTGTCGTTGTAGGTGAATCCGTTGTAACAAATGCATCATTCTGGGGATAATGGGGGCAGCTCTGCATGTGTGGGCGCAGAGAGTATATCAGAGTATGTGAAACTGATGGGAAACTAAAACTGCTCTAAAAAATTGTCTTTAACTTTTTAAAAATTGAAAAAAATAAAAGGGCTCATGTGAGAACTAAATGAGATGGTTTTTATGTAAACCATAGGGCCTAGTGCATAATAGACATTCATTAAGTGGTAGCCACCATTGTCATCACAATTGGTAAAAGTGATTTGCAGGTATATAGCAATGAAGCTTGACGGGGGAGGAGTTGTGAGATAAAAGTGGGGATCTAGGCTTCATTACTGGTACCTAGGGAGATGCTTTCTATAAGGGAGAGGAAGGTAAATTTGCCAGCTCATACCTAAGTGTGTGCTTAGCACTCATGTACAGGCAACCACCTCTAATCCTCTCTCTTTCAAAATGTCAGGTAAAATGGGTAAAACCGTTGCTCGGTATCTTTCATGTTTTCCCTTGCTTAGTGTCTTTCAGATCACAAGCCACTCTTCTGAGAACTTTTCTATTTCAAACTTTATTTTAACTTGTTTTCACCCATATTATAAAATTTGGAACAAGGAGGAGAACCATAACAAAGAGAATGGTTAAGGAAACTAGTATTGACAAAGAACCCACTGTGTGCCCAGCACTGTGCTTGGTACTGTCCTCCTAAGAATACTGCACATTTGATACTCTAAATTCCATTGGACTGAGCATGAAAATCAGATTCAGAAAGATTAAGTGACATTTTTCTGTTTTGCTTTCATAATCGCACTTATCAATATGTCAAATCCTTTTTTAAAAAATTCAATTACTGGTTTGCTTTGCTTCCTATTTGTCCTACTCCGACATAAGTTTCACATGAGACAAGATCCTATTTTCTTCAATATTTTATACTCAGTGCCTAAACAGTACTTGGCAACATAAATAATTGTTGAGTGCATGAATTTTTAATTAATGAGCGAATGAAAACTGCCTAGAGATAACTTTGATTCCTGGCATGCCTGCTTCTAAGTCCACACTCGATCTATTTTGACCATGAAGCTGACTGCTCAGAGGCTTCCTGGGTGGTGTAACTGTGCCAGGAGAGGCACAGACATTACAGGCCTCTGGCCTTCCCATCCTCTTCCACTGGTTATGAAAAAAGGTGTTTTATCTCTCTCCTTCTTCCAAAAATGCCTCCTTTTGTAAGTTTTAAATACTAATGATATTAGTTGTTTCTATACTATCATCTATTTGCTGGAAATCTTTGTCCATGTGCCGTATGTGAAGTATCAAGAAGAAGATGGCACTAATGCAGAGTCATCTACTGCCTCAGCCAAAAACCTCTTGGACACTTCATCTGGAAGAAGGAGACATTCACAGGCATGGTTAGCCTGTCCTGAGCATGAATTAGACTTGGAAGAATGACAATTCAGGCTGCTATTCACATCTAGCAGTGCCAGGTCATCTTACCCCTGCAGATTTTACTGGCTCCATTGCAATGGAAGCATTACATTAAAGGTGTTTTCTCATTCATACTCTCATTTTATCCTCAAAGAACTTCATGCACTAGAGTAAGAGATGTTAGGTCCCACTTTGCAGGTCACAAAATAAGAGTTCAAGAGCCAAAATGACTTGTCTAAGACCACAAAAAGTTATCAGCAGAGGTAGAGCTCAGACACTTGAATTATATTTTTAATGAGTCATGCAAAATCTTGGTCTCTACATTCATTCCACACAAATGTGATGAAGCCTTAATATGTTCTGGGTTCCCAGGTAAATATAAGGATGCAGAGCCAAGCAGTTTGGTATGGGGGAGATGGCACAGACATTAGTGTTGTGGAGACCTGGCACTTTAATTCCTAAGCCCATGACCAGAGTCAAATTGAGTAGAATTTCTCAACCTCTATTTTCTCATTCGTAAAATAGAAACACTGATACCTGCTGTCTAGCTTGCCATGAGACTTAAAACAGATAATGTGCATAAAGTATTTTGCATAGTGTTTTCCCTTCCTGCCACCTGTCAATGACACAGTCATTTCTTCAAGGAGGTTGCATTTCAGAAACACAGTTTAGGTACATAGCTCAAGGTCTGCCAATAAAGGGCAAATGCCAAAACATATAGGGAAACAAGTATTCTCATGGGTGGCTGTTCTAACATCACTCACAAAGGGGTGGGGATTTTTCTGACTTTCTCCAACTATCCTTAAACATGACTATCAATAATGCTAATGAGGATTTCACCAGCCACCACATTCCATTAAACGTAAAGATTTTGTCTTAAAGCAATAATATATTGCTATTGTTCATTCAAAAAAATTATCTTCCTTTTGGACAGAGGATAGCTATTGGGTAGGAGATGGGAACAAGACAGAAAACTACAAAATAAACATAGTCCATGCCATAAAGTACACCAAATACCATACTAAAGTTTCTGATTTTCATTAGACAAGGTAACAAAGAGGAAACCAACAGTTTCAGAAGACAAATGATCCATTCAGTTTAACGAGATACGGATCCAGCCTTCAAAGAAATCCTGGTAACTACAGCACTCATTATGAAAGAACCTACAGATATCTGATCTTCCCACCCTTATTTTGGGATTCACAATGATAGAGACAATAAAAATGCTATTCATCCATGTATCTGTATAATAATATTAATAATAAAATTAATAATGATAATTTATGAATTGAATGACCACTATAACGTAGCCACTCTATGGGCCCTTCGAAGTGTTATAGCATTTCACTGTCAGTGACTAAAACTTAGCAAGGCTCAGTCAGTGTTTTATTCTAATGATGATGATTAAGTGGCTTAAATCCAAGACATACAATCCCAGCTTAGTGGGGTTGCAGCTCTGTTACGTTTTATCGGTCACTGTCAGAGATTTCCAAAACTTTGATGTAATAGGGCAGCATGATAGAGTCAAAGCACTTTGCACTGAAATTCTACAGAGTGGAGCTCTTGTCCCTCCTTAATTATTGTCAACTCTCTGAATCTTAGTTCCCTCATTTGTAAAAATTAAGACTCATCTGGATGCTCTTCCAAATCCTACTCAGCTTAAACAGTCTGACATTCTGAGAGGAATGGCTGATGCTTTCCTGAAGATCTTAATCCTATGGTAACAGTGGTAGTTATGTCATTTGTTTCCTGGGAACCTGACATAGAGCCCCCGCCAGCTGAGCAAAGAAGCTCTTGGCCCATTCTGTACATTACCCTGCTGGACTTTCCAATTGTGTTAATTGGATGCTTTGAACCAGAGAGACCTGCACCTGGCTTCTCCCATGAGCAAGATCACACATTCTCCAAATAAAATGAGAGAGTGGTTGCCTCCATGTGAGATTGGCTGGTTTTTGTGGATTTGCACCCTCTACTGTGGTCTAATTTTCACATCACTTAGTGTTTGCATGAAAGTGTTTCACATTTTTAGGAAAAACCATTTCATCTCTCTTCATCCAATATAATTTTTCCCACACTACCATAGATATCATTATCACATCTTTCAACCTTTACTATCAGACCTTAAAAGTAAGTAAACAGATAAGTACGTCATTAACGCAGCTACAGAAGATAAGGACTTAAGTGCAGCACCACTCACTGATACAGAAAGTGAAAAATGGGACTACCTGACACTGGAGAGGGATAACCAAAGTACATCTTTAAGACAGTTGTCAAAGATGAATATTTAAACCCATCAAATTTGTCAAATTTAGATTTTTTCAGAGGGGATGAGTAACCATTTCAATACTCAAGATGAGACCAAGAAGGATTACATTTTAACTCTAGTAAATGAAGTTCGGGGTGGATAGTTATTGAATATGTACTATGTGCCAGGCTTGGTGGTTGTCTTAGTCCATTTGGCTGGTATAACAGGTTACCATAAACTAGGTAACTTAGAAACAGCAGAATTTTATTTTCTACACGCTGGAGGCCAGTAAGTTCAAGATTGAGGTGCCAGCAGATTGGGTGTCTTGTCAGGGCCCTCTTCTTGCTTCATAGATGGTTTCTTCTCACTGTGTCCTCAGATAGTGGAAGGAATAAGGCAACTCTTTGGGATCTCTCATACAAGGGCACTAATCCCATTCATGAGGGCTTCACCTCATGACCTAATTACCTCCAAGGGCTTCATCTCCTAATACCAGTACCTTGGAGATTAGGTTTCAATGGATGAATTCGAGGGAGACACAAACATTCAGCCTGTAGCAATCATAATCTGTTTACTTGTGCTATTCTATTTAATCCTCACAGCAATTCTGTCAGATAATATTTATGATCACCCCTTTTTTCACAGAAACATGAATTAAGGTGTAGATTAGTTCCGAACTTTTTCTAAGGTCACCAGCTTGAAAAAGGCAGACGCAGAAATTAAACCCCCAACCGTCTGACCCATACCTTCGTTTTCACCACAAACCTATAAGCCTGCTGCCTGGAAGCGTTGGAAAATGTGAACTATGTTATGTTTCCTCTGGTTTCTGCTGTTTTTTCAGCATAACATCTTTTTGCAGCTGTGGTTTCTGTCTAAATTCAGTGAACTTTTGCTCTCTTCGGAATAAGTCCTGACTTCATAATGGGTGACAGTGACCTGCTGGAGGAAAAATGACTCCCATAATCGAGCATTTCTTCTGTCTACTACCCCCAGGACTCAGCGTCAGCATTTCCTAAGTTAAATTACACCACGGACTTCTCTCCATTCCCTGACAGCAGGACAGATAGCCCCAATGTGAGCTTAATTACTTCTGCAGTTATGCGGACACAATTTTGCTGCAAATCATCTTGGGCCAATAAACCAAGGTCTGTCTTTACACCAAAAGATAATAAAATCTTCCAGAAGAGGAGCAGCTTCCTCCATATAAATAGAACCAGGCTTTCATTGGTTGCAACCAGCCATTTACTTCAGAGCGAGGGGAAGGCACTGTGAAGAATTATTAACAATTTTTGGAACAAGTACCTTCAGTCAGCATATTTATTTTTTAAGAAGACATTGGAAGAAAACATTTTCATCTGGAGTGTGAAGTGACAGATAACAGCGGAAATCGATGGGAAGCTGGTTACAAACGTATTGCTCTGCTCTGTGTTTGTAAGAGGATGGCGAGTGGAGAGTAAAGTATGTAGAGGAGTCATCCTTCAAAAAACAATTGTGTGACTTGCAACCTTAAAGAGTGAAAAGGACTTTTAAGGAAAGTCATATTCTGATATTCCAGCAACACTCGATGGCTCATCATCACCTCCCTTCAGTAACACACCTCTGTGAAGATGAAAGATAGAACAACACAGAGAAGGGATCGTAGTGCGGCTCCCTTTCACAGTTCCCAGAAACAGAGTATTTATGGAATCAGATGAGGGGCAGAGCTAAAGCAAAGGTCTCTTTTCTTCAAGGGCTTGAAGAATAGAGTGGTTATCAGGGAACATTTTCCTAGACGTTACACCTGAAAGGTCATTATTTCACTTCTCTTTCATCTAAAATTGTGATTTTTCTTAATGGCATATTTGTGGTTGGGGAGCCTGGCAAAGTATTGGAGAGTGAAAAATAGGTTTTGTGACTTAGAAGGAATATCAAAAGCCACTAAGCTTTATTTGTAATGTAAAAATAATAATTCAATAATCATGTGTTGATCGTGAACTCAAAGAGACCCCAGACGTCATCTAACCCCAGTGGAGAAGGCTCTGTTTCTCAAGTTCTTTACAGCTTGAGAAACAGGGGCTGCTCGGTGGCCCAGCCCTGACCTGGGGCCTCTGGGTCAGACAGCACTCTCTAGTCTCACTAAAAAGGTTACTTATATTGGACCTCCATGTTACTTTCATCTCTTTGCCCTAGCAATCCTTTGTAGAGTAATATTTGAAGAAATACATTCCAAGTGTTTACATCCCCGAGGGACATCCTAGCTCCTTACTATCCCAGTTACCTCCTCTGGTCTCTATCTGGTTTCTCAATCTCCATTTTAAAATGTCATGTTATGAATTAGAAACAGACTTAAGAACTAAGGAATACTAGAAAATTAAAAGTTTTATCAAATGAACTCTGCAAAGAAAGAACTGGCATCCTCAGGGTACTTAGGGAGGTTGTTTGGAAGAAGCAGATTTTGAATCACGATGTGCAAGGGAAGTGAACATCAGTGAGTGAAAAACAATCAGGATGGCTTTCCTCATAGGGTGAAAAGGAAGGGGGAAGGGCTGGATCGTAGAAAACTGTACTAGCCAAAATAGAAAGACAAATGTGAGAGAGGAGAGTGAAGGGAAAAAAAAAAGGCTTAGAAAGGTCCACTGTCTTTATCTTAGCCAATTAAGTTCTGAGACCATCCAGGAATCACCTTTCATTTTGGAGATGCAGAGATGACCTGTTACTTGTAGGCAGTTAAAATTACTTAGGGATACTTTCTAGGAATAGAATTCAGATCTCCTAATTTCAAGTCCAGTGTAAAATGGTCTGAAATTTAAGTTGAAATGATTGCTTAATCCTGTTCGAGTACTAGATTTAGCAATGTGACAACCTGAAACAGAAAAATATATATATATTATGTCTAAAGGAAAAGAAGGAAAGAAAGAAAGAAAAGATGATAAAAACCCACAAAATAAAGCAAAGAAGTCTAATAACCCTGGAGGATTTTTTGCCCATAATAACCCTTTTGTGATGCTTCTTTTGAAATATCAAAACAAATTTTCACACATTGTTTCTATGGCCTCTGTTTCCCTTCCACATTCATGGTGATACTAGGTGGTGTTTACTGAGTCTGGAATTGCCCAGCTTCATTCAACTGGTTTGTGAAGAAAAGTGCCAAAGAGCAGAGCCTGGGCTGCAGTGGAACCTACAAAAAATGAATTTCCTGTTTGGGGAGGCAAATGTCACATTCCACAAGCAGCACAAGGTAGAATTCCCCCAGGAAATAATGGATGTGGTGCAAATGGTAATAAAACAGATTTCTGAGGGTTAGGTAATACATGGGTGCTGGTGAAGACAAGGAAAATTTATTGGAGGTTTAACAGATGTCAGAGGAAGTGGAAAGGCGTTCAGGCAGCACTGTAAGTGCAAAACTAAATTGTAAATTGTGTGGAATAATGAGGGTGAGTTAAGGAACATTAGGAAATGTGGCAAACTGGGGACTATGGTGGTGGTCTGTGGAAAATGTGAATACTACATCTTCAAAAATGTTTACTTAGTATATAGTACAAGCCAGCCATGCCAGACACTGTGGTGGGTGCTGGGGAATCACTAGAGAGCAAGATCTATGGACTTTACAATTTAGGAGGCAACATTTTCCATTACAAAGGCATAACAAAGAGTAAATGTGATGAGAGACCGAACATCAAGAGCTGTGTGAGCATCACAGAAGCATGTGGCCCAGCCTCAGAAGAGTAGTCAAGGAAGTCTTTACAAAAGCTGTGATGGTTCAGTTGGACCTAAAGGAAAATTAGGAATTAGGAGAGAAGAGGAGTATTCAGGGTGGAGGAGGGACTAACATGTGCAAATGTACAGAGGCAAAAGATAGCAACCTGGAAGATGTTTCGTGTCATCTGACATGGTGTGAGGGCAGGAAGTTATATGAAAATATGCTGAAAAGGAAGGTGGCAGCTGGTCATGGGCCTTCAACAAACCCATTAAAGGCACCACTTTGGACAGACAACAGCAAACCAATGAGCACCTTGAAAGTCCTGCCTTGATGGTGTTTACAGCACAGTGGAGTGACAGATAAGTCATTAAACATTTACAAAGGCATATGCTAAGTACCATGACACGGATATGCACAGGCAGAAGACTGACAAAGTAAATCAATTCATGGATTTTTGCCTATAATTTATCCTCACTCATTCACAAATGTATATTAAATTCCTTCTATTATGTTGGGCACTGGGGATATGGAAACATATGAGAATCATTTCCTGTTCTTAAGAAACTCATATCCTGAGATGACATAAAAGAAAGTCAACATTTATATCCAAGCATGGTAAGTGTCCTGGCAAAGATACTCAGGCACAATGGGAGGAGAGAGAAAGAAAATGCACCCATTTTCTTGGGGACAAGAGGAGGCTACAAGGTAGAGACGAAGAATTGGTCATTTATTAAAGACAAGGTAGGAGTTAGCTCTATGAGCAGGAGCAACCCCTCTGGGCAGACGGACTGGGGCACACATCTGTCTGTGTGATCCTTCATACCCCCAGTGTTGCAATACCTATGGACATGCTCTGTGACGCTCATAGCACAACTACCCTCCATTATGGCCCACCATAATTTCATTTTAATAGACCTCAAATCAGTTCTCTCCTGAGAGTGGACCATATATTCAGCTGGTCTCTCTGGCCATGATTTCACCACTTGTCTTCATGTTTTAATCACACACTCTAATAAAACATGAGCCTTTTAAAGACAGTCAGTCATTCAAGGATCAAAGTCACATGGGAGGGTTTGGTTGTCTGCCAAATTAAAGCCTGGCCTTGAATTGCAAGGAAAAGAAAGATTGCCCCTAAGATAAATATTTGGAGTATAGGAGACATGACTAGACTGTGATAAATTTTTAAGTTATGGAATATCGCATTTGAAGCGGCATCTCCTGGGGATATCCTTTTAGTTTGTTTGCCCAAATTAAAAAAATGCATGGGAAAATAATGAGTCTTAAGAACATAATGTTAGTAGGAAAATCTCAAGATAAACTTTTGTTCTGAACAAATATTAAGGAAGAGCAAATTGTAAATGGTAAATTTAAAGTCAGAACTTTTGTTCTAACTTTTAATGTCCTAGTTAAGGCATTGGGCTGCAGAGGAAATAAAAAAGTGGTGTTGGCATATTTTTTCTTGTTTTTAATCGTGTCAAAAATAGAGGTAAATTTCCACCTGCCTCAGAAATTTTCTGTGATAAGTAGGAAGATCACTAGCTTCAGGATGCCTGGAATTCTGCCTAAATATTCTAATTCTATCTCAGCCTCAAATTTTTCATCTTTTAAAAGGAATCTCATCACAGTAGCATTAATGGCAAGATCAACTTTCTAAGCCTCAGTTTCTTCATCTGCAATGTGAGATAGTGATGCTAATCCAAAGCTGGCAGTTAGTAGTGTAAGGGACAAAATAGAAATAATTGCTACTGGCTGCCCAGGGTGGATTCTCAGAAGGATGCTGAAATAATAATATCCAGGCCCAGAGGAAGAGTTCAGTGATTAATTAATACAATCAGGCACTAGGCCAGGCTAAATTATCTTTCACAGTAATATCCATTGCCTTCAAAGAGGCACTTTTTTTTTTTTTTTTTTTTTTTTTTTTTGAGATGAGTCTCACTGTTTCACCAGGCTGGAGTGCAGTGGCGCGATCTCAGCTCATTGCAACCTCTGACTCCCGGGTTCAAGCTATTCTCCTGCCTCAGCCCCCGGAGTAGCTGGGATTACGGGCACTTGCCACCATGTGCAGCTAATTTTTGTGTTTTTAGTAGAGATGGGGTTTCTCCATGTTGGCCAGGATGGTCTCTATCCCCTGGTCCGCCCACTTTGGCCTCCCAAAGTGCTGGGATTACAGGCCTGAGCCACTGTGCCCAGCCAAGACAAAAACTATTAAGGGAGAGAGAAAGGTAAATGAGGGAGCAGAGCATTTAGGACGTTACATCTGAAGTACCTACAGATTCCAGGAGCATATCCATATAATACAGAGTGTCCAAAGGTTTTTGGACACTCCAAGGGGTTTTGTGGGTCAAGTAGGGCCATCAAAGAGCAGCTGACACACTCTTCATTTTTACATACTGGTCTTTCAGAGTTGACCATCACTATTTTATATTCAAGGACAAAGACCTGAGCAAATGTGATGGTACAATTCAAAATAACTTGAAAGCTCTGCATGAAGAATTAAATGTAAGATAATATTGCTGCTTCATTTATCAACAGAGCACTTACTCATCGTTGCAGGCAATTGTGAAAGAGCCTACAGCACGTTTGACTTAAGTTCTCAAATACCTGAGGCATTTCTCATGGGCACAGACCTGTATAACCCACTCTTCTGTCTAGTAATGGTGCTCAGCATAGAGTAATTAATACATTATTTATTCAGTTCATGAATAGATCTTCTAATTTTATATCGGATAAATTTTAACCAAAGATGGGTGAACTTAAACATTGTTCAAATGCTGCATAGTCTCCTAACTCTTAGCCCAATTAATTAATATCTAAAACTCTTATTACTCAAAAGTCATCCTAACTGCCACTTCAAACCTATGAGAGATTGCTATTATTTTTAAAAATTAAAATTCCAGAAGACAAGTGATAGCAAGGATGAAGAGAATTGGAACACTCGTATATTGCTGGTGGGATGCAAAATGGTACAGCAGCTGTGGAGAATAGTTTGGTGGTTCCTCAAAAATTAAAAAATAGGATAAACATATGATTTGGAAATTCAGTTTCTGGGCATATACCCAAAAGAATGAAAAGCAAGGACTCAAACAGATATTTGTACACCCATGTCCATATCAGCATTATTCCCAATAGCTAAGGAGGAATCAACCCAATGTCTATGGGTGCATGAATCAATAAACAAAATGTGTTATACACACACAATGCAATATAATTTAGCCTGAAAACGGATACATGTGGGCCAGGCGCAGTGGCTCACACCTGTAATCCCAGCAGATTGGGAGACTGAAATACACAGATCACGTGAGACCAGCCTGGCCAACATGGTGAAATCCCATCTCTACTAAAAACACAAAAATTAGCTGGGCATGGTGGCATGTAATCCCAGCTACTTGGGAGGCTGAGGCAGAAGAATAGCTTGAATTGGGGAGGCAGAGGTTGCAGTGAGCCAAGATCGTGCCACTGCACTCCAGCCTGGGCAACAGAGCAAGACTCCGTCTAGGAAAAAAAAAAAAAAAGTACATGCTATAATATAAATGAACCTTGAAAACAGTATACAAAGTGCTATAAGTATTTTGTCCTCACATATATAGATACCTAGAATAGTCAAATTCATAGATGCAAAAAGTAGAATAGTGGTTATCAAGGGTTGGAAGAAAGAGACGTGAGAAGGTATGATGCTTAATAGGTACAAGGTTTTTTACGTGAGAAGATACAATGTTTAATAGGTACAAGGTTTTTTACGTGAGAAAATATGATGCTTAATAGGTACAAGGTTTCCCTTTGGCAAAATGAAAATATCCTGGAGGTGGATAGTGATAATAGTTGCAAAACGATGTGAATGTACTAAACACCACTGAATTGCAAACTTAAAAATGGTTAAAATGGTAAATATGATACTATGCATATTTTACCACATTTTTAAAAGCCAAAAGCTAACTCCTATAAGAATAATAGCTTTTAAAAACGTTCCTAAATTAATATAATAATATGACACTTCCGTCCTCTTCAACAATCTGGTAAGTAATGACTTAAAATCTTCTAGAAAAGTTTTTCAGCACTTTCTCACTCAGTTCTCTAGTATCATTAGCCATGCTGATTTTTAACTGTGACTAAAATAGGGATAAATTGACAACGTATAGTTAGAATTGTTCACAGTAGAATAAGGATCAATTGATTTAGTAAAAGAAATACAAACTTTCAGCCATTTGGGAGTATTTGCAAAGTTAGGATTATTTACAAACAGAACTGCATATACCTCAATTGTTTCTATGTGTATCTCAGTAGCTCCTGCATTGTAATTCTGTGGTGTATGAAAGAGAGCATGCATCAAGGTCGACCTTGAGTTAGCAAGAACATGCTTAACTATTTCAGGACTTATGTATTTTCAGTACTTAAATAATGCTAGAATGCTATGTAATTATAGATCCCCATCCAAAAAAATAATGGTCATTAAAAATAAAGGTTTAGGATATAAAGACATGAGTTGACTTTATTTAGAAACATGGGTTATAAAGGACCAAGCCCCACTGTCTGATGATACTGAATTGAGATTATATTGCACTAGATAATAAGCAAATAAAGGTTGGCAAGGCTTCAGAGATGTTTGAGGCAAAGAACAAGAGTAATTTTAATCAACATCATTCTATACATTATCCAATATTTTATTCACAGATTTAAAGATAGGTGACAGGTGATTTGGTTTACTATGATTATTCCTGACTAGTGGTTTAAATCAAGTTGATTTAAACCAAGTTGTTTTAAACTACTAGTCAGGAATAATCATAGTAAAAAAAATTTCTTCCTCAGAAAAGTACATTTTTATTATTTGACATGGCCTTAATACATATTCTTCACAACTCATATAAGATTTAGAAGTCATGGCCAGGAGCGGTGGCTCATGCCTTAATCCCAACACTTTGGGAAGCCAAGACGGGCAGATCGCAAGGTCAGGAGCTCCAGACCATCCTGGCCAATATGGTGAAAACCAGTCTCGACTAAAAATACAAAAATTAGCTGTCCATGGTGGCACGCACCTGTAGTCCCAGCTACTTGAGAAGCTGAGGCAGGAGAATTGCTTGAACCCAGGAAGAAGAGGTTGCAGTGAGTCAAGATCGTGCCACTGCACTCCAGCCTGGGCAACAGAGCGAGGCTCCATCTCTCAAAAAAAAAGATTTTAGAAGTTATTACTGAATGTACAGAGTACTCACTTAAAAGTGGCGAATTATTTTCATATGGTTTTTGAAGCATCATCAAAAAATGGATAAATAACTTTGTCGTTTTACTTTTCAAATATAACTGAAGAGGATATTGGCAAAACCATTAGAAAAGTAACCTCCAATTTAACTGGTTAATTAATAATATTTGTTAATATTACAAAAAACAAAGACTTTTACTTGATTGATTGATTTCCAAATAAATGAAAAAGTACATGTAGACTGGCAATCATTCTGAAGCAACAAAAATATAAGTATAATGTTTTTAAAATCAAGTTATATTTATATAGCATTTTCCCATGAATAGTTTCATGTATGCACACATATACATTTTTATATAGAGACATATTATAATATATATTATATAAAATAATACCTATTGGTTATCACTGTAATGGCAAATGGGAAATTTTAAAAATTTTATTGGCAATGTTAGCGGGAGCAATATAGAATATTTTAAATGTTGAGTTATGCATCTAACTCAGCCTTCCTCTTCTTAATTCATAGACTGAAAAAGAAGGCAAGGCTTTCTTTGCATTTTCAATTTTTGGTTTTTCAATAGGGCCAAAGGAGGATAACTTCTAGTCCATACATAAAGAAAAAAACAAAGCTGTGGAAGTTAGATCATCCTCATGAATCCAGATAAGAAATAAAATTTGAGTGATTGTCAAGCACCAGAAACTTTCTGTCTACTACTCAATTAAGCTCAGAGCAGGGCAATGAGATGCATACTACTGTCTCAGTTCTACAGATAAGTAAACTGAGCCTCAAAGTTCTGACTAGCTGTATGTGACCTCACAACTAGTAAATTACAGGGCCTCTGCTCTTCCCACACTGTGAGTATATTTTAGGAGGCGTTAGGATGTAACACAGGACGATGCTACATTTATAAACATTTTCTTATTAAAGTCAATAAGTGCTTGGTAGCAAAAATATACATTAGGAATTATCTATTATAATACTATTATGGAATTTTAATTTTAATTAAGTTTAAATATGCCAACTTAATTTAAATATGTGAATATATGCTAAATCCAACATATTAATGGAGCACCTTTTATGAGCAAGCATCTGGTACAAAAATATGTGTAGACATAATCCCTTAAAGGACTGACAATTAATTGTGGAAAATAGAAAATGAATTATGACCTAGGTACACTGAGTTGCATGCTATTGCAAAGACATAAACAAAGTTAAGGTATAAAAGGGGAAAAAGTCTTTCATGTAGATTTGTTATTTGGCAAATCAATTACGTGAAAAATAATTGAAGAAAGCTGATATAAATAAAAATTATGATTTTATATATTGAATGACTTTGATGTCTATGGCTTGAGGATATAACTTTTCTTATAAAGAAATTCTGAGAAGTATGCCTTCAGCCATGAAAATCAATAGGAAGTTCATCTCTACTGAGAATGGGGAAAGTACAAACTTGTTTTAACCGAGGTGAGGAATTTTTGATATATGGGGGGAAGGGCTTTCTGATGCATGAATTTAACTTTGGAATATGGGAAGTTAATCCAGTGCTTTACATTTTCTAAAGTGCTTTTGTGTATCCTATTCCTCACTAGATTTTCTTGCAATGTAGATAGATATGAGAGGTTTTTTATTCTAGATAAATTAATCAAGGATAAGCTATTCATCAAGGCTCACATAGCTGCTAAATGAGGGGGTTAAAGCTCACATCTCGGATTCCTTAGTTTGTAAATTTTCAAATACAAGTATAAGGTCCAAATACAATTTAAACATAATTCTGTTTCATTAGATTAGAGGGTAGAAAATAAGTGAGAAACACAGAATTTTAGTGCTGGAAACTTTAGAAATTGTATTCAGGAGTTGCAAACTAAGTGTCTTAAAGGGTCAGGTGGGTAGGAAGGTAATGTAAAAGTAGATGCAGCTGGTGGTTAACTACAGTTGCTGAGTTCTGTGAAGCAGTCAGAACAATCTAGATTATGCTGCAGTAACAACTTCCAAACCTTAGGGACTTAGACTGTGACATGCCCATTGTAGGTCAACAAGAAGAGTGGCTCCATGTCTCCTTACTCCCATATCCAGACTGATGAAATGGTCTCTATTCATAATGCTTACTGTTGCTGAGACAGAGAGGAGGTAATGTAGTGAATGCCACACTGCCTCTTAAGACTACTCAAAAGTGATACACACCCCTGTTCACATTTCATAGGTCAAAATAATTCTCATAACAATGTCTAATTTTAACTAGGAGAAGGGCAGGGGAGCACAGGAAGTGATATCCTGCCATGTATTAGAAGGTAGAGAGTCAATAATATTCAGTGATGAGGAATTATGACCACAGGCTCCCCTCCTGCTCAACAAATGTTGAGTTCACTCTCCTTTTTAAACACAAAATACATTTTCCTTGTCACTAAGGGATATAGCCCTAGAATCTCATCTGCTCAAAGTATCGAGCTGAAGGTCTGTACCATCTAGGTGATGTGTGGAGTCTCTTGATCTGGAGATCTATGAATGAAAATGTTAGCTGCCCCCTCCACACAACCAACATACACTGGTGTAACAGAGGCAGAAAAACTGCAATGAACACTCCTCTTCAGAATGAAGACTAGGAGTTGGACAGCTACATTAGGTTTATAAGTATGCTGAAATCCCACAGGGCAGACATTTTCAAGGACTACCTTCATTAAGGATCGGAATGTTCTTTGATTAGACACTGATTCCATTTCTTGCAAGGAACCCCTAAGCACCTTGCTCTCTGTGGCCTTTGGTTCTGCTTTCTAAAAGGATCTTCTTCAGTATCTTTGCCCACATGCAAAGCCAGCATTAGAGAATATACTTTCTTTGGGGCTGAGTAGTTTTGTTGGACTACTTCCTGATCACAGAAAGTTTGAGGGCCCAAGGATTAGGTTAGTATTTGTATTATAATTCCAGATTGTTCAGTATATGCTGAAAGTTTCTTTAGTTGTATAACTCTTATGAAAACTCACCAGGTCCTTTGTCAGGGTTTCCTAGAGAAACAGAGCCAAACAGAATGTATATATAAGGAGAGGAAGTTATTTATTATGAGAAATTGGCCCACGATTATGGAGGGTGAGGAATTCTTGAAATCAACAGTTGGAAAGGTGGACACCCAAGAGAGCTAATGGTATGATTTCAGTCAAAAAGCCAGCAGTCTCAAGACTCAAGAAGAATCCATGATTCACTTCTAGTCTGAAGGTAGGAAAAGAGCAATATTCCAGCTCAAGACAATCAAGCTGGATTGGTTGAGTGGAAGAGAGACTCAGCCCTCTGAGAGGGAGGGTCTTCTGAGAAGGAGGGTCTGCCTTTTTGTTCTATTTAGACCTTCAACTGACTGAATAAGCCTTGCCCACATTATGGAAGGCAATCTGCTTTACCCAATATACCAGTTCAAATGTTAATCTTATCCCAAAGCACACTCACAGTCACATCTAGAATCATGTTCAGCTATCTGGGCAATCTGTGGACCAGTCAAGATAACAAATCAAATTAACTGGCATACCAGGCTTATTAATTATATTCTAATTGATATAATTTGGGGTTTCTCTTTGTGATTATACTACACAGATTATGTACAAATGCACATGTGTGTATTGTGCATGTGTGTGTTTGCTTTCTCAGCTCTGTGATTCTTACTCTTGTGTTCTTGATTTATTTGTGGGTACCTTAAATGCAATAAGATTCAGTGGATAAGCTGTTCTTGTTGTCTCTTCTATAAGGCCTGTTTTTTCAATTGAGAGATGCACTGGTGATATGACTTGGCTATGTCCCCACCCAAATCTCAAATTGTAGCTTCCATAATTCCCAAGTGTCATGGGAGGGACTTGGTGGGAGGCAATTGAATCAGCAGGGTGAGTATTTCCCATGCTGTTCTTGTGATAGTGAATAAGTCTCATGAGATCTGGTGGTATTCTAAAGGAGAGTTCCCCTGCACATGCTTTCTCTTGCCTGCTGCCATGTAAGACATGACATTTTCCTCCTATGCCTTCCACCATGATAGTGAGGCCTTCCCAGCCACATGGACTGTGAGTCCATTAAACCTCTTTTTCTTTATAAATTACCCAGTCTCAGGTATGTCTTTATTAGCAGTGTGAGAACAGACTGATACAGTACATTGGTACTGGTACAGTGGGGTGCTGCTGTAAAGATACCTGAAAATGTGGAAGAGACTTTGGAACTAGGTAACAGGCAAAGGTTGGAAGAGTTTAGAGGGCTCAGAAGACGACAGGAAGATATGGGAAGATTTGGAACTTCCTAGAGATTTGTTGAATGGCTTTGACCAAAATGCTGATAGTGATTTGGACAATAAGGTCCAGGCTGAGGTGGGCTCAGATGGAGATGAGTAACTTTTTGGGAACTGAAGTAAAGATCACTCTTGCTATACAAAAAGACTGGAGGTATTTTGCCCCTGCCCTAGAGATCTATGGAGCTTTGAACTTGAAAGAGATGATTTAAGGCATCTGGTGGAAGAAATTTCTAAGTGGCAAAGTGTTCAAGAGGAAGTAGAGCATAAAAGTTTGGAAAATTTGCAGCCTGACAATGCAATAGAAAAGAAAAACCCATTTTCTGGGGATAAATTCAAGCCTGCTGCAGAAATTTGCATAAGTAATGAGAAACCCAATGTTAATCACCAGCACAATGTGGAAAAAACCTTCAGGGTATGTCAGAGACCTTCACAGCAGCCCCTCCCATCACAAGCCTGGGGGCCTAGGAGGAAAAAATGGTTTCATGGACTGGGCCTAGAGCCCCATTGCTGTGTGCAACCTAGAGGCATGGTGCTCTGTGTCCAGCTTCTCCAGCCATGGCTAAAAGAGGCAAAGGTACAGCTCAAGCCATGGCTCCAGAGGATGCAAGCCCCAAGTCTTGGCAGCTTTAATTTGGTGTTGAGCTGACAGGTGCCCAAAAGTCAGGAATTGAGGTTTAGGAACCTCCATCTAGATTTCAGAGGTTTGATAGAAACCCCTGGATGTCCAGGCAGAAGTTTGCTGCAAGGGCAGGGTCCTAACAGAGAACCTATGCTAAGCCAGTGCAGAAGGGAAATGTGGAGTTGGAGCCCCCACACAGAGTTCCCACTGGGGAACTGCCTAGTGGATCTGTAAGAACAGGGCCACCATCCTGCAAAACCCAGAATGGGAGATCCACTGACAGCTTGCACCATGTGCCTGGAAAAGACTCATACACTCAACATTAGCCCAGGAAAGCAGCCAGAATGGAGACCATACCCTGCAGAGTCACAGGGGCAGAGCTGCCCAACATTATGGGAACCCAGCTCTTGCATCAGCATGACCTGGATGTGAGACATGAAGTCATAGGAGATAATTTTGGAGCTTTAAGATTTGACTGCCCTGCTAGGTTTCAGACTTGCATGGGTCCTGTGGACCTTTTGTTTTGGACAATTTCTCTCATTTGGAAAGGGTTTATTTACCCAATTCCTGTACCCCCTTTTTATCTAGGAAGTAACTAACTTGCTTTTGATTTTACAGGCTCATAGAGAGAAAGAACTTGTTTTGTCTCAGATGAACTTTTGGACTATGAACTTTTGAGTTAATGCTGAAATGAGTTAAGACTTTAGTGGACTGCTGGGAAAGCATAACTGGTCTTAAAATGTGAGGACATGAGATTTGCGAGGATCCAGGGGTGAAATGATATTGTTTGTCTGTGTTCCCACCCAAATCTCGAATTGTAGCTCTCACTATTCCCACATGTCCTGGGAGGGACCTGGTGGGAGGTAATTAAATCATGAGGGAAGGTCTTTCCTATGCGTTCTGTAAAGGTGAATAAGTCTCACAAGATCTGATGATTTTATAAAGAGGAGTTTCCCTGCACATGCTCTCTCTGGCCTGCCACCATGTAAGATATGACTTTCCTCCTCCTTTGCCTTCCGCCATGATTGTGAGGCCTCCCTAACCTTGTGGAACTGAGTCCATTAAACCTATTTTTTTTTTCAACTTTAAGTTTCAGGATACACATGCAGAACATGCAAGTGTGTTGCATAGGTATGCGTGTGCCATGGTAATTTGCTGCACCTATTGACCCATACTCTAAGTTCCATCCCCTCACCCACCAACCCCAACAGGCCCTGGTGTGTGTTGTTCCCCTCCCTGTGTCCATGTGTTCTTATTGTTCAACTCCTACTTATGAGTGACAACATGCAGTGTTTCATTTTCTGTTCCTGTGTTAGTTTGCTGAGGATGATGGCTTCCAGCTTCAACCATGTCCCTGCAAAGGACATGATCTCATTCTTTTTTATGGCTGCATAGAAATTGAACTCCTTCCTTACACCTTATACAAAAATCAACTCCAGATGGATTAAATATTTAAATTTAAAACCCAAAACCATGAAAACCCTAGAAGAAAATCTAATCTAGGCAATACCATTCAGGATATAGGCATGGGCAAAGACTTCATGACAAAAACGCCAAAAGCAATTGCAACAAAAGCAGAAACTGACAAATGGGATCTAATTAAACTAAAGAGCTTCTGCACAGCAAAAGAAACTATCATCAGAGTGAACAGACAACCTACAGAATGGGAGAAAATTATTGCCATCTACCCATCTGACAAAGGTCTAATATTCAGAATTTACAAAGAACTTAAAACAAATTTACAAGAAAAAAACAAACAACCCATAAAATAGTGGGCAAGGGATATGAGCAGACACTTCTCAAAAGAAGATATTTAGGTGGCCAACAAATGTATGAAAAAAAGCTCAACATCACTGATCATTAGAGAAATGCAAATCAAAACCACAATGAGATAATATCTCATGTCAGTCGGAATTGGTGATTATTAAAAAGCCAAGAAACAATAGATGCTGGCAAGGTTGTGGAGAAATAGGAACACTTTTACACTGTTGGTAGGAATGTAAATTAGTTCAGCCATTGTGGAAGACAGTATGGCAATTCCTCAAGGATCTAGAACCCAGCAATAGCATTTGAACCAGCAGTCCCCTTACTGGGTATACATCCATAGGAATATAAATTATTCTACTATAAAGACACATGCAAACATGTTTATTGCAGCACGATTTACAATAGCAAAGTCATGAAACCAACCCAAATGCCCATCAATGATAGACTGGATTTTAAAAATGTGGTACATATACACCATGGAATAAACCTCTTTTTCTTTATAAATTACCCAGTCTCTGCTATGTATTTACAAGCAGCATGAGAACAGATTAATAGAACTGAGTACCACGATGTTTCTCAGAGATGTTTTAATCTAAACATACTCTGGATTTGATCTTTGCAATAAAACTGAGTTCTACCCAATCCTTGTTTTCCAAAGGCCTTTTTGGCTTTATGTTTTATTTGTTGGGGTTATGAAGCAGCTGCCTCTTCTAAACCTAAAAATCCCTGAATTTCATAAATACTTCTATATCCTTTTTATTTATTTATTAATTTTGCCCCAACTAAATGTTTGACACTGAATAACTTGGACAATCATCTCTCCAGCCTTTGGTATCAGTTTTCTTATCATCTGCCTCATGATCACTAGAAAAGTGTGACCTGTATTCAATGACGGCTGTTTTTTTTGTTGTTGTTGTTTGTTTGTTTGTATTTGATTGATTAGGTTATGGTTTTGTAGTTGTCATACAGAACTTACTTCTAGAGACTGATTTTTATAGCTGTCAGGGTAAGCTAGATTATGCCTTCATAACTAACAACCTCCATGATTTTAGAAACTTGTAACAATATAGATTTATTTTCTATTAATGCTATATATTTTCTATGGGTCGGCTGTGAGTTCTGTTCCACATTCCTCATTCCTGGATCCAGGTTAATGAAGAAGCCTCCTTCCCAAACGTTGTCATTGGCCCTCACAAAAGGAAAAAAGAATGCATCTAATTGTGCACTTGCTCTCAAACCTTTGTAATGAGTTTAACTGGCAAAAGCAACTTTCACAGATATAAATAAATCCAAGGAAGTGGAGAAGTAAAATCTAAAAATCTAATTCTGTTCCAGAGAAGGAAAAATAGAAATATTTGTCTAATGTTAGAATAACTATCACATTCTTTCTAAATGTATATGTAACCTGGGCTTTTTAAATAAAATTACTCTTCAGTTTAAAATTGCTCTGAGAGCTTTTCATTTATTATTCTTTGTCTAGATGCATATTTGCATTTTTACAGATAAGCAAAACTTAAGGATTTGCACAAAGAAACTCAGCAAGTGAATTTCAGGATGTAATCTTCACTAAATTGCACAGAAGAGTGTGTCGTAGAAATAATCTAGCCTTGGTTTCATTGTGAACTGGGTTCAAGTCTCAACTACACAACTATATATCTGAGCTAATGTGGCTAAATTAGTTCACCTCCCTGAATTTCATGTTCTTTATTCCAATTAGAAATAATGGAACTGTTTTCTGCATGTGTTGAAAATATAAAGCTTAATGTATTATTGAAAGTGCTTCAATAATTCTATTGTTAGACTGACATTTACTGCCGGAGTTTATAACAATTCCTTCAACAATTCTATTGCTAGATTGAAGATAATTGCTGGTAAGACAAGTCTTGTCTTGCTAGGTGAGCTTACACTTCCAAGGACTCCTTAGGAAAAGGTGATTGCTCTTGTTGTGTGTGCGTCAGAAGTCTCACTCGTTGAGAAGCAGCAGACTCTGTGATGAGAAGAGAGAGTCGATTAGGGAGCAACGCAACAAAGCAGAGAGTTTTTCTGTGATCATCAGAAAAGGCTCAGTGTGAAGTCAAGCATTTGCTTGAGGAGAGAAATCAGAGAACAAGATGCCAATTGGAGCCAGAGAGTCCTTTACTGTGGCAAAGTTGAAGATGTCTGGAAAAAGATTCTCTGAGGACCGTCCTTCAGTTTGACTAGAGAGTGTGCTCGGTATGCTAATATCCAAGGGAGCTTATTGAACTCATGGGATTTTATGAGTAAGAGTCAAATGAAATTATGCTTGGTTTTATTCTGATTTTGGGGATAATATTTAATCCTGAAAAAAAATCCACTGAAACTTTTCAAGGATCACGATCCTCTCTTCTGAAATTAACTGTATGTTTCAGTTCTAAGGTAGTGGTTCTCAAATATTAAGTCCATAAGCATCAGTTGAGAAACATGTAAAAACACTGCAATTTCAAGGCCTATCCCCTAAATTCCAAGATTTTAATTGGATGGCTTTGGGACTGGGCTTGGAAAGTCACATGCACATAGATTGTGATTTGAGAAATTCTGACTAGTGTCTCTTACCTTGGTTCCAAATTAGAATCACCCACCAAGTTTTGAAAATTAAAACTGGGTCTGAGCTCCACCCCACACCAAATATTTGAGAATCTCAGAGGGTGAAGGGCCAGGAATGGGTATCTTTTTAAAGCACCTAAGTTGTTCTAATGCTCGGACAGGGTTAAGAATCTCAATATCTAGTCTAAAAAGATATATATGAGGTTAAATGAAGCAATGTCAGTATCTTAAAAAGACATCCTAGGCTTTTGTTTTTGTAGTATCACAGAATGTTAGTGTAACAGGTATTCAAATAGGACGAGATTTTCCACTTACAATGCCTGCATTGTTCTAACAAGGTAAACAAGTCAAAAAAGGAGATTTCTAGCCCAGACTGTGGGGAAAGAGAGTTCAGAGATCAGAGTCCCCTCCCAGTCAGAACCTGCGATCCTTTCAGCCTTCTCTTTCCCAAAATTGTATTTTTAAAATAATGTATATTGAGAGCATCTTTAAAGAGCTAAAGATGGTAATAAACACTTTTAAGAGATGCAGTAAAATTCTTATTTTTATGTCATAGGTAAAAAGACTGAGACTCAGAGAGGCATGCTTTGTCAAGGAAGTAAGAAGAGGCAGGATCTAAACCCAGATCTATTTGACTGCAAAGCACAAGGTCTTGGTATTAACTTATTTTCAGATGTATTTATTTATTACTAAATATTTTAGAACCATACAAAAGTATAACATATAATATAATGAACCTAAATACCGAACACTCTGCTTAACAAATAGAGTATTAAAAATACAGGTGAAAGTCTTATATAAATAACAATCTAACGTCATTGCTATCACTCATCTTCTTCCACTTTCAAAGTTAGCAACGGGTAGAGCTGCAGCTGACATGGCCTTTCTGAGTTGTTTCCAATTAAAATAGAAGGCTGTCTCTTTATACCCCAGCCTTGGCCAGTCATTGGATATAAGATCAGTCAGGAAGGCAAATGTATAACCTTGAGTGAAGCGTCTTTCTTTGTCCAAAGGATTCACCTATGAGTTGTCAAAAGTTAACACTCCTGATAGCTGGGTGAATAATGTCATAGTTTTAAGGAGTACTGGGAGGCAAATCACAGCATCCAATATAAATACTTATAGAAATATTTGCTACATTGTTGACTTGAGTTTGCAGCTCGGTTTATAAAATAATTTGTTCATGACATAGATTAAAATGTTAGTCCAATTTCTTATAGTTTTAAATTCATAATTTTCTAGATCTGATTATCAAAGTTATAAAAGCCTTTTAGAAGAAACTGTGGTGCCCTCTTTTTCTATTCCCTGCTAATATCTTTTCCTTGAATGTTTGGAAAAACTCACTGGGAACACTGTCTGAAATGGCTTATTTTTGTATTTTTTCTACATTATTTGTATTACTTCTGTTTTTTTTAACTAACTTCTTTATTAGGTTGTTTTTCTAATTATAGTTTAATGTTTTTTCTTTTCTAAGTTAATAGCAATATTAATATAAACAGATGAAGATACATGGTTTTCTCAAAAGACTGCATTTGTGCATATCTTATAAATTTTGTAATGTATTATTTTGATTACTGTTCTGCTTTATTTTCTAGTTTCTTTTATGAGTTCTTTTTGAGCTATGGCTTATTTAGATTTTTTTATATTTGTAGTTCTACTTTTGAGTCATTATTTAGTTTTTAAAATTTTTAATTTAATTTCATTTTGGTCAGTGCTACGGTTTGGATGTGTGACCTCTCCAAATCTCATGTTGAAATTTTATCTCCCATGTTGGAGATGGGGCCTAATAAGTAGTTTTGGATAATGGGGATGAATCTTTCATGAAGAGATTAATTCCTGCCCTTGGGTGTGAGTGAGCTCTTACTCTGTTAGCTCTGGTGAGAACTGATTGTTAAAAAGAGCCTGGTATCACCCCACACTCTCTCGCTTCCTCTCTCACCATATGATTTCTGCAACACATTAACTATTCTTTGCCTTCTGCCATGGCTGAGAGCAGCCTGAAGCCCTCATTAGATGCAGATGTCCAATCTTAAACTTTCCAGTCATCAGAATCATGAGTCAAAAAGTCATTCTCTTTATAAATTACCTAGCCTCAGGTATTCCTTTTTAACAACACAAAACACTAAGACAGATAGCAAATACAGTCTCTGGGAAACTGGTATTTTGCTCTTTGTTGAGCCTCTCTTTACACCTGATGTGAACTGAAATTGCAGAAATGCTCCACAACCACTCGAGGAACATAAATATTCCTTAATTGATCTGCACAAGGTTGTATGTATACCATCATATTAAATTTCTTAATTGTTTAGTTTAAATCTTTTATGTCCTTAATATTGCTTTCATCCTCTGAACTAACCATTACTGGGAGAGATGTGTTAAAATCACCGAATTTTTTTTATCAATTTTTAATATTTGGATAAATTTACTATGCTTTATAATACTTGCATTTGCTTTTTGCTACATTATTAGGTATCTACAAGTTTATAACTTCATATCTCCTTGGTAAAATGCAACTCTCATTACTATGTAGTGACCTTGTTAAATCCAATACCTCTTTTTACCTTAAAATTTATTTTTCCTGAAATTAATATAGCTATGCCAGCCTTCTTTTTTAAAGTAGAATATGTATTTTCTCTATAATGTCTCTATAATCTCACTTTTCTAACTTTTTATATCTGGGTAAGTGTCATATAAACAGCAAATAGATTTTGAGAACTCCAGTTTGAACAACCTGTGTTTCTTAACTGAAATGCATTATCATTAAAGTATGTTATCATTTCTATAGATACAAAAATATTTGAACTTATCATGTTTTAAGCAAACAGTTTTATATTAACTTCATTGCATTCTTTTCCCTCCTTTCAATTTTTATTCAAAATCTCTATTCATATTCTCTTGAAGTTACATTACATATTTATGTTCCTTTAGTAAAAGTAGGTATACATCTTATACTTATCCAGATAAAATAAGCAATGCTGCAATACAAACAATTCCCGGGTTTAGTTAGTCAAAAACATTTTTGCTGCTAATACAAAGGCAAATGCAAGTAGCTGTTCTCAATAAGTCTGCCAGGTATGAGAATTTCATGTTCACTAAGAAAAAGGCAAGGAAGAAAGAATTTTGTGCAAGTGACTTTTCCCTGACTTAGCTCTGAAGTGATTGAAACATGAGCCAATTAAACTTCTTTTCTCTATAAATTACCCAGCTTAAAGTATTTATTTACATAATTGCAAGAATGGTCTAATACAGAACATTGGTACTGAGGAGGGGAGCATTGCTATAAGGATAGCTAAAAATGAAGAAGTGATTTTGGAACTGGGTAGTAGGCAGAGGTTGGAAGAGTTTGGAGGGCTCAGAAGAAACGGGAAGATATGAAAAAGTTTGGAACTTCCTAGACACTGGTTAAATGGTTGTGATCAAATTGCTGATAGTGACATGAACAGTGAAGTCCTGGCTGCCAAGGTATCAGATGGAAATGAGGAACTTATTAGGAACTGGCACAAAGGTCACACATGTGGACTTAGCAAAGAGCTTGACTTCATTGTTTTCATGCCCAGGGATCAGTGGAAGCTTGAACTTTATAGTGATAATTTAGCATATCTGGAAAAAGAAGAAATTTCTAAGCAGCAAAGCATTCAAGAAGTAGCCTGGTTGCTTCTAACAACCTACACTCAGATGCAGGCACAAAGGGATGACTTAAAGTTGGGACTTATATTTAAAAGAAAAGCAGAGCATAACAGTTTGGAAAATTTGGAGGCTGGTTATGTGGCAGAGAAATAAAATGCTTTTTCAAGAGAAGAATTCAAGCAAGATGAGAAGCAACCACTTGCTAGATAAATTTGCATGACTAAAAGAGAACCAAGTGCTAATAGCCAAGATATTGAGAAAAGGACCATGAAGGGATTTCAGAGATATTTGCAGCAGCCCCTCCCATCACAGGCTCAAAGGCATAGGAGGAAAAAATGGTTTTGTGGGCCAGGCCCAGGGCCCTGCTGCCATGAGCAGCCTTGAGACACTGCTTCCTGCATCCCAGCCACTCTGGCTTCAGCTGTGGCTCAAAGGAGTCCAGGTACAGCTCTAGCTGCCACTGAGGAGAATGCAAGCTGTAAGCCTTGGCAGCTTTCACATCGTGTTAAGCCTGTAGGTGTGCAGAATGCAAGAGTGAAGAACCCTTGAGAGCCTCTGCCTAGATTTCAGTGGCTACATGTAAAAGCCTGGATTCCCAGGCAGAAGCCTCCTGCAGGGCAAAGCCCCCATGAGAAACTCTACTAGGGTAGTGCAGAGGCAAAGTGTCTGGTTGGAACCCCCTTGCAGTGTTCCCAATGGGGCATGGCCTAGTGAAGCTGTGAGAAGGGGCCACTGTCTTCCAGGTTCAAGAATGATAGATTCACAGGCAGCTTTTACCCTGCACCTGGAGAAGTTGCAGGTACTCAACACCAACCCAACACAGCAACCACAGAGGCTGAACCCTGCAAAGCCACAAGGACAGAGCTACCCCTTGGAAGCCCATCCCTTGCATCAGTGTTCCCTGGATGTGGGACTTGGGGTCAAAGGAGATTATTTTGGAGCTTTAAGATTTAATGATTGCCCTGCTGGGTTTTGAACTTGCATCGGGTCTATTGCCCCTTTCCTTTGGCCTATTTCTCTTTTTTGGAACAAGAATGTTTACCCAGTGCTGACACCCCCATTGCATCTTGAAAGTAACTAACTTATTTTTTATTTTACAGGCTCATAGGTGGAAAGGACTTGTCTAGCCTCAGATAAGACTTTGGACTTTGGGCATTTGAGTTCATACTGAAATGAGTTAAGACTTTGGGGGACTATTGAGGAGGCATGAATTGTATTTTGCAATGTGAGAATGCCATGACATTTGGGAGAGGCCAGAGGTTACATAATATGGTTTGGATATTTGTCCCTGCTCAAATCTCATGTTGAGATGTAATGCCCCATGTCGGAGGTGTGGCCTGGTGGATGGTTTTTGGGTCATGAAGACGGATCCCTCATGAATGGCTTGGGCCATCTCTTTGGTGATAAGTGTGCTTGTTCTGAGTTTACACAAGATCTGGTCATTTAAAAGGTATTTCTTCATAGCAATGAAAGAATTACCTAATAGAGTTACTACACATGTTTAAAACATGAGAATCTAAATTCAACCTCAATCCTTCTACCAAACAATCAAGGGACGTGAGAACATTTTAACTCTGATCTTCTCTCTTTTATTCATATCTGTAATAGTTGCTCAAATATTTTGTTGCATTGTGGTTTTCTGAGCTTTACATTAATTATTATTGTTTTTAATTATCAACTATTATTGTTTAATAATTACTAATTACTATTAACTACTATGCTTTAAGAGTAACTACTATTACTATTACTCCTGCTACTACTCTTATCATTTTTATTATTATCTTAGAGTCAATGCGTATTTAGATTTTCCGTATTTTACTCTTTGCTCACCATATTGTTCTCTTATAGTCTTTCTTTCAGGTTCAATTTCCTTCAGGAGATCCTATCAAAGTTCTATTACTGAAGGTATGAAGTCTTTTGTCTGAAAATATTTATTGTTTTATTTATTCTTAAATAATTTCTATGGGCACAAAATTATAGATTAGCAACTGAGTCTTCTCACTAATTTGAAACTTTTATTTCCTTATATTCTGGCTTCTCTTGTTGCTTTGAGATGTTTGCCATAATTTTAGTTATTTTTCTATTATAGGTAGGTAGTCTTTTCCCTGCGACTTCTCTTAAGATCTCCTTTCTATCTTGAATGTTCTACAGTTTTACCACAATAAGTATAAAATCAATTGAAGATGTCTAATGTTTCCTGAATGTGGTGATTCATGTCTGCCAATAATTCTGAACAATTTCAGCTATTTAATCCAATTAAACATATGTTCATCCTTCTCATTTTGTCTTCCATTTCTCTTAATCTCTTTTTATATCTCCCATCTTTTGACTCACTATAGCAGATTTTCAGTAACTCAGACATGTCTTTCAATTTGTTATTTTTTTCTTCAGTCTTTTAGAATTTTCTATTTTTACTTTTGTGAGCACATATTAGGTGTATGTACTTATAGGGTACATAAGATATTTTGATACAGCATACAGTGCATAATAATCACATCAGGGTAAATAGAGTACACATCACCTCAAGTATTTGTCCTTTCTTTGTATTATAAATAATCCAGTTATACTTTCGCTATTTTTAAATGTACAACAATGTATTGTTGACTGTAGTTACCTTCTTGTGCTAATAAATATTAGGCTAGGTCTGATTCATTCTATCGAACTATATTTTTGTACCCCTTAACCATCTCCACTTCCCCCTCACCACTATTCTTCCCAGCCCCTCCCTGATAACCATCATTTTGCTCTATTTTTCCATGAGTTCAATTACTTTAATTTTTAGCTCTCACAAATAAATAAGAACATGTGAAGTTTGTATTTCTGTGTCTGGCTTATTTCACTTAACATAACAACCTCTAGTTCCATCCTTGTTGTTGCAAATGACAGGATCTCACTCTTTTTTATGGCTGAATAGTACCCCATTTTATATATGTACCACATTTCTTTCTCCATTTGTCTGTTGAAGGACACTAAGGATGCTTCCAAATCTTGGCTATTGTGAATAGTTCTGCAGTAAACATGGGAACGCAGATATCTCTTCGATATACTGATTTCCTTTCTTTTGGGTATGTACCTACCAAGGAGATTGCTGGATCACATAGAAGTTCCATTTTTAGGTTTGTTTGTTTTTTTTTTTTTGTCCCTCACCACACTCCCACTCTCCTCCCTTCCGAGTCTCCAACATCTATTACACTACTTTGTATGCTTTACGTGCCATAGCTTATCTCCTATACATAAATGAGAACATACTGTATTTGTTTTTTTATTCATGAGTTACTTAAAATAATAGCCTCTTGCTCCATCCAAGTTGCTGCAAAATACATTGTTTCATTCTTTTTTTATGGCTGAGTAGTATTTCATATTGTCTGTATATCAAGTTTTCTTTACTCATTGATTGATGCACACGTAGGTTGGCTCCATATCTTTGCAATTGTGAATTGTGTTGCAGTTGTGCACAGTTGCATATGCATATGTCTTTCTGATATAATGACTTATTTTCCTCTGGATATGTACCCAGTAATGGGATTACTGAATCAAATGACAGATCTACTTTTATTTCTTTGAGAAATATCAATACTATTTTCAATATAAGTTGTACTAATTTACATTGCCACCGGCTGTATATAAGCATTCCTTTTCACTTTGTCCATGCCAACATCTATTCTTTTTGACTTTTTACTAATGGGTATTGTGGCCATGGTAAGGTAGAATCTCATTGTTGTTTTAATTTGCATTTCCCTGAGGATTAGTCATATTTGCCTTTTTTTTTTCCCATGAGTTTACTGTCCATACATACTTTTTTGAGAAGTATCTATTAATATAAATTTTCCACTTTTTGGTGGGATTATTTGTCTTTTACTGCAAACTTGTCGAGTTCCTTGTAGATTCTGGTTATTAGTCCTTTGTCAGATGCATACTTTGCAAATATTTACTCCCAGTCTGTGAGTTATGTTTTTACTGTGATGATTGTTTCTTTTGTTCTATAGCAGCTTTTTAGTTTAATTATATCTCATTTATTTAATTTTGTTTTTGTTGCATTTGCTTTTCGGGTTTTAGTCAATCTTTGCCCAGGTCAATATCCAGAAGTGTTTTTTCTTAGGTTGTCTTCTTCTAGAATTGATATAGTTTCAGATCTCACATTTAAGTCTTTGATCTATCTTGAGCTGATTTTTTGTATAAGGTGAGAGATGAGAATCCAGTTTCATTTTTCTACATGTCAGTTGCCAATTATCGCAGCACCATTTGTTAAAAAGATTGTCCTTTCCATACTTTATGTTTTTGTTTGCTTTGTCAAAGATAATTCTGCTGTAGGTATTTGGGTTTATTTCTGGGTTCTCTAATCTGCTCCATTGGCCTATGTGCCTATTTTTATACCAATACCATGCTGTTTTGGTGACTATGGCCTTACAGTATAGTTTGAAGTCAGGTAATGTGATGCCTCCAGGTTTGTTCTTTTTGCTTAGACTTTCTTAGGCTTTCTTTGGCTATACGTGCTCTTTTTTGGTTCCATATAAATGTTAGGATTTTTTTTTTCTAGTTCTGTGAAGAGTAATGGTGGTATTTTGATGGGAACTGCATTGAATTTATAGATTACTTTTGACAGTATGGTCCTTTTCACAATACTGATTCTACCCATCCATGAGCATGGAGTGTGTTTCCATTTGTGTTATCTATGATTTCTTTCAGCAATGTTTTGTAAATTTTTTTGTAGAGGCCTTTCACCTCCTTGGTTAGGTATATTCCTTTTTTTTTTTTTTTTTTTTTTTTTTGCAGTTATCGTAAAGGGCTTGAGTTCTTGATATGATTCTCAGCTTGGTCATTGTTGGTGTACAGCAGAGCTACTGCTTTGTGTACATTAATTTTTGTATTCTGAAACTTTGCTGTATTCATATATCAGTTCTGGAAGCTTTCTGGAGGAGTCTTTAGGGTTTTCTAGGTATATGGTCTTATTATCAGCAAACAGCAACAGTTTGCTTTCCTCTATACCAATTTGGATGCCCTTTATTTCTGCCTCTTTTCTGATTGCTCTGGCTAGGAATCCCAGCACTATGTTGAATAGAAGTGGTGAAAAAGGGCATCCTTGTCTCGTTCCAGTTTTCAGGGGGAATGCATTCAACTTTTTCCTAATTCAGTATAATTTGGGATGTGGGTTTGTCGGAGATGGCTTTTACTACCTTAAGTTATGTCTCTTCTATGCTGATATTGCTAAGGGATTTAATCATAAAAGGATGCTGGATTTTATCAAATGCTTTTTCTGCATCTATTGAGATGATGATGTGATTTTTGTTTTTAATTCTGTTTATGTGATGTATCACAGTTTTTGATTATGTATGTTGTCATCCCTGCATCCCTGCTACGAAACCCACTTGATCATAGTAGATTTTCTTTTTGATATTCTGTTGGATTTTGTTTGCAAGTATTTTGTTGAGGATTTTTGCATTTATGTTTATTTGGGATATTGGTCTGTAGTTTCTTTTTTTATTATGTCATTTCCTGGTTTTGATATTAGGGTGATGCTTGTTTTATAGAATGATTTATGGAGGATTCCCTCTTTATCTTTTGGAATAGTATCAGTAGGATTGGTACCAATGGTTTGAATTTCTGACAGAATTCAGCTGTGAATTTGGCTGGTCCTGGACTTTTTTGTTGACAATTTTTTTTATTACTATTTCAATCTCGCTACTTGTTTTTGATCTGTTCAGAAATTTTATATTTTCCTTGTTTAATTTAAGAGGGTTGTATATTTCCAGGAATTTATCAATCTCCTCTAGACTTTCTAGTTTATGTGCATAAAGGTGCTCATAGTAGCCTTGAATAATCTTTTGTATTTCTGTGGTATCAGTTGTAATATCTCCTGTTTCATTTCTACTTGAGCTTATTTAGTTCTTCTCTCTTCTTTTCATGGTTAGTCTCACTAATGGTCTATCACCTGTATTTCTGTTTTCAAAGAACCAGCTTTTTGTTTCATTTATCTCTGGTATTGTTTTGTTATTGTTGTTGTTTCTTTGCTGTTGTTTCACTTTCATTTAGCTCTGCTCTGATCTTCATTATTTCTTTTCTTTTGCTGAGTTTGAGCTTGGATTGCTCTTGTTACTCCAGTTCCATGAGGTGTGACCTTAGATTGTCTGTTTGTTCTCTTTCAGACTTTTTGATGCAGGCATTTAATGCTATGAACTTTCCTCTTAGCACTGTTTTTGTTGCATGCCAGAGATTTTGATAGGTTGTGTCACTATTGTCATTCAGTTCAAAGAATTTTTAACTTTCCCCATCTTGATTTCATTGTTGACCCAATGATCTTTCAGGAGAAGGTTATTTAATTTTTATGTATTTTTATGGTTTTGAGGGTTCCTTTTGGAGTTGATTTCTAATTTTATTCCACTGTGACCTGAGAGAATACTTGATAAAATTTTGATTTTCTTAAATTTACTGTGATTTGATTTAAGGCCTATCATATGGTCTATGGAGAATGTTCCACGTGCTGATGAATAGAAAGTATACTCTGCAGTTGTTGGGTAGAATGTTCTGTAAATACCTGTTAAGTCCATTTGTTGTAGGGTATAGTTTAAGTCCATTGTTTCTTTGTTGACTTTCTGTCTTGATGACCTGTCTAGTGCTGTCAGTGGAGTATTAAAGTCCTCCACCATTATTGTGTTGCCACCTGTCTCATTTCTTACGCCTAGTAGTAATTGTTTTATAAATGTGGGAGGTCCAGTGTTAGATGCATATATATTTAGAGTTGTGATATTTTCCTTATATTATTATATAATGTTCCTCTTTGTCTTTTTAAACTGCTGTTGCTTGTTTTGTCTGATAAAGAATAGCTACTCCTGTTCATTTTTGGTATCCATTTACATGGAATATATTTTCCACCCCTTTACCTTAAGTTTATGTGAGTCTTTATATGTTAGGTGAGTCTTCTGAAGACAGCAGAAACTTGGTTGAATTCTTATCTATTCTGCCATTCTGTATCTTTTAAGTGGAGCATTTAGTCCATTTACATTCAATTTTAGTATTGAGATGTGAGGCACTAGTCTATTCATTGTGCTATTTGTTGCCAGAATATCTTTTTTTAAACTTGTGTTATTGTTATATAGGTCCTGTGAGATTTATGCTTTCAGGATGTTCTATAGTGGTGTACTTCAAGGACTTGTTTCAAGATTTAGAGCTCCCTTTAGCAGTACTTGTAGTGCCGGCTTCGTGGTGGTGAATGCTCTCAGCATTTGTTTGTCTGAAAAAAATTGTATCCTATATCTTTCCTTCATTTATGAAACTTAATTTCACTGGATATAAGATTCTTGGCAGATAATTGCTTTGCTTAAAGAGGTTAAAAATAGTACCCCAATTTCTTCTAGCTTGTAAGGTTTCTGTTAAGAAATCTGAGGTTAATCTGATCGTTTTTTCTTATAGGTTATCTGATGCTTTCGCCCTACAGCTCCGAAGATTCTTTCCTTTGTCTTGACATTAGATAACCTGATGAGTATGCGCCTAGGTGATGATCTTTTTGCAATGAATTTCCCAGGTATTCTTTGAGATTCATGTATTTGGATGTCTAGCTCTCTAGCAAGGACAGGGAAGTTTTCCTCTATTATTCCCTCAAGTATGTTTTCCAAACTTTTAGATTTCTCATCTTCCTTGGAAACACCAGTTATTCTTAGGTTTGGACATTTAATGTAGTCCCAAACTCCTTGGAGGCTTTGTTCATTTTTTAAAATTATTTTTTGTTTGTCTTTGATGGGTTGGATTAATTGGAAAGCCCTGTCTTCGAGCTATGAGGTATTTTCTTCTGCTTGTTCCATTCTATCGCTGACACTTTCCAGTACATTTTGCATTTCTATAAGTGTGTCCTTGATTTCCAGAAGTTGTGATTGTTTTTTATTCACACTATCTGTTTCAATGAAGAACTTTCATATCTTGTATCACCTTTCTTATTTCTTTAAATTGGACTTCACCTTTCTCTGGTGCCTCCTTGATTAGCTTAAAATTGACCTTCTGAATTCTTTTTCTGGCAATTCAGAGATTTCTTCTTGGTTTGGATCCATGCTGGTAAGCTGGTATAGTCTTTTGGTGATATTAAAGAACCTTGTTTTTTCATATTGCCAGAATTGTTTTTCTAGTACTTTCTCATATAGATAGACTATGTCAGAAGGAAGATCTAGGATTCAAGGGCTGCTGTTCAGATTATTTTGAACCATAGGATGCTCCCTTGATGTGGTGTTCTCCCTGCTCCCCTAGGAATAGGGCTTCCTGAGAGCTAGACTGTAGTGATTGTTTTTGCTTTTCTGGGCCTAGGAACCCAGCGGAACTACTGTGCTCTGGGCTAGTACTGGGGAGTGGCTGCAGAGTCCTATGTTGTGATCTATCTACAGGTCTTGCAACCATGGATGCCAGCACCTGCTGCAGTGGAGGTAGCAAGGGAGTAAAGTGGACTTTGTGAGGATCTTTGGTTGTGTTTTTGTTTAGTGGGCTGGTTTTGTGTTTGTCAGCCTCCAGCCAGGAGGTGACACTTTCAAGTGTGCATCAGCTGCAGTTCTATAGGGAGGACGCAAACTTACTCTAGGGACACCTGGTTAAGTGTTCAGGTTTCTCAGGCAGTGGGCAGGGCCATAGGACTCCCAAGAGCATCTGAGATTTTTATTTGGCTACCAGAGCAGGTAGAGAAAGACCATAAGGTGGAGGCAGGGAGAAGCGCATCTGAGCTCAGCCTATCTTTGGGCAAGGCTTACTGCAGCTGCTGTGGGAAATGGGGGTGTGGTTCCCAGTACGATGAAGTTATATTTCCAGGGGGATTATGCCTGCCTCTGCTGAGTCATACGGGTTACCAGGGAAGTGGGGGAAAGCTGGCAGTTGCAGGCTTCATCCCACTCCCAAACAGCCCACAGTTCTAAAGGCTGGTCTTATTCTCACCATGCCCCCAAAACAGCACTGAGTCTATTTCCAGACAACTGGTGGCCAGAGCTGAGAACTTGCCCCAGACCATAAGCCTCCCCAATGAGAAAGCAAGCAGACTCAGTTTTTCAGCATCTCAGGGAGCCTGCAGCAGTGACCATTTCCTTAAAAAGTCTGTGGCTTTTCTGATGAAGCGGCTATGTTGTGGGGTATATACCCTCGATTTCATTGTCTCAGGCCAGAAAAATTTAGGACACTAACACACACAAGGAGTTAAGGAGCAGAAGCTTAGTAGGCAGGAGAAAAGAGAAAGAAAAACAGCTCTCTCTACAGAGAGGTCTTCCAAGCAGAAAAGACCGGCTGGCCATGGATGCTTGGGATTTTATAGTCCAGCTTGAGGAGGTAGTGTCTGACTTACGTAGGCCTCACAGATTGGTTCCATCAGGTGTGACGTTTACATAGCACGTCTGGAAGGCTGGTCGCCCCATCCTAATCTTATTATGCAAAGGAACTTTCCCTAGCCAGCACCATCTTATCTGCTCCTCACTGTACACGTGGCTGGCAGAGAAGGGAAGATGGGGCCGCCATGTTGAGCATGTCGTGTTCCTAGTTCCTGCCAGCATTCACTCCTGCAAGCTCCCAGCTTGCTTGTCTATGTCTGCAGCTCAACTTTACAGGCTGCTCTTTGTTAGAAAATGATTTGGAGCTGCTTTTTATTAAAAAGAAAACCCTTACCAAGGACTCCCATATCCTTGCTATCTGTATTTCCCCCTTAGGAGTAGTAAACCTAACTCCTGTTAGGGGGTGTTGGGCAATGACTCTTTCTGGCTACGACCAGCTGAAAATGTGCATTGCATTAGGAATAGCTGCTAGGGCTCCTCCTGGGGCCAATCTAATGGCCCTTGGAAGAAAGGCATGTCTATGTGTGGTTCAGTCTGCAGCACCATTTGGAGCTTAATTGTTTTAAGTGAGGGGAAACAATTTGAGCTATAGTATTGAGTAGACAACGTCCAAACATTAATATAAAACATATGAGCAAGAGGGGGCTTAACAATGGAGCTAACTAGTTACACAATGAAGACAGGAATTCGTTGAAGAGAGATTGTAGCCATCCAGGGCTGGAGCCTGAATTTTCTCTTAACCTGTCAATGGTTTTAACTGGATCTTTAAGCACCTGTCAGTTTTCTTCTACTTGACTAGAGGGGTTGATCCAGAAACAGCATGTTTCATTTAAGACTGCACAGGTACCCCTACCTTGACTGTAATGATATCTAGGGCCTGTGTATTCTGTGCTACAACTGAGGCTAAAGAGTCTATGGATTGTTGTACTTCTGTGACTCCTACTGTTGCCTTCCATCCTTACTGCATCATAATGGAAATATTAAGTACTGACCTTTCAAGGAGAGGAATACCAAAAAACTAGGAGAGGCCTCTGGTTATAGAATTCCCTACCCATTGTCTTTCTAAGATGGGATTGTCATGTGCATGCCCTCCCCAATCTTCTCTTTTCATTAAATCTCCATACAAGGGCTTGGAAATCACAGATCTCTGTGTTTGGGATATCTGAGATACTGCACTGTCTAAAAAGGGACCTAGGTTAGGGATGTCCCCAGATGATGCCACCATGTCAGTGGAATTTAAAAAGAATAGGTTGGGGACCACTGCTACTATAGTGCAGGTTCCTTTCCAGTGCCTAGAAAGGATTAAGTGTGGCCAGGGACCACAAAGGAAATACAATCTTGTCCCCTTGAAGAGATGGTTCTAAGTTGGACTTGTGAGAGACACAGGCAGATCTTCCTCATATCTTAGAAGCTTTCCCCCCTTATAGATAAGAGGAGCATCTTTGGAATAGGGATATCCATACTCAGGATTGTCACACACAATGCCGTTGGGAATCCTAAATGCTAAATAAGAAGGGTCCACCTGACAAGTGGATGAGTAGCCCTTGCTCATTTATTTATCTCTCATGATTTTCAGCTTAAAGTCTCCTATGTCTTCACATTGGTATCTGGGATGTTCCTCTGGGCTGTCAGGGGTTGCTCTCTCAGCTTTTCAGGATTTGACTCGAGTGTGATGTATCCAGGAGTTGATACCTGTAACTTTTACCACCGAAGGGGTTTGAAGGAGGATGGTGTAAGGCTCTTCCCAGGTTAGGCTTAGGGAAGGAGAGAGAAAAGGGAGAGCTTTTACCAATACCAAATCTCCTGAGTTAAATAAAGGTGACCCTACTTCTTGGGGTTAGGCTTCTGCTAGTTGAGTTATTTCCTGTTGAAAGTGAATGCTTAACCAATTCAGAGGTATCTTGGCCTAATAAGAAATAATTGGTGAAGAAAGGCTGTCCATAAAGCAACTCAAAAGGGCTTAGACCTAACTTTGAAGGGGTGTTTATTATCCACATTAAAGTCATGGGAAAAAGAGTCACCCAGTGAAGGTGAGTTTCTTGGGGCAGTTTCCTGAGGTGTCTTTTGATGATATAATTTGTCTTCTCTACCTTTCCTGAGGACTGGGGTCTCCAAGCACAATGGGGATGATACTGCATGCCTAGTGCCTTTGAGACACCCTGAGTAATGGCTACCTTAAATGAGGGGCCATTGTCACTTTGGAAGGACTTAGGTAGATCAAAACAGGGAATAATTTAATTAACTAACACCTTTACTACCTCAGAGGACTTTTCTCTACAGCATGGAAATGCTTCTAGCCAGTTAGTGAAACTATCTACCTATACCAGGAGGTATAGGCTGCCCTTCATCTTTGGCATGTGGGTGAAGTCTATCTGCCAGTCCTCCCCTGGATAGCTTCCCACCCTTTTGGTTGGAGGATAAAGGAGCCATCTGTACAGGTGATTATTTTTAAGACAGACTTCACAAGCATTAACAACCTGTTTTAGTGTTCTTAGTAAGTTTTCTCCTAAAAACAATCTCTGTGCATAATGGTAAGTTTTATCCTTTCCCAAGTGAAAAGCCTGGTGAAGGATTTTAAGGACTTTCCATGGGCTGGAGGCTGTCAAGTGGAGCCATCCTCTGACTGCAATCATCCTGAGGGTTGGAAGGTGTACCCTCGAGAAGTGGCTCATTCTGTTTCTGCAGGGGAATACTGAGGCTTGATTTCTCTTATGGAGCCTGTCCAGATTAGAGGGGCTTCAAGTATGTTAATGTCATGAGGCATCATCTCCAAGCACAATACGTGCGCATGTGTCTTTATAGTAGAATGATTTCTATTCCTTTGGGTATATACCCAGTAATGAGATTGCTGGGGATTAAATAGTTCTAGATCCTTGAACCAGGTCCCCCTTAGGGATATCAGGAGAGACTATGTGACAGTTGCATTTGGGCCACTGTTGCATCACTCCTTAATGGAGAAAGGGGACTGGTTTGAGCTCTATATCCTGCTATTATGGCCTTTGCTAACGTGTTTACCCTTACAGAATGGTTTCTGTTAACTTTCATAATTAAAATCCCCTTAGTAATTAACTACCATTCTAATTAAAGGCCAAAAATGTGCCTTAAAAGAACATAGGGACCAAATGGCCATCTTCCTGCTAAAGGGACAGTATTAAGACTAAAATTTGGCTTCGAAGGATATTTTGCTCCTAGTTGTTGAGGCAGAGTTTTCCCATTTACAGAAGCAGCATGAAGTCTAGTTTCTGCTAGAGACGCACAAAAAGGGAAGACAATTGGGAAGCTAGACAGTTTCAGTAAAGGACCAACAATGTGCCTCATGGAAAGGATCCCTATTCCACTAGGTGGCGCTGTAGACCTTGAAATGCGGTGTGCTCTCCAGACCAGGGACAGAGTGACCTTGACATGCCATGTGTTCTCCAGACCAAGGGCAGAGAGTGATCTGAAAGCGCCATGTGCTCTCCAGACCAAGGGCAAAGAGTGACCCGGAAGTACCATGTGTTCTCCAGACCAAAGACAGAGTGGCCTTTACATGCCATGTGCTCTCCAGACCAAAGGCAGAGAGAGATGCTCACTGTGGTGGTGGTTGGGGGGACCCTTTGTTCTCCCCTGAACTGTAAGACTTCCCCCATGTTGCATACACAGAGAGGATAAGAGATATTGTGGTCGTTGACAAAAAAGGAGGAAATTACAATAGGGAAGTTGGAGATCCTGTTGCCAACACCCCATCGGTGGTCAGAGGCTGGGATCAGTCCAGAAGCCTTTGGATAACACCTAGGGGTAGCCACAACCAGAAATCCTCAGTTGCCCCAGGACTTCTTCCAGCCCCATGCGAAGGCTATGTCCATTGTGAAAGGAAGCTGGTTCAGTCATGGCCAACATGCCCAGCATGTTGGATGGGTGGTATTGGATGAGTGTTAGGGGATTCTCCATGTTCTCCCCGTAAGTCTGCTCCGCAAGCCTTGTAAGGCTGGCAGCCACACTAATCATTTTTAAATGACTGAAGGGGGCCCAGTATTTGGTTTCATTTGGTTCTAAAATGGAGGCCATGAGCCTCGAAATGAAAGGATAGAGTTGGAGTCTGCTCTTCTACTCACCATTTCGATGAATGTTGTACTAGGTATCCCAGAAAAAGGCCCTAATGTGAAGTGACTACGTTGTCTGGGGTGTATTCCCTGGGGTTCATCGTCTTGTGCCAGGAAAATTTAGGAGTTTAGCAGCAGAAGTTTAATAGGCAGAAGAGAAGAGAAAGAACAACAGTTCTCGCTATATAGAGAGAGGGTCTTCCAAGTGGAAAAGACAGGCTGGCCATGGATGCGCCAGATTTTATAGTCGGGCTTGAGGAGATGGTGTCTGATTTATGTAGGGCTCTCAGATTGGTTCAATCAGGTGTGACATTTACTTATTATGCAAATGAACTTTCATTGGCGACAGCCATCTTGTCTGCTCCTTACTGTACACGTGGCTGGCAGAGAAGGGAAGATGGAGCTGCCATCTCGAACATATCTTGTCCCTAGTTCCTGCCAGCATTCACCCATACAAGCTCCCAGCTTGCTCGTCTATGTCTGCAGCTCAACTTTATAGGCTGCTCTTTGTTAGAAAATGATTTGGGGCTCCTTTTCATTAAAAAGAAAAGCCTTACTGAGGACTCCCATAACCCTACTCTCTGCCTAAGTGATTTCTTCTTAACTACTATATCACTGGTATGTTTCTGCAGTAGTTCTTGGAGCAAAAGTTCATGATGTGACTCTCCACATACTGCTCTGTCCATCCAAGTAGGAGCTGCAAGCTAGTACTGCCTCCTATTGGCCATCTTACTCTTAATCCTATTTTGCATTTTTCTTTCAATTTATATTTCGTTCTATGATCTTTGTTACATTTTTTCTTCTGCTAACTTTGGGTTTAGTTTTTCATTGTTTCTCTGGTTCCTTGAGGTGTGATGTTAGGTTGCCAATTTGTGCTATTTGAGTCTATTTAATGTATGCATTTAGTACTACACATTTTTCTCTTAGCACTACTTTTGCTGTCTCCCAGAAGTTCTGATAACTTTTGTAAGAATTATCATTCATTTTGAAGAATTTTAAATATCCATCTTGAATTCATTGCTAATCCAAAAATTCTTCAGGAGATTATTTAATTTTCATGGATTTGTATAATTTTGAGGATTACTTTTGGAGTTGATTTCTAGTTTTATTTCACTGTGATCTGAGAAGATACTTGATATGATTTTGATTTTTTTAAATTTATTGAAACTAGTTTTGTAACATCTTATATGGTCTAATTGGCAAATGTTCCATGTGCTGATGAAATAAATGTACATTCTGCAGTTCTTGGGTAGAATGTTCTGTAAGTATCTGTTAGGCCCATTTGTTCTAGAGTGTAGTGTAAGTTCAGTGTTTCTTTTTCAGTGGAGTGTTGAAGTTCCTCATTAGTATTGTTTTGATGTCTATCTCTTTGCTTAGTCTTACTAGTAATTGTTTTATGAATCTGGAGCTCTAGAGTTAGGTGCATATATATTTAGGACTGTAACATTTTTTGTTAGTCTGATCTTTTTATTATTGTAAAACGAACCTTTTTTCTGTTTTTTTTGTTTGTTTGTTTGTTTGTTTGTTTGTTTGTTTGTTTTGACGGAGTCTTTCTCTGTCACCAGGCTGGGGTGCAGTGACTTGATCTCGGCTCACTGCAACCTCCACCTCCTGGGTTCAAGCGATTCTCCTGCCTCAGCCTCCTGAGTAGCTGGGACTACAGGCACACACCACTATGCCCAGCTAATTTTTGTATTTTTAGTCGAGATGGGTTTTCACCATGTTAGCCAGAATGGTCTCGATCTCTTATGCTAGTGATCTGCCTGCCTTGGCCTCCCAAAGTGCTGGGATTACAGGCATGAGCCACCACACCCGGTCATACTGTTTTTTAACTGTTATTGCTTTAAAGTTTGTTTTGTCTGATATAAGAGCTACTCCTGCTCACTTTGGCTTCCATTTGCATGAAATATTTTTTCCATTCCTTTACCTTGAGTCTATAAGAACCCATACATGTGAGGATCTGGCAAGATGTCCGAATAGGAACAGCTCTAGTCTACAGCTCCCAGCAAGACCAATGCAGCAGGCAGGTGATGTCAGCATTTCCAGCTGAGGTACCCCATTCATCTCACTGGGACTGGTTAGGCAGTGGGTGCAGCCCACGGAGGGTGAGCAGAAGCAGGGTGGGACATTGCCTCACCCAAGGAGTGCAAGGTGCAGGGGGCCTCCCTTTCCCAGCTAAGGGAAGCTGTGAAGGACTGTGCTATCCGGTCCAGATACTATGATTTTCCCACTGTTTTTGCAATATGCAGACCAGGAGATTCCCTAGTGTGTCTCCACCGCCAGGGCCCTGGGTTTCAAGCCCAAAATTGAGCGACTGTTCGGGCAGACACCAAGACAGCTGCAGGAGTTTGTTTGTTTCCATACCCCAGTGGTACCTGGAACTCCAGCAAGACAGAATCATTCACTCCTCGGAAAAGGAGGCTGCACCCAGGGAGCCAAGTGGTCTCACTCAGCAGGTCTCACTCCCACAGAGCCCAACAAGCTAAGGACCACTGGCTTGAAATTTTCACTGCCAGCACAGCAGTCTGAAGTTGACCTGGGACAATCGAGCATGATGGGGGGATGGGCATCCACCATTACTGAGGCTTGAGTATGCGATTTTCCCCTGACAGTGCCAAGGAGGCCTGGAAGTTCAGACTGGGTGGAACTCAATACAAAGTGGCAGGGCGGCTGTGGTCAGACTGCCTCTTTAGATTCCTCTTCAATGGGCAGGGCATCTTTGAAGGAAAGGCAGTAGCCCCAGTCAGGGGCTCATAGATAAAATTCCCATCTCCCTGGGACAGAGCATGTGGTAGAAGGGGCAACTGTGGGTGCAGCTTCAGTGAACTTAAACTTTCCTGCCTTCCTGCTCTGAAGATAGCAGCAGATCCTGACAGCACTTGAACTCTGCTAAGGGACAGACTGCCTCCTCAAGTAGGTCCCTGACCCCCCACCCCTGCAAACCTCCTGACTGGGAGACTTCCCAACAGGAGTTGACAGACACCTCATACAGGAGAGCTCCTGCTGGCATCAGGCAAGTGCCCCTATGGGATGAAGCTTCCAGAGAAGGGAGCAGGTAGCATCTCTGCTGTTCTGCAGCCTCCACTGATGATACCCAGGTAAATAGGGTGTGGAGTGGGCCTCCAGCAAACTTCAGCAGATCTGCAGAAGAGGGGGCTGACTGTGAGAAGAAAAACTAAGAAACAGAAAGCAATTAACATCAGCATCAATAAAAAAGGACCCCCACAGGGAAACCCCATCCAAAGGCCATCAACCTCAAAGATCAAAGGTAGATAAATCCAGGAAGATCAGGAAAAGCCAGCACAAAAATGCTGAAAATTCCAAAAACCAGAAAGTCACTTCTCCAAATGATCACAACTCTTCTCCAGCAGGGACACAAAGCCGGATGGAAAATTAGTTTGATGAGTTGACAGAACTGGCTTCAGAAGGTGGGTAATAACAAACTCCTCTGAGCTAAAGGAGCATATTCTAACCCAATGAAAGGAAGCTAAGAACCTTGACAAAAGGCTATAGGAACTGTTAACTAGAAAAATAAATTTAGAGAAGAACATAAATGACCTGATGGAGCTGTAAAACACAGCACGAGAATTTCGTGAAGCATACACAAGTATCGATAGCCTAATTGATCAAGTGGAAGAAAGGATATCAGAGATTGAAGATGAACTTACCGAAATAACGTGTGAAGACAAGATTAGAGAAAAAAGAATGAAAAGTAATGAACAAAGCCTCCAAGAAATATGAGACTATGTGAAAAGACCAAACCTATCATTGATTGGGGTCCATGAAAGTGAAGGGGAGAAAGAAATCAAGTTGGAAAACACACTTCAGGATATTATCAAGGAGAAATTCCCCAATTTAGCAAGATAGGCCAACATTCAAACTCAGGAAATACAGAGAACACAACTAAGATACTCCTCGAGAAGAGCAACCCCAAGATACATAATCATCAGATTCTCCAAGGTTTACATGAAGGAGAACATGTTAGGGGCAGCCAGAGAGGAAAGTTACGTTACCTACAAAGGGAAATCCATCAGACTAACAGCAGATCTCTCTGCAGGAACCCTACAAGCCAGAAGAGAATGGAGGCCAATATTCAACATTCTTAAAAAAAGAATTTTCAACCCAGAATTTCATATCCAGCCAAACTAAGTTTCATAAGTAAAGGAGAATTAAAGTCCTTTACGGACAAGCAAAAGCTGAGGGATTTTGTCACCATCAGGCCTGCCTCACAGGAGCTCTTCAAGGAAGCACTAAACATGGAAAGGAAAAACCAGCACCACCCACTGCAAAGATACCGAAATATAAAGACCAACGACACTGCATCAACTATGAAGAAGCTGCATCAACTAATGTGCAAAATAACTAGCTAACATCAGTATTGTTATGTGTAAATTTGACAGGATCAAATTTACACATAACAATAACCTTAAATGTAAATGGTCTAAATGCCACAATTAAAAGAAGCAGACTGGCAAACTGGATAAAGACTCAAGACCCATCGATGTGCTGTATTCAGCACAAGACCCATCTCACATGCAAAAACACACATAGGCTCAAAATAAAGGGATGGAGCAATATTTACTAAGCAAATGGAAACCAAAAAAAAAAAAAAAGCAGGGGTTGCAATCCTAGTCTCTGATAAAACAGACTTTAAACCAACAAAGATCAAAAAAGACAAAGAAGGGCATTACATAATGGTAAAGGCATCAAAGCAACAAGAAGACCTAACTATCCTAAATATATATGTACCCAATACAGGAGCACCTAGATTCATAAAACAAGTCCTTAGAGACCTACAAAGAGACTTAGACTCCCACACAATAATAGTGGGAGACTTTAACACTGTCAATGTTAGGCAGATCATGAGACAGAAAATTAACAAGGATATTCAGGACTTGAACTCAGCTCTGGACCAAGTGGACCTAATAGACATCTATAGAACTCTCCACCCCAAATCAACAGAATATACATTTTTCTCAGCACCACATACTACTTACTCTAAAATTGAACACATAATTGCAAGTAAAACACTCCTCAGCAAATGCAAAAAAATGGAAATTGTATCAAACAACCCCTCAGACAACAGTGCAATCAAATTAGAACTTAGAATTAAGAAACTCAAAAACACACAACTACATGGAAATTGAACAACCTGGTCCTAAATAACTACTGAGTAAATAACAAAATTAAGGCAGAAATAAGTAAGTTACTTGAGACCAATGAGAACAAAGTGACAATGTGCTAGAATCTCTGGGACACAGCTAAAGCATATTTAGAGGAAAATTTACAGCACCAAATGCCCACATCAGAAAGTGGGAAAGATCTAAAATCAATATCCTAACATCACAATTAAAAGAACTAGAGAAGCAAGAGCAAACAAATTCAGAAGCTAGCAGAAGACAAGAAATAACTAAGATCAGAGCAAAACTGAAGGAGATAGAGACACATAAAACCCTTCAAAAAAATCAATGAATCCAGGAGCTGTTTTTGGAAAAGATTAACAGATAGACAGACTGCTAGCCAGACTAATAAAGAAGAAAAGAGACAAGAATCAAATGGACACAATACAAAATGATGAAGGGGATATCACTGATCCCACAGAAATATAAACTACCATCACAGAATACTATAAACACCTCTATGCAAATAAAATAGAAAATCTAGAGGAAATAGATAAATTACTGGACACATACACCCTAGCAAGACTAAACCAGGAAGAAGTCAAATCCCTGAATAAACCAATAACAAGTTCTGATATTGAGGCAGTAATTAATATCCTACCAACCAAAAAAAAAACCCAGGACCAGACAGATTCACAGCTGAATTCTACCAGAGGTACAAAGAAGAGCTAGTGCCATTCCTTCTGAAACTATTCTAAACAATAGAAGACGAAGGATTCCTCCCTAACTCATTTTATGAGGCCAACATTGTCCTCATTCCAAAACCTGGCAGAGACACAACCACACACAAAAAATAATAATAATAATAAATCCTCAATAAAATACTGGCAAACCAAATCCAGCAGCACGTCAAAAAGCTTATCCACCACAATCAAGTCAGCTTCATCCCTGGGATGCAAGACTGGTTCAACACATGCAAGTCAATAAATGTAATCCATCACATAAACAGAACCAATGACAAAAACCACATGATTATCACAATATGTATAGAAAAGGCCTTCGATAAAATTCAACACTCCTTCATGCTAAAAACTCTCAATAAACTAGGTATTGATGGAATATATCTCAAAATAATAAGAGGTATTTATGACAAACCCATAGTCAATATCATACTGAATGAGCAAAAGCTGGAAGCATTCCCTTTGAAAACCAGCACAAGACAAGGACACCCTTTCTCACCACTTCTATTCAACTTAGTATTGAAAGTTCTGGCCAGAGCAATCAGACAAGAGAAAGAAATAAAGAGTATTCAAGTAGGAAGAGAGGAAGTCAAATTGTCTCTGTTTGCAGATGACATGATTGTATATTTAGAAAACCCCATTGTCTCGGCCCAAAAAGTCCCTAGCTGATAAACAACTTCAGCTAAGTCCCAGGATACAAAAATAAATGTGCAAAAATCACAAGCATTCCTATACACCAATAACAGACAGGCAGAGAACCAAATCATGAGTGAACTCCCATTCACAATTGCTACAAAGAAAATAAAATACCTAGGAAAATACAACTTATAAGGGATGTGAAGGACTTCTTCAAGGAGAACTACAAACCACTGCTCAAGGAAATAAAACAAATGGGAAAAAATTAATGCTCATGAATAGAATCAGTATCGTGAAAGTGGCCATACTGCCCAAAGTAATTTATAGATTCAATGCTATTCCCATCAAGCTACCATTGACTTTCTTCACAGAACTAGAAAAAACTACTTTAAATTTCATATGGAACAAAAAAGAGCCCGTATAGCCAAGACAAGCCTAAACAAAAAGAACAAACCTGGAGGCATCATGCTACCTGACTTCAAACTATACTACAAGGCTACAGTAACCAAACAGCTTGGTACTGGTACCAAAACAGATATACAGACCAATGGAACAGATATGTTGAACAATGGAACAGAACAGCGGCCTCAGAAATAACACCACACATCTACAACCAACTGATCTTCGACAATCCTGACAAAAACAAGCAATGGGGAAAGGATTCCCTATTTAATAAATGGTGCTTGGAAAACTGGCTGGCCATATGCAGAAAACTGAAACTGGACCCCTTCCTTACATCTTATACAAAAATTAAGTCAAGATGAATTAAATACTTAAATGTAAAACCTAAAACCATGAAAAGCCTGGAAGAAAACCAGGCAATATCATTCAGGACATAGGCAAGGGCAAAGACTTCATGACTAAAACACCAGAAGCAATTGCAACAAAAGTCAAAATTGACAAATGGGCTCTAATTAAACTAAAGAGCTTCTGCTCAGCAAAAGAAAGTATCATGAGAGTGAACAGGCAACCTACAGAACGGGAGAAAATTTTTGCAAACTATTCATCTGACCAAGGTCTAATATCCACAATCTACAAGGAACTTAAACATATTTACCAGAGAAGAACAAACAACTCCATCAAATAGTGGGCAAAGGATATGAACAGACATTTCTCAAAAGAAGACATGCAGCCAACAAACATGAGAAACAGCTCATCATCACTGGTCATTAGGGAAATGCAAATCAAAACCACAATGAGATACCATCTCATGCCAGTTAGAATGGCGATCATTAAAAAGTCTAGAAACAACAGATGCTGGAGACGATGTGGAGAAATAGGAACACTTTTACACTGCTGGTAAGAGTGTAAATTAGTTCAACCATTGTGGAAGACAGTGTGGCAATTCCTCAAGGATCTAGAACCAGAAATACCATTTGACCCAGCAATCCTGTTACTGGGTATATACCCAAAAGAATATAAATCATTCTACTACGAAGACACATGTACATATGTTTACTGCGGCCCTATTTACAATAGCAAAGACTTGGAACCAACTCAAATGTCCATTAGTGATAGACTGGAAAAAGAAAATGTGGCAGATATACACCATGGGATACTATGCAGCCATAAAAAAGAATGAGTTCATGTCCTTTGCTGGGACATAAACCATCATTCTCAGCAAACTAACACGGGAATAGAAAACCAAACACCATATCACTCATAAGTGGGACTTGAACAATGAGAACACATGGACACAGAGAGGGAAACATCACACAATAGGGCCTGTCAGGGGTTGGGCGGAAAGGGGAGGGAGAACATTAGGACAAACACCTAATTCATATGGTGCTTAAAACCTAGATGACGGGTTGATAGGTGCAGTAAACCACCATGGCACATGTGCGCCTATGTAACAAACCTGCATGTTCAGCACATGTATCCCAGAACTTAAAGTTAAAAATAAATAAATAAATATAAAAAGAAAAGAAAAGAAAAGTCAGGAAAAAAGAAAAAAAAGAAGAATCCATACATGCACATGCTGGGTGAGTTTCTTGAAGATAGCAAATATTTGGTATGTGATATTTTAGTCATTCTACCAATCTGTATCTTTTAAGTAGAGCATTTACAGCCAATATTAAGATGTGAGGTACTGTTCTAGCCATCAGGTTGATTGTTAGCATGATATTTTGTTTTCTTTGTTATTTTATTGTATTGTAGGTCCTGTGAGTTTTATGCTGTCAGGAGATTCTATTCTGTTACATATCAACCTTTCTTTCCAAGCTTTAGAATTCCTTTTAGCAATGTTTATAGGGTAGGGCTGGTAGTGACAAGTCCCAAAGCTTCTCCTTGTCTGAGAAAAACTTTATTTCTTCCTCATTTATGAAACTTATATTTGCTGGATATGAAATTATTGACTGACAGTTATTCTGTTCAAGGGGAATAAATACAGGACTCTAATCCATTCTGGCTGTAAGGTTTCTGCTGAGAAGTCTGCTATTAGTCTGATAGGCTTTCCTTTATAAGTTACCTGATGCTCTTTTCTCAGAGCTCTTACAACTGTTTTTCTTCACATTGTCTTTAGGTAGCCTGATCACTATCCATCTGCCTTAGCGATGTCCTTTTTGCAATGTTTCTCCAAGGAGTTCTTTGTCCTTCTTGCATTCGGATCTCTAAATATCTAGCAAGGCCAGGGAGATTTTCCTCCATTTTTCTCCCAAATAAATTTTTCAAACTTTTTGCTTTATTTTCCTCACTCAGGTACACCAATTATTCTTAGATTTGGCCATTTTATATAATCCCATGTTTTGGGGAACTTCGTACATTTAATTCTTTTTTTCTGTATTTTTGTCTAATAGAGATGATTTGCAAGCCTTGTCTTTGAGCTCTATAATTTTTTCTTCTACTTGGTCTCATCTATTGTTAAAACTTTCTATTGCACTTTGTAATCTCCTAAATGTGTTGTTCATTTTCATAAATTACGGTTACTTTTTCTTCAAAACACCTATTTCTTTATAATATTTTCATTTGTATACTGATTTTTCAAAATCTATGTATATCATTTTTCACCTTTGTTTTTTATCTCCCTGAGTAGCTTAATGATCAATCTTTTGAATGTTTTTTTTTTCTGGTATTTCAAAGATTTCATCTTGGTTTGGATCCACTGCTGGAGAGAGCCAGTGTGATATTTTGGAAGTGTTATATAGTCCACTTTTGCCATACTGCCAGAATTTTTTTGGTATTTTTCTCATTTAGGTAGACTAATTCTTATAATAATTTTTGAATTTATTTTTATTCAATATATTTTTAAAAATTTATTTCTTTTTCCCCCTTAAACATCTACCTTTAGTATTTATAGTTTATTGTAGCATAATTCAACTTTGGATGTTTTCAGGGGTAAATTTTCTGTATAAGTTCCTTGTTTGAATAGAGTATTTTTATGGTGACTTTCTCAGATGCTGGTTAGAGTAACAATGTGCTCAGTGTGTATAGGTTCACTGTCTCCTGTAGGGTGGATTGGCAGAAGTCTCTTTAAGATTATCTCCTTTCCCGGTAGTGTGCACATTTTTTATGTATTGATTGTTCCCCAGTGTTCTACTTATTGGATTGAGCAGTTTAGGCTTCAGGCCAGTAGGGGAGATGTCAATGGATAAAAACCAACTATTGTTAAATTAAGTTGGTAAATGCAATGCACATTGGTGTGAAGAGATCGCGTCCTTGACAGAGGTGGGTGGGGGTGTCCTCAGTAAAATGCACTGAAATCTTTTCTAGGGTAAGGGAGGCAGCCACCTCAACCCCAGGCCAACAGAAAAGCAGTTCACCTCTCAGTCACAAATCTGACCCGGTGTTCTATCTGTTGAAGTCAAATAGGTACTTATTTTTATTTCCAGAAATGCTGATGTTCCACGTAGGGAGGGATTGTGAATATACTCTTCATGCAAGACTACACATGGAGAATATTCTTTCTGTGCGAATGCGGTCACCCTAAACTCTTCCAGAGAAGCTGTTTACAGGTGCACCTATGTCAAGCTCCCATTGAAAGAAGCCCCAGCTGTGTGTTCAGCGGTAACACAACTTGGAAGAAGAATTCTAGGTTTGTAATTTAGGTGACAATTGGAAGAAGAATTCCCCTTTTCCAAGACCCTTCAGGAGCACCAGAACTTTCTAACTATTGGGGTTTCTTCTCAGCAGAAACCTTACAGCCAGAATGGATTAGAGTCCTATATTTATTCCCCTTGAACAGAATAACTGTCGGTCAAGAATTTTGTATCCAGCAAATATGTTTCATAAACGAGGAAGAAATAAAGTTTTTCTCATTACACACTATTGGTGGAAATGTAGATTGGTACAGAAATTATGAAAAATGATATGAAAATTTCAATATAAATGAAAAATAAAACTATCATACAATACACAATCCTACTTCCAGAAATACATCCAAAGGAAATGAAATCAATATCTTAAAGAAATATCAGCACCCACATCTTCATTGCGACATTATTCACAATAGCCAAGATATGGAAACAACCTAAGTATTCATCAAGGGATGGATGAATAAAGACTGTGATACATGTATACAATGGGATATTGGTACATATGTACAAAGGGGCACTATTCAGCTTTAAGAAAAAAGAAATTTTGCTATTTGTGACAACATAGATGAACCTGAAGGACATTATGCTAACTGAAACAAGACAGACACAGAAAGACACATACTAGGTAATCACATTTCTATGTAGAATCTAAAAAGGCAGAACTCATAGAAACAGAGGGGATAATGGCAGTTTCTGGGGATGAGGATAGAAGAAATGCAAAGATGTTGACCAAAGAGTACAAACTTTCAGTTATAAGATGAACAAGGTCTGGGGACCTAACATACAGTACAAGTGTGCAGGACAGTTCTCTCAGTGGTCTTGGACTGACCCAGTTCTCTCCTCTTTCTCACTTGTAGTTCTCAAGAATAACTGTAGAATGTGCTGGAAATAACACATCCTGAGATAGGAAAGAACTGGCTGGAACAGCCTAGGCTTTGTGTCAGTCCCCCCTAGAAACAGAGTATCCTTCAGTGCTTTCACCCGGTGGGATGAGCTGCCCACAGGTACAAAACCTAGGGCAGGCCTCTTTCCCAGATTTCTCAGCTGTAGTTCAAGTGGGGCATGGATAAACAAGATTCCATCAACTCTGGGCTACTCTTCTGAGCCTTGTGGTGTTGACTCACCCTTAATCTTGAATCTTTCTACTGTCCCTTGCTGTCTACCTGTGAGTAATAAATTTGCTTAGCTTAACTTATTGTGTGAGCGTTCTCTCTCACCAGACTCATGCAAGCAGTTGAAATTGCAGCCCAGATGCAGTGGGCTGAAGTGGTAACCAGTGCAGAGTAAACCTGTTTCACAGGGTGGTGATTGATGTAATCAGTAATATACATATATCCATCATCATGTTGTACACCTTAAATATATAAAATCTTTTGTGTTAATTAAATGTTTTTAAATTTTTTTAAAAAGATACATTCTATGACTTAGATCCATAAATAAAGGTAAATTCAACTAGGTACCTGCCAAAATCTCAGATAGTCCTGAGAGAAAATGTAAGGGGAGAATACCACTAATTCTGAAGTCAATGAGCAGCCACTGTACATGATTGGTCCCAGTTTTGGGTGTTTCAAATGCCTGTCCAAGATCATCAAAGGTATAAAGAAGAAATGAACATGTAAAGGAATAATGGAACTTGAAATTTGGGCTTTTATTGTTATATCTATCTTTCTCCTAGGACAGACTCAAATCCAAGGCCCTGGTTGCCCCAAATTCAAATGTGCATACATCAAATGATGCACCTGAGATCACGTATATGGCAGGCAAGAGGGATGGCTAAAGTAATTCTGAAGGGTAATGACTTCTAAATGTTTATTTTTCTTAAACCTTTTTATCTAGAACTTCTTTTTAGAATCAAGACAAATTACCCATCAACCCGCTCAGGGACCTAATGGTTACATTTTGTGAAGAACTTCCTTCCTTCCCAGTGAGAAGACACAAATGCGGATGATTCACTAGTGCTAATGTCTTGATAAAAGCGACATTCAACAAGGGGGAGGGATAGCTGTGGCCTGATCCTAGCACCAAAATCAATATCTTACTTAAAAATTCTCTAAAAGTAATTACGTTTGTTAATTTTTCAGATTAAAACAAACAAATAGAAACACAGCAATAGCACCCAAATTCTATTTTGGGTAAGGCCTCAAATAGGTATAATTTCAGTTTTCAAGGCTGCTTTAGTCTAGGAAAAAGAGCTGAATCTACATATCTTCTCTATTTTTTGTTGTATTCAAAAGATGTTCTCTATTTTCTCCCCAGCCAAAATTTTCAACAATCTACTATTCTTCTAAACATACTTATCTGTCAGAAGTGAGCTTCAATTCCTGTGGTGTTGATCTTCAACTCAGAAATGGGCTTATTTTTCTAAGTGCATGCTAGTGCATTATAGCTGCCAGAGTTTCTGCTCCTTTTCTATGAAAACACAGATTCACTCACCTCCCATTACTCAGCATCAGCCTCACTCTCAGCTGGCTTTATTTTTCAAAACTGCATAATGTCTTCCTACACTATCAGAAACCTGTAGTGTAGGAAGAACAAACATCTTTAACTTGCTAGTTTCATTGCAGGTCATACAGCTTTTTCCACTGGTGGCCACTGAGACCCTTCTGGACTCCCAAGGCCCCAGTCTGCCTATGCCATTGTCTAAAAGGCTTCTTTGGGCATCTGCATCCAGGTTTGCTCGCTACACCCTTGTGACATGGGCTGATAACAATGGCATCTCAACAGTTAGTCTTCTTTTAGTGAAGGTCCAGAAGTACCTCAGGGATTCATGCTGCCTCACAAAAGTTAGCAACATGAGACCAGATGGGCTAGAAAACTAAAAGCAAAATGCTTCCAGAGGAAAATTGTAAGGGGCAGGTTTATAAAAGAACTGCAAAAATGTTGTAAATCTCTCTCTCTCTCTCTTCATGCCCCTCTCCACAGCCTACATCATTTCTTTCTCTAAAATCTATCTAAGCCACCAAGGATGGATCAGAATGCCAAGGATGCCAAGCATGGATCAGAATACCAGTTAAAAGTTTTGGAGCTTCTTTCTTATAACGAGAGGTAAACTGATTAAAAATCTTACATGGATCTTCCCTAGGTTTCCTCTGAATCTCCATACCCAGCAATTTATGCAAACTCCCTGTTGTACTCATTTTGTCTACCTAATCTTTCTGGTTACTATTATTGACCAAACTTCTTCCCCCATGACAAAATAAAATGATAACTTCTACTGACCCTAAATTTATGTAAGGTTGTGAGTGTGTGCGTGTGCGTGTGTGTGTGTGTGTGTGTGTGTATTCTGGGAATTTAAAAATGTGTAGGAAACCGCTGCTCTCAGGATTGTTTCTGAGTTTGCTGAGGAGCAATTATATGAATTAAACATTATGAGAGCAACATGAGGGATGGTCCATTATCATGAGGGAATGAAGACTCAAGGATTTTAAGGAATGTTTGGTTATTAATTTTTAGAGTCATAATTGGAATTTAAGTTTGCTGATTACAAAACATTTGCTCTTGCCAATTCAGCATGCTGTCCTGAAGGGATGTGGACACAAAATTGAGTAACAAGGCAAATTGAAAGTCACAGTTCAAGAAAAGAGAGGCTTCCTGTGTACACTTTCATGCCAAAGAATTGGCACAGGCAACAGTCCGTGCATTTCTTGTGTTTAATCTCCATATTAGACATACCGTTGCTGCAACGAAGATGGGACGGAGGGAATAAATGTTAAAACCAGGACAAATGGAGTTATCTAAGTCTACAGAATGAATAGAGAGCTTTTCTTACCAAAAAAAAAAGTCCACCAAGAAGTCAGTTTTCTCTGTGTAATGCTCAGCCAGTTAAATCTGCAAACTCAGTTGCACCATGAAACAGGAGGTAGCAGAGAGAATTTATGTTACAGAAAAGCAGATCCCTAGCTTTTCAGCAATGCATGTTACTGTTTCTAGTAGACACTTGAAATAAGAGATGACTAAACCTATAGAGATACTCTTGATGAAATTCCTGCTTTAACAATTGCAAACACAAGAGACAGAAACTTTTCTAATAGGTCTAATTTTTCTAACAAACAGAATTGAAGAGTCCATTAGTCGGAGCTCAGGAGCACACTAGGGAAGGATACAACTGTCAGACATCAGCAAAAGAGGGAAACTGGGAGCTGTTTTGTGGTGTCTGTGATTAAACCAGTTGCCTTTCTTGTGATAATGTTCAAGTAAGTTACATCAAATTATTTATTACTCAATTGTTTCATGCCTACATGAGTTAAGCTTGGATGATACAGTCGTCAAGAAGGCAGATACTGTGGTGGACTGAATAGTGGCCCCCTAAAGATGTCTATCCCCTAATCCCTTGTGAATATGTTAACATTACATGGCCAATGGGACTCCACAGATGTGACTAACTTTTAAGGACCTTGAAACTAGAAGAGCGTATTAGTCAGCTCAGGCTGCCATAACAAGATACCACAGACTGTGTGGTTTAAACAACAGAAATTTATTTTTCACAATTGGAGGCTAGAGGCCCAAGATCAGAGTGCCATCAGGGTTGGGATATGGTGAGGCTTCCTTTCCTGGCTTGTAGACAACTACTTTCTCACTGTGCACACGTGCAAAGATAGAGAGAGATCTGTGATATCTCTTGCCCCTCTTATGAAGACACCAGTCCTATCAGATCAGGGCCCCACTCTTTTGGCCTCACTTAACCTTAATTACTTCCTTAAAGGCCCCACCTCTGAATACATTCACATTTGGAAGTTAGGGCATCAGCATACAAATTTTGAGTGGGGAGGCATAATTCAGTTCATGACAAACAGTATCCTGAATCATCCAGGTGGGACCAATCTAATCACATGAGCCCATCAAAGCAGAAACTCTTATATGGTTAAAGTCAGAGAAATTCAGTGAAAGAAGAAGCAAGAGAGATTTGAAGCAGGAGAAGAATTCAACATATTGTTGCTGGCTTTGAAGACACAAGGGGCCACAGACCAGAGAATACAGGTTGCCTATTTGAAGTTCAGAACATCCTGGACAGCAGCCAGCAAGTAAACAGGAATGTAGTCCTTCACCACAGGGCACTGCATTCTATAATACCAACAAGCCGAATGAGCCCAGAAGCAAGTTCTCTCCCAGAGCCTCCAGAAAGGAGCATACCTGCTAATACCTTGAGTTCAGCTTTTAAGACTCAGATAGAAAAACCAGCTGAACCTACTGAACTTTTAATGTACAGAATTGTGAGATACATTTGTATTGCCAAAAGTTGCAATGTTTTGGGCGACTTTTTATGGCAGCCACAGAAAACTAATACAAATATAATATCTTCCCTCCTGGAGCTTATATTCCAGAGGGCTAAATAACAATCAAGTAAGCTGACAAATGAGTAAAATAATTGCCAAGCTTAGTAAAATAATTGACCTGTGAGAAATAAGCAAATAGATGAAGCAGAGAATAGCATAGGGGACCTACGTATTAAGAGCTGTTGGTAAAAGTGATATTTAAGCCAACTAAAAGTAAGAGAAGGAGCTGGCTGCTCAAAGATGCAGAAAAGACCATTCCATGCAGAGGAGACGGATATGCAAAGACCTTGAGGTGTGAAAGGGCTCAGGGTGTTCAAGAAACTGAAAGATGACCAGTGGTGTTGAGCGCAGCAAAGGGCAGAACTTAGAAGAATGAAGTTGTAAAGATAGGCTGAGCAGAGAACATGTGGTGTTTTATAGAACATGATTAGAAATTTGGGTTTTATTCTAAGAACAGTAAGAAATCCTTGCAAGCTTTTAAGCAGAAAAGTGCTGTAAGGGTGGGATTCTGAAACAGAAAAATGACTTTAGTAGAAAAATTGAATAACTTCAAAAAATGTCCTTGGTTTAGTTAATAGTATATCATCAGCACTAATTTCTTAGTTTTGGTAATTGTACCATAATTATCTAAGGTGTTAACATTAGAGAAAACTGAGTGATTGATTTAAAGAAACTCTCTGTGCCATTTTTGCAACTCTTCAGTAAGCCTAAAACTATTTTAAAGTAAAAGGTTAGAGAGGAAATATAAATATCATGACCCACTTTTTAATTTAGGAAGATTATTCTTACTTCTCAGCTGGAGTATGGCCATAGAAGCACAAGAGTGAGAGGGTGAATACCAGTTAGGAAACTGACTCAGTAATTCAAGTGAGGGATAGTGGATCAGAGAACCTGATAAGGGACAACTTTTCAAATTCCGTTTTTGAAGTAGAATCCCCAGGACTTGATGACGAATGCGGGGTGTGCATGCTCAGACCTGTTGCTGGGGTGAGAGGTAGAAGGTGGATAGTAAAGGAATGGAAGAAATGAGGTTCTAGGTTTCAGTGATCTCGCTTACTAATGGGAAGATTGCAGAGTGTGAGGAGAAAGGAATATAAATTTTTAAGGTTAATAGGCCTCTAAGTGAAGATATTAAGGGAACTGAAACTCAGAGGCAATATCTGGGCTGAAGATGACTACCAGGTAGCTGAAAGCAGAAACATGATGTTTACATGTTTCTCCCTTGTGGGAGGAGTTGAGAGCCATCTACCTATGAATAATCAGGAAAGGCAATTTCCAGGAAAGAACCTTGTAATGTAGAGCAGCAGATCAGCGCTACAAGATAGAAGACTGTCCACCAGAAAGAAGATGCTTTTACATTTTCACTGAGCTGGTTTCCTCTTTTCTTTCTTGGTAAAGGTCTTATCAGAAATGCCATCATACCCAGTTCTGCTCAGCGGAATCATAAAAGGGAATTGTTTGTTTATTCTTGAGCCATAGTAGAATGGGAGGAGCTGTAATAGGTCAGTGAAGATTATGGGCCATCTTTGAAAGGACTCTGGGACAGAAAATTAGTCAGTGTTTTGAGCCAGGGGCTTCTCTTTTCAGTGATTACTTCTAAAGTATGTATATGTATGTTCTTACATCTGTCTATATATTTATATTTATACCTATTTATAATATATATACATTTATATCTATAGCTAGATAAATCAAGCCAGCCATTTCTTCATACAAGATGTGCTAGCACAGAAGTTGTGGCATCTGAAAACCACTGGTGGATTTCTTAGTAAAAAATCCATAAAGAAATTTCTGAGCAGCCTATTTGAATTTAACGTGCAAAAAATGTTATATTATTTCCCTAAATTGGGACGCTAAGGTTGGATGCATCGTAATGAAACTTTGATAAGGTATCACCTAAGATGACAGCCACGTGGAAGAATAGACAAATATCTATATCTAACAGATTTATAACGTATCTATCCAAGGGTCAAAGAAAATTCCCCCTCATTACCTCTTTCCTTAGAATATTTGCATAGCATTTCAACATCATTGGTCTCTTGTCCAGACTTGCAGTGTTCACTTCCTGTCTCTCTAAGAGCCATCCAGAGTCCGATACAAAACCTGGACACCATCTCTGTGTCACTTGGATTATGCTGCAAAATGGATGGTCTGACCTTATCAGTTAGTTTGTTCAATTGATGTAGCAGAAATACACATTTCTTTTAATTAAAAAACTGTTTAGATTTTAGATACGTTTCATAATAAGCAACAAATGTTATCTTCTTAGATGTAATAAACACATCAGTATTATTACAGAAAGAACAATTAGATTTCATTGGGATGAATTCAATTTTGTTTTAAAAATGGAAATATTTTATTCAAGTAAATTTGTGTTTATTCCATTTGATTCAGAAACTAAGACAGGGTGCCATTTTCTACATAGGTTCTCTAGTTTCTGCCAAGACCAGCTCAGTCAGCAAGACCCCAACCCAGCGGTGCTACAGGAATTAAAGACACACACACAGAAATATAGAGATATAAAGTGGGAAATCGGGGGTCTCACAGCTTTCAGAGCTGAAAGCCCTGAACAGAGATTTACCCACGTATTTATTAACAGCAAGGGAGTCATTAGCATTGTTTCTATAGATATTAGATTAACTAAAAGTATCCCTTATGTGAAACCCAGGGATGGGCCGAAATAAAGGGATAGGTTGGGCTAGTTAACTGCAGCAGGAGCATGTCCTTAAGGCACAGATCGCTCATGCTATTGTTTGTGGCTTAAGAATGCCTTTAAGCGGTTTTCTGCCCTGGCTGGGCCAGGTGTTCCTTGCCCTCATTCTGGTAAACCCACAGCCTTCCAGCATGGGCATCATGACCATCATGAACATGTCACAGTGCTGCAGAGATTTTGTTTATGGCCAGTTTTGGGGCCAGTTTATGGCCAGATTTTGGGGGCCTGTTCCCACTTGAATCTATTGAATAATATAGAGTCAAGGAATGTTAGATTATGACCCCCAAGTCACGACTCTAAGAGCTGGCATCTGACTTTCCCAGTACTGCACTAAGCTCCACGTGAGAGCTAGAGATGCTTGCATTGTCCCATTCTCTCCAGATGCTACTGATGTTGCTATCCTTTACAGGCCACTCCCCATTTTCCCTGAGCATGGCCAAGTTTTCCACTGTTGGGCAATATGCCCAACCCCAGCCATCTAAGACTCCAGGGCCTACTATTCCTTTGCTGTTGACCTCAGCTGCACGGGCAGATAATAATGTCTAGGCATAGACTGCCTTTCATAAGGCAGTTACTTCAATGTTGCAGTCCAAATGAAAAAAAAAAAGAAACAGAAAACGTCTGTATTAGCTACAGAGCTATTGGCATTACCCGCTGAGTTCATTGAGATGAGCTCCCAGACCAAGTTGACCCTTCAAGGAAAGAGCGAAGATATCCCATGAAGCAATTGTTTAAACCACTTAGTGGAACTCCATTCTTTAAGGGGATCACCTGGTGGTTGACATCACTTCCTTGCTTTAAAGCATTGCGATTTTCTGTGTTTTAACTCGGTTATCTTTTTACAGGCTGAACCCCCTGCTGAATTCTTCAGACATACACCACTCACCCCAGCATACCCTCCCTGGCAGTGGGTAAATGGCAAATAAAAAGGTTCGCTCCATCAAGTCAATTGAGGAGGGCAGGTGGCAGGGTACCCAAGGATGCTTTTGCTCTCCATGCTGCTTAATGTCTCTAAGATCAAACACAAAGATCATGGGAGGAACAGGTGATCAGCGGGCAACAATAGATGACTGTACTAGGTTCTGGATGGGTTGTGCAACTCAGACAAATGGATGGCCCCATTTAAAATTACTTCAGAAGTATCAAAGGAGGTCTCTGTAGTTACCGTATGTGCCTTCAGACTCGAACATTATTTTCCAATCCTGCTGGTGCTACTATTGCAGAGTGAGAAGGAAATATGAAAAAGGCTTTCTCTTGATTCAGACTTCTTCCACAGATGCTTTTTCCAAAAAGAAATGCAAACTTTATATGTGAGTTTTGGAATGAGGCTGGGACAGTGTTCCCCCATTCACAGAAATGTTTGTGGGATGCAAGAAAATAGGCATGCTGTGCCCAGCAGGTTTTCACCAAAAAAAATTTCAGATAACTTTTCCATTACTCATCAGGGAAGTTTTGTCCCATTACTTCATCCCTACCCCCCAGAGAAATGCTAATCTTTATTCTAGGATTATTTGTCAACTCATTTTATTATGTAATGGAAATACAAACAGCTCTCTATACATGTATTTGAGTTTCGTAATAGTCAAAATGAAACCAAAATTTATCCCAACATTTTTATAGGGCAAATATGTGCTTTGTATTGTTTTTTAAGTATTAGTGTTTTTAACTAATATTATAAAAATTCAAACAGTGCAAGGGACATCAATTTTGTCTCCTTCTCACTCTAAATCTCCAGTTTCTTCATTCTCTCTCTCTCTCTCTCTCTCTCAGAAACAACTGCTACTCCTGGTTTCAATGTAGCCATTCAGAGTTAGTTTGCACATTTACAAATATTTCTATATGTGTTTTATATATGTGTCCTTTTTAAATTTTTTACTCAACCGAGTATATATGGATGTATATATATAACATCCATGCTGTTCTATTCATTGCTTTTTCAAGCTACTTCTTGGAAATATCTACATAAAGGTATATATATGTCTACTTCATTCTGTTTAATGGCAACATTTCATTCTATAATATGCACACTCCAAAATTTACTTATTCTATCTCTTTTGGTTGACATTTGCATGGTTTTCTCTTTTTTCTGTTATATGCAATTCAACAATACTATACAGTATTAGTATATATATTTTACTAACATATAAAATTCTATAGTTACATAAATATAGAATTTTTGCACACATGTTCAAAATCTGTAAAATCATTTTCTCCAAAGGAAATTTTAGAGGAAAATATCTGCAGATGTTTTGACAGATATTACTGAATTGCTTTCCTAACGGTTGGTACCAATATAAACAATCACCAGTAGCATATAACATGGCCTATTTCCCATATAGTTGTCAACACATGTACATTTAAACTTAATTTTCCTTGTCCATTTGAAAAATACTATATATCTTTAAACATACCTTGCATTAATTATAAATGAGGCTGAGTTGGTTTCCATGTATTTAAATGTCTTTTCTGTGAACTGACACTTCTTATCTGTTGATTTGGAATGTCACCTACATGCTATGTTGAGCCATATATAATTGCCATTTTTATAAGGAATAAGAGATGAAAATTAGCAATTTTATATGGTGTAACTCAGATAGATATATAGGTAGATAGATAGAGTATATATACCTGCATCAAAAATTTAATTAATATGGCTAAAAATGCATAATGACATGCCTTCTTATTCATCTTTTTCAGAAATATCTTGACCATTCTTGAATGTTATTTTTCTACCTATAAAGATATCTTTTTCTAAACAAATTAATATGTCATTTAAAAAATTGTATTTAATTTCACTGATAGTCTAATTTAGGGATAATCAATATCTTTACATGATTGCCTTTCTTTATCCTTATCTTCTGGTATACAAAAGTCTACTCTTGTAAAAATGTCAAATCCTTGATATCTTGGTACACACTTAGTTTTTATTTCATATAGGTCTTCTGTATTTGTATTAATTTTATTTCTGGTATTTTATAAATATTAATATCATTATAATAAGATTTTTTCTTTTATTATATCTTCTAATTTGGGGTCTTTAGAGAAAATATTAATTTTTGAATATCAATTTTATAATCTAATACATAATTAAATTTTAAATTATTTTTAACAATTTTAGTTAATTTCTTTGAGTTTCCAAATATATAAGCATACCATCTGCATATAACCATAATATTTTATACCTCTATTTTTCTTACATCAAATGTATCAGCTAGTATTTACAAAACTAATATTCTGTTGTTAAGCAAAATCCTGATTTCTGATTTTATATATATATATGTATATATACACACACATATCAAGAGTTTGTTTCTATAAAATTTGGCTAATAATTTTTATGCAATATACTTGTTAAATTTTATCAAACACAATTTTAAAATACCTTTCACAGATAATGAAAGGCATTTATGTTTTTTCTCCTTTTAGATCTATTAACAGCTAGTTTTATTAATGGGTTTACTAAAACTGAACCATCCTTGCATTCCAGATACAACTGCTCTTCATTGTGGTATAGTCTTCTTTCATGTGTTACTGAATTCCATTTGCTAATGTAATTTTTAGTTCCATTTTTATATCAATATTCATAAGTAAAATTGGCTTGTAGCTTTATTTGATATTATCAGTGCAATACTGGTCTCAGGCAAAAAGAAATGAAAATTCTCTGTCTCTTTCACGAATCTAGAAAAATTTAGACAACATTGAGTGATCTGATCTTTGAAGATGAGCAGAATTTCCCTCTGAAATTGTCTGGGTCTGGTGTTTTGGGGAAGAGCAGAGAAGCTCTTTGGCAAAATTTTTGGTTTTTTCTAAGATACTTAATATACTTTATTTTCTCTTAAATATTTTATTTTAACCTTTTTCTATATAACTTTAAAGTATGTTTATGTTTTCCCAGTTTTTCAATTAAGTAGATTATTGAGAATAGAATATAATAACACTATGAATATATTTTAATCGATTATATGAAGAAAGGCTACAGTGAATCATCAATTTTGACAGATATCTTTGTGTTTATCTCTGTAATGTCTGCAGTTTCTAGACATCAGTAATGGGTAGAATCACAAGACAAACGAAGTAATTTTGTGTGTGTATGTATTGTACACGTCACATGTGTCTAACAGGGCTTCTGACTAAGCATTTCTATCAATAATGGATTTCAATTCACCATTACGTGTTTCATGAAATCTGAAAGTTGAAATGCACATGCAAAATTATTTATTATAGTCTTATTGTTTTATAGATAGAGAAATTCTGAAAGGTAGACAATTTGCTCAAGTTTTCAAGGCTAATAAACAGTTTAGCTAGAACTGAAGACCATGCCTGAGAATCCTAAGATTATTTTCACTTGACTGTATTCCTTTATTTCCTCAAACAGCAAGAAGAATTGTGAGATGGCTAATTTAAATTCTGTAATTTATAGTTTAAATGTATCTAAGGGTGAGATGGCTAATTTAAATTCTATAATTTATAGTTTAAATGTATCTAAGGGTTTTAAGTTAGTATGACTTCTTCAAATAAAAAATACTGTAAGTTAGAAGATTTTAAAAATTTTTCCTTCAATATGTCTATCAATATAGGTAATTATATTAAAAATAATTTGTGTACATTATAGTTAAGATAGATTCATAATAATTGACAATTGACTTTAACCAATCATTTGTAATGGCTAAAAAAGAGAATAATCTTAGTTGTCAAAATTCATGCAATAACTGTCTTTTCTATTACCATTCTCTTTTTTGAGCCTTATGGTTGGTATTGGGTTATGTAAAGTAAGACATATACAACTGTGGTTTCATAGGTACAGAGAGCTCAGAATTCTGTGAGAATTGAGTGATGAGCCACTCATTCCTGCCATAGCTTGAGATAGTCAAAAGAATATTTTGTAAGCCAACCTTCACTAGCATCTTTCTTGGTAACTACCTGCATCTTATAATAGCTGGGAAGTGTGTGAGGGTGGGGGAAAGACACGGAAGAGATTAACTCAAGAAGATTCTGATCCTATCTTTTCAGATCTTAAATCCTTTTAATATTTTAAATATGCCATAGCTAGACGTCTCTATGCCCCATATCAAACATTAAATTCAGAATGATCAGAATGAGCCACATAGGACAAATATGCCTTCTTCACTTTCCTATTTCACCTACATTCCTTTGTGGCTCTAAATAATACTGAAGCAGGAAAACATTCCTAGGGACATGCTCATGCTGTTAGCTGTGACTGAAAAATGTACAGAACTGACAATTACAGAAATTTTCCTTTACAAAACTTCAGGTCATGGAGGAAGACCTACTTGTATTTTTCTGCCTGTTTGTGTTATTAACCACTTTTTAATTAACATAAATTTCTGTCTGAATAATACCATTCCTCAAGAGTGAAGTTATCTGACTTCATAACTTCAGTTACAAAGCTTGGTTACTGCATGGTGGACAGTACAGTAAATCTTACCATGATTTTGCACTAAAGCTTGATAAAGAAGAAAGTTGCCAAAACATGAACGACTGCAAAAAAGTCACTGGGTTCCTCCAGGCCTCTGTCCCCTCACCTGTGAAAAGAAAGAGGTGGCCAAATTAACTTGACAATCCATAACTGTCAGTTGCTGAAATGCTACTGAAACTCAGGAATTTGCTTTTTTGCTTATGTCTCTTCTGAGATTGTAGGTTTCGTGTAGCAAGAAGGTGAGAAAGAATAGTTGTAGATAAATAAATCATTCTCAACTGATTACTGGATCTAAGAGGGATCCATTATTGAATAATGCAGCAAGAATGTCCCAAATGTTCACCAATAGTTTTGCAGCCTTATTCCCTGATAATAGAAAGTTATCTTTAAACTCTTTCCATTATATTTATCCCTTCACTATGGGACAACAACTGAGACTAGATTCTATTCAGACCAGCACAAATTTGGAAATTTCTCTTTACTTTCTCTCTAAATGTCCAGATGTAAGAGTGTGTGGTAGGGGAAGAAACATTTATTTTTACCTTCATATCCTTCATTCCTAAAAATTAAATACCCACCTTGTTATAAAGTTTAAAAGCCAACACTAATTATAGATTTATTTGGATTGTAGGAGATTAACTAGAGAAGATGACTTCTATGGCAAGGGAGAATATTTGTGTATTGTAATATACAGAACTATAAGTGCACTCAGCATTTGTTCTGTGGTGTTGTTTTCCATTAACCAGTCAGACAGGAATGCTAATGGTGTGTGTGGGGACGATGTCAATATTCATGATGCTGCTGGAAATGTATATAAAATGTGGTTTCCATTACTCCCCACTGGGAGCAATAAGTAACGCTGTGTACAAGGGAAGGACAGCTTGTTCATGAATATGAGCACAGCAGCAAGTTGTATGGGAAGGCAAAACTCCCAGAATTTTATGACTCTTAACTATTCCAGCCCTCAAGTGTCACTATCTGTGACTTGGCTGTGAGTAATGAGAGGCTGCCTTGCCTTTGTCAAACTTTTATTGGGAGCACTGAAAGGCGTATTGCCTACCACCTGTTGCCATCATGCACTGGAAATCTCTAGGATGCCATGTCAGGCAGGAAAATGCTGTTGGTGGTCTCAAAATTATTGCCAATTGCTGGGATAAAATTGTTGTTAGAGTCACATTCCCATTTCTTTATTCAGCAAGGTGAAAAACAGCTCATTGTTTATACATCCTACCGTGATGAATTATGAAGACATTCTAATGGAAAGTTTGCCATGGAAACTGCCAGTAAAATGTGGCTAAGAGACATCAAATTGCAGAAGGTACTTTTCAATAATTAGAAGTGTTTATGAACTAGGTACATGGTGAGAGCCATGTACATATAAAACAAGAGGTAAAAATATTCTCAAATTAAATCTCCACAGTAGGAGAAATAAGGGGCTAAGGCAGAGACTGCATTTTGGATGCTAAAATGCTTTTTGGTATTTTTACATTGGTATTTTAATAGTAAGAATGTTCTTACTTTTATTTTTTCTAATGGGAAGTGTAATTATGTATTTTATTTGGAAAACCTTAAATATTAAAAGCCGTAAAGGAAGTGGGGGGAATTAATGTTTTTTATGCAAAGTGGCATTGTAAAATGTGTGGCCTATTAGGTAACCTGGAGCTGCCACTACAATGCAGCCCGTGTTTTTGCCTAGAACACAGTGGCAAATGTTAACTGAAGTAGGACTGTGAAGATGGGAATCCAGTTTTGCCACTGTGAGCTGTGTGATCCTGGGCAATTTTTTACGTCTTGAGGCACAGTTCTCATTTTCTAAAGACTGGCCACAAAGATCTCTGCACTGCTTACCTCAAAAAATGGGTGGGGAGAAAGATGAAAGGAAATTATTATCAAAGTGTTTTGAGTAAAATATACTGGAGTAAGTAGAATGATAATGATTTGTTCCTTTATTCAACAAACATTTTACTACATCCCTAATGTATTATGGGTGCTACTTTGGGCACAAGAAATTCAGTAGTTAACAAACACTTCTTGCCCTTATGATCTTACATCTGTATGTAAATGAAAAAACATAGGTAAATTAGCTCATATATAATATAATCTTAGGTAGTCACAGATGATAAGAAAATAGCAAAGCGACAGAAGAAAATAAGAGAGTGATTGTATTTGTGTGCAGAAACTTCTGGATAAGTTGTCCGTGCAGACTTTTCTGATGAAGCGTTATTTGAGTAGAGTCTTAATTACTTGAGAGATGAAACCTGTGAAGATCTGGGGCATGAGAAATAATAGTTAAAGGAGCAGCAAGTACAAGGAACTGAGGAACGAACACATTTTATGTGTCCGAGCAGCAGCAAAGTGGCCAAGGGAGTTGAAGCAGGGTGAGAAGAGTAGCAGGGAGAATACTCATCAATGACACTGGGAAGGTAGCCAGGGCAGATCATGTGTGGGGCTGTCACAGTGACCTAGGATGGCATTTCGAGTGCAATGGGAAACTACTAGAAGTTGTAAGCAATGGAAGCCCAGGCCCTGATTTCTGCTTTAAAGTGATGATTTTGGCTGTCACACTGTGGCCAGCAGGAGGGAAAATGGAGGCTTCTGCAATAGTCCAGTTCATAGAAGATAGTGACTTGGACTAAGGTAGACGCAGTAGAAGTGACGAATTTGGGATATGTCTTGAAGTTGCAACCTAATGAGTTGTGAGATAAAATTTTTATAGTTGGTGCAGGAGACCTTTGAGTGTCACCAGGGCTGCTGTCCCAGCTAGAAGTATGAGAAACAGTGAGCCTTTATATTTCTGGGCTCCTCTGACCATGTGGATGCCTCAATCTAGACACGTTGTTTTGAACCGAATTTCACGTGCTTCAGGGAAGAACTAGGGAAGGAATGGGCAGCTGTGTCTACTCGCTTGTCATCTTGACCTTGTCTACCCTCTGCATAATATGTTTGCTGCTTGGTAAGAAACCAAAGTGAAAGCAGCCCAAGCTCCAATTCAATAGATAACACAATATATTTTCTTGGTGAAAAAAAAAAAAAAAACACAAGGAAATTAGCTGAGAATAGGGTGCTGGAGAGCCTGTTTTGAACATTAAAGTGTGGAGAGGTACAAAATAGTTATACCGGAGAGTGGGAAAATAAATTGACTAGGGAAATGTAGTGAGACTAATAAGCACAATAATGACCAACTTGAAATTAGTGTTGATTATTTAACATTAGGCCAGTTAGCATAGCTGTATTCTTCATATACATATGTATCTGTTGCATGCCAGGAGCACTGTAGAGAGCTGAATTTAACCACCTTAGGTTTTTTTCAGAAAGTATGATGCAAGAGAAAGGAAGGTGAAGAGCCATGGACTATAAATTGGATGAGGCGGCACGGGGGTGGTAAAGGACACTGAGAAGGTGGCTGGTTCCATAGACAGAAGGACTTCAGAGTGGGCAGACAAGAGGGACGATTCTAGAAAGATAGAAAGTGGTCAGAGATGGAATCCTTGAAATTGGTGATGATATTATTCGTAATCAGCCAGGTTTTATGTATGGCCCTGGGAATGGGTGGCTATACAGACTGTATAGCTTCAAATATTTTTGGCTGATGATTGATTCTAGCTGGTGGTGTCATATAAACTTTGGAGACTCTAAATTCTTTGTAGAGCATTTTTATTTGTATGTGTGCTTTCTTTATTAACCATGTGTTAAGTCTGGAGTGTCTAGAATATTTCATCTAAAAAGATGAAAGAATGGGACAAATCCTTTTTCTGAAAACCTCACAAAAGATATAGATTGTTTAGGGTCTTTCTGACACGTCAGCCCTCAAGTATAAAAACATTATTTCCTCGAGCTTAAAATTTCATGCTCTAGGATGACGTGTTCGTTGTAGACCTTAAATTATTTTGTATTCATTTTTTCCTTCTCCTCCTCCATCTCCTCCTCCTCCTCTTCATCTTCCTCCTCCTTCCCTTTCTCTCATTTTCTCTTTCTTTTTGTTTCCAAATAAAGAGGTAAACTTAGATAAATATAAATACATAAATCAGAAGGTAAATAAATGGATAAACAAAATGTCTTTGGAATGGGTCTTAATTTATCTTTTTGCACTCATACTTAACTGAAATCCACTATGAATCAAACTGCATCACTGCTGGATAGTAGCAAGGTTTTTGTTGCTGTTGTTTTGTTTTGTTTTTAGCATCAAAAGGAGTTATATATCCATGAAACAAATACATTCCTAAGGCCTATGAGAGATCAGACTGTAGGTCCATAACTCCCAGAAATTTATGAAATACACATGGAAGACAGAATATTAAACAAGTAGCCTTGTGTTATAGACAAAGACAAATTAGCATAAAAGATATGACTATACAGCCTGGGCAACATAACGAGACCCCATTTCTATTACAAAAAAAAAATAGAAAAAAATTATTGGAGTGTGATGGTGTTTATCTGTAGTCCCAGCTACTCGAGGGGCTGAGGTGGGAGTACCACTTGAGCCCTGGAGGTCAAAGCTGCAGTGTACCATGACGGTGCCTCTGCACTCCAGCCTGGGCAACAGGGCAAGACCATGTTTCCCCAAAACATACATGATTATATGGTAACATGACTTAATATTTTTTAACCAAATGCACCAGAACTTACACACCAAAAGTGAAAGCTTTCCCCTTCAAAATAGCCACCTAGGCAAGTTATATAATTATTCCAGTGATGTTGACATTGCTGTAGACATTTTGTGAGCCACTCTTCTGGGCTTATCTTTAACTTTATTTTGAATATGTTTAAATGGTGCTGAATTATACTTTGGAAAGATGATTTGGCCACGGGAGCTGACTTAAGGTAATTTGGAGCTGAGGTCAGCAGGAATCAGTTTGAGAGATTTAGACCATAAGTAAGGAATGACCTTAATAAGGACATAGATTGGTTCACTTCCGAGCATTGTAGACTGACTCTGAAGGCAGTTTGCAAAACGGAAAGACTAGTATTTTGAGCTATGGCACCACCATTAAACAAAATGCCTGACCTACCAGCCAAAGTGACCATTCTGCAGTGGAGGGCTCTCCTCTGGGATATTTGCATTCTGACCTCAAAGAGAGCAAAGAGTAAGGATGCCTGCC